>NC_090705.1:22848633-23154697 GCF_040954835.1 Lepisosteus oculatus
AAATGCAGGGTGCCTGGGACATCCAAGGGCCCCATTTGCTCCAGATAAGGTAAAAAACTAAGGAAGGCCTCCGGAATTTAATTTATACACCGTTCTGTGAAAAAGTATTCATCCCCCTTTCTTTTTGTAGGATGGCCAAGTCCATGTCCAGAAATAAACCCCATAGAAATTTCGTGGCAGGACCTGTAACAAGCAGTTGGTGTTGAAAACCCCTCCAAGTTAGTCCTGAAGGAATGGGCCAGAATTCTTACACAGCAGTGAGAGAGACTGGTGACTACTTACAGGAAGTGGGTTTGGTCGCAGTTGTTGTAGCTAAAGGCGGTGCAACCAGTTACTGAGCCTAAGGGGGCGTTAACTTTTTCATACTGGGGCATTGAATGTTGGAGGACTCCTTATGGAATAAAAGAAAGAAGCGCCAAACTTTGGTGTTATTAGTCCACTCAGACATGAAGCTCTGGTAACATTCAAGGGTGCAAATCCATAATAATTTAGAATATCTGAAAGGGAGCAAAGACTTTTTTTTTTTCAAAGAACTGTACGCCTCGTGCTTCCCTGGCACGTTTTCCATTATACAAATGCCCCCAAAAAACATTAAATTGCTTTGAGCGGTTACTTTTTAAAAAGCAAGCCAGAAAAATCTCTTGTGCGCAATGCCTCTCGTTCCCTCCCTCTTCAAAGTGTTTGTCAGGTTCAGCGTTGTGTTTTTCCAGGAACCGGTGTTTCTCACTCGCGTATCGGCTCCTATTCCCCGCGTTAGGAGAGAGAGGCCTTGTGGTAACGCCGCCTTATTCTCCCTGGTCTATGTTTAGAGTGCAGAGCGGCTTGTTTTTCGGTGCCTGCGGTTCATTACTGCACATTGGGGACTGTCAGGCCCTCAGAGAGCCCCTGATTGGCAGCTTTCAAAGGAGACTTCAGGGGCTGTTACTGCTGCCTGTGCAGCCCCCCAGGGGCACAGCCCCGCTCTCCTCCCCTCCTGTCGCGAGAGAGGGGGCGGAGGAGGGGACAGGGCGGGCGGACAGGAGCCGGAGAGCTCCAGGTGTGTGTTGCTGCTGCATGGCGCTCTGGGTTAGGAGCCAGACTAAGAGGTTTAGCTCCATGAGCAGTGCAGCAGAGGAATCCCTTTCTATGCAATGCTATCATTGCGATTTTACTGCTAGTTAGGGGAAGAGTTTTGGAAGAATACTGCTCGGAGGAGATGAGGTCACAGATTGTGCTTGAGAATGGGGTTTGAAAGTTGATCCCGCGCCAGCCCCTGCCCTGAGCTATGAGGGGAGGCGGGGGGGGGGAGGTTGTTCTTCGAGATGTGATTCCCAGCAGATCCCTGCTCCTCTTACTGCGAGCTCAGTTCAGAGCCAAACTAGCACGGTACGATTCTCAATCGAAAAGCTGCGTCGGCATATTGTCTGTCAGTTTTGAGTATAATTGAAATGTTACCGGGCAACACTGCGGTGCAGCAGTTAACAGCTGCTCCTTCGCAGTCCTGGGGTCCTGGGTTCAATTTCAGTCCTGGGGTGCTGTCTGTGTGGAGTTTGTACGTTCTCCCGTGATCCCATGGCTTTTTTCTCCAGATGCTCCAGTTTCCTGTCATTGTCAGGAAAACAGATTGGTGGGTTTTGTCCATATTACATTTCTTGACTTTGTTATGGAGAGCAATATTTGTTAACAATAATGAGAGTTGTGTAATGATAAAGAGCTACCGGATTTTGAATGTTCGTGTCAATCTGTGATTTTTAGCAGGTGGAGATAATCCTGTAGCAGTGAAAGAATGTCAGGGCCTAGGACATTGAAAGACTCATGACTGATAGGTTGCGGGTTTGAGTCCCCACTGTAGACACTGCTGTGGCATCCTTGCTCCAGTTCATCGGCTGTATATGTGGAGACCAGCATTACAGAGGTCAAGCCTGTGATGGACTGGCGTCCTGTCCAGGGGGAGGGAGGTCACACACTCTTATAAACTACCCCCCCCCCCCCCGAAATCAGGATGAACTCTGGACCAAAGAGTAACTATGGGACTTGTTTTAACTGAAGAATGATGAACAGGGATTTAAAAAATACAGATAAACCTATGCTAAAAAAGGGAATTATTTTAGAATTATTCAAAACCATGGTGTTAGGTTTTCTGCAGTTACCATCGTTTAAGTGAGAATCAAGCTGTAGTGAGGCTAGAGGGTCTCAGTAATACCCTTGTGTCTGATTAGGAAATGTACATTAGTGTGTGACAGGATGCTCTCTGGTGTGGTATTAGTGGACCAGAAAGTGGAACTGTTCCCTCTAGAGCAGGAATTCTAAACCAGTGTCCTGGTGCTGACATGTATATGACATTTTAATGCAAACAATTCCTCTCCACACTGTGAATGATAGAATTGCCATTCTGTCCTCTTTGCAAAATGTTAAGCCTAGTTCTTCGGCCAGATTTAATATCTTTAGTAGAATCTCAGCTACATAACGTCATCCTACCTTAAGAGGCGCGAAAGTATATTTTTCCTCTACCCTGTGTCCTTTAGGGTATGATTGATGTGTGTATTTTACTCTGGAATCCAGCAAACAGTTTAGAGTTGTCTGGAGGGGTAGATATGGCCATTCCATTGTATCACAAGCTGTGCCTCCGACAATCCCCAAAACTCTCTCAAGTATTGTTTATGCACAGTGGCCCTGTCCACTACCTGGTGTGTGTGTGTGCGTGCGACAAACAAAATGCTTTTCAAATACAAAGAGCAGCGCATGAGGACACTGTGTTGTGTTTTCCGTCTGAGCAAAGTTAATGGCATGCTGTTTTCTTTTTGTTTCCAGGTAACGTGGCTCTATACTCCTGTGAGAAGTGAAATAACAACTCTTGATAGCGGAAATATTGACGAAACCTTAAGTAAGTATAGCTCTGGTATGCATGAGGTTCAGAGCAGACCATTTCGCCATTGATCGCCTGTGGAGTGCTTTTCCTCCAGCCTCCTGCAGGACCCAGAATTCCGTGCTGTGAAATGGGCCTGCGGAGAAGTTAAAATGCATCGTTGCTGTTCTGCATAACACTGGCGTTACTTGCCTGATATAAGATGGAGGTGTGCAGAAACCCCAGCTATAAAAAAGACCTTTGAAATCCTTCAGGTTTTTCTTTTTGTTTTGTATGGGGACATATTGTCAACTATTTGTCACGTTACAGTACTGTTCTGCAAGGCAGAAGTGATCACACACTCCATTACCAGCAATGTCGGTCACTGGTCAATGAAAAATATTTTGTAAAACCGAATGACATTTAGGACGAAGAACCACACAAAAGCAGTAAGATTGGTGGGAATCGTATTTTTTTAATGTGAATGAACTGCACACGTAGCTCCTGGAGATCATAGATCGAAACAGCACTGGCTGACGTGAAGGAAGAGTGTTACAGGATGAGGAGTTGAATATGCGTTTCCCGTCAGACATCACAGGTGGCTGTTAATTTATTCAGGGAAGAGGGTTCCTGAGTGGCTCAGGTGGTGATGGTGCTTCCATCACCACCTGACAATGGGAAATTTGGACAGGAGACCAGGGTTACACCACTACTCTTTTCGAGAAACACCCTGGGATTTTCAACGACCGCATAGAGTCAGGACCTTGGTTTTACGTCTCTGCTGAGGGGTGGCGCTTTTTGCAGTATAGTAATTCCCCAGTAGTCACTCTACTGGAACTTTAGGACCCACACAGACTGCAAGATGAGCGTCCCCTACTTGTCCCACTAACACCTCTTCCTGCAGCAACCTTAGTTTTTCCCAGGAGCTCCCCCATGCAGGTACAGACCAGGCTCACACCTGCTGAGCTTCAGTGGGCTGCCGGTTGTAAGTTGCAGGGTGACATGGCTGGTGGCTATATGGAGTTTGTCAGATAAAAGAGTATTCATGGATAGCAGGACTAAAGAACGAGCAGAATGAGACTTCCTGGTCTGTGGTCGGTGGGCAGTGCTGCCCACCAGATCCCACCAGAATAACAACACGTTTTCTTAGTGTGCTGTTCGACCACTGAGAGACCAATCCTGTAATCATTACTTTGACCGTGTCATTTTTTTCCTTTCCAGACAATGCTGGTGTTGCTTTAGTGAATTTTTATGCGGACTGGTGAGTATTTAGGCACCCTCCATTTCTTTAAAACTGCAAACAACAAAAAAAAACACATTCCAAACAAAAAGCATAATTAACACCTTTATATTTGATTTCATCAAGAAGTGAAAGGTGGCTTTAGCTTTGTAGACTCGTGTATAGCATCAAAAAGAGTAAACAATGGAAATACAATACCCAGTATTTAGGTGCTTTTACCTAAATGCTTGGAATATGAGGAACAAAATGCAAGAAACTGAAGTTGTTGCATTAGCAGGTAATTACAATGTAATTAGAATCCCAGCAACATGGCTCACAGTGATAGTGAAGAATACCAAAATATTATAAAATATTCAACAGTTAGAGCGTTATCTAAAAGAGCAGTCTGGCACAGGGATTAAAACTAGAGGAATCAAGTCTTAAAACTAGACTAAAACTAAATGAATCAAGTATTTTATAAGTCTTCAAGACTTATAAAAACATTCCAAGTATGTAGTGTTAAGAGTATGCTATAGAACACCAAGTTCCGACATTGGTTGAATGCAGTCTTATATAATGAAATCTCAAATGTATAATATGTAAAGCAGGAAGTGGTCATCATGGGAGGTTTAAGTTTTACTCATATGGTTTGGGAAAAGACAATCAGGATGTCAACACCTGAAACTGATGTGGTAGACATGGTTTATGACAGTTTTCTTATTCAACACTTTGGAGCATCTACAAGAATATATCTGCATTGATCTTTTCGAACAATATTGAGTAAAGAAAACAGGTGAAAAAAACAGGGAGCTTTGATTATAAAATAAGATGTTTTGAGGCATACTTTGAAACAGGTAGAATGCAGAACAAAAGTTTATAATTTCAAGAAAGCAGATTATGAGACGGAGATTAAGAGACGTAGAATGGGACAGGTTATCAAACCAGTATGGAAATCCTGTACCAATTAATCACTAGAATTACGTAAATAATTTGCCCAAACTATTAGGTAAATCAAGAAAATCTAAGATGAAAGAAAGCACTTTATAAAATGGTTAAAAAAAATGAAAAAGGAAATCAATAAATAGCAAGCACAGGTAAAAAGGAATGAGCTATCCAATACAGTGTAATTTGAAGAGCTGTAAACTGTATGTTTGCCAGGCTTAAACAAATGTCCTACATTTGTTAAGGCTAAAGTAGCCTCAAACAGACTAAAATAATTTATTGAACAGAAAAAAACCTCCAAGATTAAAGTCCTGAACAAAGAGACATGAGACAAGTATTCAAAACCCCTGCAGGAATTTACTATGTGTCAACCCTGTGGACGTCATCAGAATTGACAGTCAAATCTGAGGACTCAAATGTAAACTAAAAGGAAATGTATTTAGAAGCAGCCCAGCTGTGTTGTTGAAGCTTTTACTTTCAAGAAATGACTGGAAGGGTTCCTTGGATCACTTAGCTACTGACAACCTAATGAACTGGATGGGTTGAATGGTCTCTTCTTGTTTGTAACTTTTCTTGTGTCCGTTTACATCAGATCAGACAGAAGAGATGAGAGGAAAGTAAAAAAGGCAAGGAGTAGAGGAAATAATAAAGCCAGATGAATGACAAAATGTCAGAAATGAAGAACAGGATTAAAAGGAAAGCACAACGGAGAGGGGAGAGAGGAAAAAGATGGGGATTGAATGAATGTACCTGTTTTTGAATTTGATACAGCGCTTAGCTGTGTTCCCTGCATGCTTGTGCTGTGTCCCAGGTGCCGGTTCAGTCAGATGCTGCACCCCGTCTTCGAGGAGGCCTCCAATGTGGTGCGGGAGGAGTTCCCCGACCCCAAACAGGTCGTGTTCGCACGCGTCGACTGCGACCAGCACTGTGAGTCCCGCGCGACACACTCGCCTCACGCATGGCCTCTGTCCGCGCTGGGGGGGACGGGGACGCGAGAGATAAGATCACTTTATTAGCCATATACAATTTCTTGCATTAGGAATTTGTCTTTTCGCAGACCCCAGCTTGCTCTCCATGAGACACACAGGTGGGGAGAGAGATGCTCTGGGTCAGAGCGCAGGGTCAGGCATTTATACAGCGCCCTTGGAGCAGCTGGGGTTAAGGGCCTTGCTCAGGGGCCCAACAGAGCAGGATTCCTCTCCTGGCCACGGGATTTGAACCGGCAACCTTCCAGCCACAGGCACAGATCCTTAGCCACAGAGCCACCACTCCACCCTTTAGAGGGACATTTCTCTGGGCAATGTCTTGCCGAGGGCTTTTTCCTGCTGGTCAACGGCAAGGGACATGTTTTGCAATCTTAGTCGGGATTTTGTGGCTGCAGGTGGAGAGCTACAACCCCAACAGGGCTGCAGGATTCACAGTCTCCTGGTTTCCCTGGGTGGCACTGCAGGGTTATCAGTGACTCCATCAGTGTTGTCAGTACTCCAGGTGTTTGGCTGTGAAGGAGTTTTTCGATACAAGTGGAGCCTACAGGCTGTGAATTACACTCATCTGCTTGCGCTCTCAAATTATCAGTCATTTTTCTTCAATGACTCAGTTGGGCCAACTCCTGAGACGCGTGATCTAATGGATTAGGGCCTGCTGAGAAGGGGTGAGGTTCAGCGAAGGTGGGGTTGGTGAGCTCACATCCTGGCTGTGGTAGCTGCTGATCTTGTTCGTACATTGTTTGGTATACAGGCAGTTCTCAATCTACACTGCGGATCTGTTCCTGAGTAAAAACAAGGAATTAAGAACTAATCTCCCTTATAAATGCATAAAAATGGGGGGAGGAAGCGTTCTGAGTCCACTCCCAACCAGAGGGCTAAACTCCCGAATAGTCACAAACATTTATACCCGTAAAACATCTATGCAGATGTATTAGAAGTCATTTTTATACCAAATGGTTGTTTGTGTTGGTCCATTTCATGTAAAAAGTGAAGGCAAGGCTGTCATTACGGGTCGGTGATGAACAGTGAGAAAAACAGCAGCACTGTGCCTGTAGGTGCATGTGCACTGCATAGCTATCTTCATCTCTAAGTCACATTACCAATCAGGTTTTCCTTAGGTTTCGCCAATAATTCTATACACTTTTATTTATAGGCTTTTTAGGTTGAAAAGGTAGTTCTTCTTTATGAAGAGATGTGTTCCCTTAAACTAACAATATTTACAAATTCTTTGCTTTTAAGTCCTTTTTTTTCTGTATAGCAGCTTGGCGTTTTGCTCCCTTCCCCCTGGGGCAGCTGGGTATGTGCAGTATATATATACAGCTGCCTGTCGCCCAGGCCTGTTCAAGTGAGACCTCAAGGCATCCTAAATTAAGAAACAGAACATGTTTTTGGGGCAATTCAAAACAAAACAGGACAAATCGAAACTGTGTCAATTGAGAACTGACCATATATTGTACATCTTAATGTCAGACTGTGATTCTGCTGTGTTTAGCACACGTCTAATGAAAATGCTGCACTCCATCCAAAGTACACTCCATCCAAACTTAAAAGCTACATGAAATAAATCCCCAACCAATACCAGATATATGGCCGTAATATGAAAATGAAATGAAACTCTGTTTTTAAGCCAGATTTGACACATACAGCAAGGACTAAAAGAAATTGTGATTTTTTTTTCCTTGTAAATGGTGCTGTCTCTTCAGTAATGTCCTGAGGGTAGTGAGGGGTCAGGCATAGAGATGGGCAGGATCTAGTCATTGCTGCCGCGTGTTCAGTAGTGTTGCTGCGGAAATGGCCCACCGACACTGTTCATTTCGACACCTGCCCCTGCTACTCTTCAGATGCAGCACACTTCAAGCACAGCCTCTTGAACAGCAGCACACGCACACGCCCAGGCACAGGCACAGCCACACGCGCACACGCGCACACACACACAAAGGCACACAGTGGCTTTGCATCTGCAGCTGGACCGCAGTCTTTGAGATAAAGCAAATTAAACGGAATTATTGATGACCTGCACAGCGTTTGATGGCTAATGACAAAACTGCACTTCCCTCTGTAGTCCAAGTCCGCTTAAAGACTCCCAGCAGGGAGGCATGGGGGAGCTGCTCCCACTCCTGCTGAGAGAAGTAAAGAGGAGACTTTGGAGAATTTTTCACCCTCTTCTGGGCACTGCCTTTCATCTCGGAGATGACTGAGCTCACCGGTGTCTTTCATTGCGGTCTCCGTACAGGCTTGATTCTCTCTCCCTACCTTACACAGTCCTGTCTCTACTGGTCCTGCACCAATCCTGTCTCTTAGTCTTGTTTTTGCTCGACCAGTGGCCCTCTCTTCCTAAGCCCGTCTTGTTTCTAGTGGTCTGACCCCTTCCTCCATCTGTCCTGGGCCAGTCTCCTGTAAGATCTCTCTGGATCAATCCCCACCCTTCTCGTTCTCTGTCTTTTTTTTTTCTGGTCCAGTTTCGTAAGCCCATAAGAAAGTCCAGGATGAGGAAAGGCGGTTGGGCGGACCTGTACTCGATCAATAAGCTGCTTCTGCTTGATTGTTTGTCGTGTGCTAACATTTGTGTACTGCTGATCCTCGCAGTGTTTGGGTACGCTTATTTATTTAATATTTATTTATTGAAATCATTATCGGTAAAGCGCATCAAGCAGTTAAAAACGGGTTGTCGCAATATCTTGGAATTACATTTATGGTATGTGGCAGCCCCTGCCGTTACCCTGTTCCACACCTTGCCTGTACTTCCTAGAACCTCATTCTACTGCCTGAGCCGGGAGCAGCCTGCGTCTGTTGGCCCCATTGAAAGACAAAAAGTGGATAACTTTCGAACTGCAATTAAAGACCAAAATCACAATTAGAATCTCTGTCGGCACCCAAAGGTCACTGTGATCAATTCGTCAAGTCGTCTTATCTGAATGCGCTCCTTGCGATGACACACAGACAGCTGGAGCAGCCCCGCTTTGTATGAATCAGTGTCTGTGCTGAAGCTGACATTCCATAGCCGCAAATCAATCGCACAGACATTTCAAACTCCGTTAAAAAATAAGCCTGTCCCCAACTATCGAGTTGGCACCGGAGCTCTCGTGCCTAAGACCGTCTACTTACTGTCTGTCCTGGTTCTGGGTGACGACCTGCCAGGACGTCTGTTTCCTCCGCGCCTGCTCGGCCCGTGTGTTCACTTCCTGCCGTTTGCCCTGGCGGCGGCTCTGGCTTCCACCCGGTCGAGCTGTTGGCAGTCGTGGGGTTGAGGGAGGAGCAGCGAGGGTGGCCTGTTTAATCGCGAGCAGGACCAGGCTGACTGTGGAAGATGGTCACTGCAGTGTCTGTGCCCTGCTGCTCTTCATAGCCTAATGGGCCTCATTAATAAGACATGAATTGGGAATTACAAGCTGAGCAGCACATTGTACTAATGATCTAATGGCCAGCCACTTCTGGTGTGATTTGCATAATGAAACACTGAATTGCTGACCTTTAAGCTCTTTATTGTAAAGCCGCAATTAAAAAGGGAGCAGTGCCCGTTTCAAAATGCAGCGCCGATATGACTGGAGCTGTAATTTATGCCCGCTTGAAAGTTGGGCTGATTGCACTCGAAGAGAGAGTTGAAAATGAGAGGAGCGGCACGGACGCCGAGCTGCAGAGGTGGTCGGAGCCGCGAGGGGGCTCGTCGTCTGCAGGTCCGGCAGTGACAGCTGACTGGGGGGCGGTGAGGGTTTGGGGGGGCTCAGAGTCTGGCAGAAACTCTCCCCGCTGCGTGACCATTCAGTTCACTACTGCGCCTGTCTTTTAGTACAACAAAGACTGAAGTGCATCTAAAGTACTTGATAATTCATCAAGCAGCTGAAGCGCTGACCTGGTCCAAAATCCTGCAGTGAAGTGGATTGGAAGCAAGTTTAGGAATCCTGTGTGGAGAGGGCTGTATCCACTATTTTGACGGGTATTGCACAGACCATAGCCTAGGTGAAAGGCGCTGTATAGCTTCGTCAGGGTGTATTTTTTCCCTACCCCACTTTATTGCTCCCAGCTTATTGCGTTTTGCCTCTTTCTCTCCCCGTCAGCCGACATCGCTCAGCGTTACAGGATCAGCAAGTACCCCACGCTGAAGCTCTTCCGGAACGGCATGATGATGAAGAGGGAGTACCGAGGTCAGAGGTCGGTGTCGGCCATTGCGGACTTCATCCGGCAGCAGAAGGTGGACCCCGTGAGGGAGCTGCAGAGCCTGGAGGAGATCAAGGCCGTTGATGTGAGGAAGCCCAGCTTGCCCCGGGTGCCCAAAGACACACCTCACACACCTCACACACCTCACACACCTCACACACCTCACACACCTCACACACCTCACACACCTCACACACCTCACACACCTCACACACCTCACACACACACCTCACACACACCACCAGCTCCACTGCAGGGACGTAGCTCACGAGCTGCCAGCAGTTCTCCGTCGGTTGGTCCTGATGCTTATTTTTTCTTCTTACAGCGAAGTAAACGGACAATCATTGGCTACTTTGAGCTGAAGGACTCTGATAACTACCGGACATTTGAGAAGGTGGCAAATATTTTAAGGGACGACTGTGTCTTCCTGGCAGCTCATGGGTAGGTGTCCTGGCACTGGCTGAAACAGGGCAGTGTGCTTCGAGTGTCTGTGCTAGGATGGAAATAAGACCCCTGACAGCACAGGAGTGGGATACTTGTATGTACATATACATTAACTATGTATAATTTCACACTCGCATGCGTCCTTACTTTGAGTAAACCCACACAGGCAGATCAGGAGTAAGGGAAAGTAAAATAGTACAAGATTAGGAAACCTATGCAATGTCCATTACATAATGTTTAATAATAATGTCTATAATAACATATCAAATATGTATATATTTTTATATATTTATATAAATATATGTATATATTTTCCCAAAAGATCCCAGAGTATTTTTCAGATAGGATGGGCCTCAGTGTATTCACCTCTGAAACGCAGCCCCCACCTGAAGGACAGCCTCTCTACACAGCACGTTATGTGGAGAAGTGAGAAACAACTCGATGAAAGGGTTTACTTTAAGGAGACAAGACTATACAAGATGAGCCCAGCCATGGATTTTGGCCAGAACTTTCTGGGGTCACACCCCATACTCTCAGAAACAGTGCCATGGGAACTCTGATGATCGGACCATCAGTCGTTAAAGCCTAGGCTTAATGTTCCATCTGAAGGACACTCTTCTATCAAGCATGGGTCTAGCTGTTCTGTGAGGTTAGGATTCTCGGCCTTTTGAAACCGTCCCTTTCCCGCAGGTTTTAATTCCTGCTGTTACACTGCTGCAGTTCACAGGTCGAACCCTGGCATTACCCTACAAACTCACAGCCTCCAGACCCCTGTGAGGCGTCAAAAGAATAGTGCCTCAGTAATGCCCTGAACCCTGGTTCATTCGGAAATCAGCCCTGTTCGTGTCTGTTGATTTAACTGTACTTGGAATACAGTGTATTTCTATTAGAAAGGTGTTGCATGGATTCGAATTTTGTTGTAGTTATCAGGGGTTACTGACTGTACATGAGCTCAATTAGTGTCAAACACAGAAGACTACTAGGTGATTTGATACGAAGTATTCAAAACCCTCGAAGGCCCAGCGGACTTGTATTACAGACTTGAAACAGGAACCGGAGGAGACAAGTGGGAACTATGTGGGAGTGCATTTAAACCAGGAGCAGGAAGGTGCTTCTTTACACAAAGGGCTGTGGTAGCGTGGAACAAGCTACCCAGCCATGTTGCAGAAGCTGGTACCACGGCTTCTTTAAAGAAGCAGCTGGAGGAGACCCTTGGATCACTTAGCTGCTAACTACCAAACAGGCTAGACAAGACCAATGGCTTCCTCTAATCTGTAACTCATTTGAAATGCAACCAATGGTCACTTTTAAGTGCTTTCAGTCATTGTTTTTTTAAATTTGTTTCCAAGATGTTTTGTGTTTTTTTTTTCCCCACTAGACTTTTAACAGACCATCAGATACAGTCATCCCTCATCCTCCCTGCATCCAGTTACGTCTGCCATTCACAGTGTTTAAATTAAATTATTAGGTCTGCAGAGAACTGACAGCTTCTTCTTTAATTTCTTTGCTTAGTACTTATTTTGATGACCTGTTCATTAGTAATCAAACACGACAAAGACACCTTATCTCTGTTCGGCCCTGAACTTTGCATTGATGACGGGGGGCTGAGGCTTGCATGCTTCAGAGTGCTGGTGTGTTCTCCAAGGGAACCCTTAACCTCAGACAGCCCATCGACCCTGCGGTGTGTCCACGGCAGCTTGCTTTGCTCTTTTTAAAATGATCCACTATTCCTTTCTCCCTTAGAGCGATCTGATTTCAATACCCCCAGCTTATTCCTCTCTCTTTCTGTCAAACAGAGACGTGTCAAAGCCAGAGAGGTTCAGCGGTGACAACGTGATTTATAAGCCTCCGGGGGTGAGTGGTTAAACCTCCCTTTCCCTTTTGTCAACACCGTCGGGCATCTCAGCCGATCTGCAGCTCGTCTGCTCCCATGCAGATGTTGTCCAGCGGGAGAGTGAGCCATAGAGGGCACTGATGGACCTTTTGGGCGTATTTGCCCCCCACCTGTCGAAAAAAACTATCTCCGTTCTCTCCCGCGTTAACTCTCACTCGTTTATTCCTTTCACCAATCTGCTCCAGGAGAACATCCCCGACATGGTCTACCTGGGCTCCCTGACCAACTTTGATCTGGCGTACGCCTGGGCCCAAGACAAATGTGTTCCCCTGGTGCGCGAGATCACCTTTGAGAACGGAGAGGTAACAGCACCTTCGCCTTCCTCCGACGTTCGTCAGCCACCAGGATTTGATTATATAGCAGCTCTTCACAGTGAGCACCCCAATACCTCACCACCAATACGAACCACACAGCACACGCCTGCAGTGCTCTTCATCAAGTGTTTCCTCCCCCCTGGCCTGTTTGCAGACGACCCTGCTGGTATTTTTCTTCTCCTCCGTCTGGACATTGATCTCAGACTGGCCTTCTGGTGTTTATCTGTGCCTTTTCTTCGCTAAAACAACAGTCACTATTGATCTTGAAGCAAAACTTAAGGGAAAAACAGCTTTGAATGGAACATCTGTCTTTGCCCTTCCTGATGAGCCAAAACCAGACTGTTCACTTATTAAGATTTTAAAATCCAGCACAGGAAGGCCTTGTTGCCAGCACTTGGCAGCTGAGTGCGTTCAGTGCTGTCCTGTGGCACTTACCACCATTAGAATGCCAACAACTGTGTGTCATTCATTCTTTTACATCAGCTATGAAATCGGAAAGGACTGACTTCCACGTTGGGTTTAGTGCAGACGTGGATTCGAGTGTCATCCGCACAGCAATGCCCATCAAAATGAATTTGAACTCAAGCAGCCCGTGAGGAACTCCACTGGGGCAAAAACCAGACATGGCTGCACGCCCCCTCCAGGACCGGTTTAATGTAGCCTACATCTCCGTGAAGCAGGGCAACGAGCCAGCACAAGGGGGGAGAAGTCTGGGACCCCGCTGGAAGGGTGTCTGTGCCTGCAGAAGTATCGGGCTTGACTGCTACTCCCAGCACCCCACCCTGGGCTCAGCGCCGCTGTCGCTGGCCAGCTCCTCCCTCAGAGCGGAGTGCCAGAGACAAAACAAAAAAATGTGGCAGCCCCTTCTCAGTTGACTGAAAGTTCTTGTAAGCGGAGTGTTTTCCACTTGCTCATTTGCATGTGAATGTTCTTCCCGATATTTCGGCTCGGTTGGCGTGGCTGGAGGGCCCTGAGTGTACTTTTCCCACAGAGCCCTGGCCCCAGGGTCCCGGGAGAGTTCCCGGGGGGCGGCCGCTGAGTTTTTGTCCTGTGCGTGTCAGTCTCTCCCCGCGCCCCCGGCCCTGTTTGCACAGGGGCATGTTTGGGATCCCAGTCCGGCTCTCTGCTGGGCCCCTCGCCTAGCAACCGGAGAGCCCCGTGCCCCCCAGCCCCTCTGTCAGCCAGACAGCCCTGCAACACAGCCACCGCCTGCTCGGGCCTGCTCGGGCCTGCCGGGCTCGCTCCATCTCGGGCCATGACGGTTTTATGTGCAGTACACCACCCGGACTAGTGCCATTTTCTGTACTGTTCTTCAAACCAGTGGCTTTTTTCAAAAGATATACTGTAGGTCACAACGGGCTCCCCTGTTAAAGGTGAAAATGTGGCATTAGGCTAACGGAGGTACGGGGAAACTGAAATTAAATGGGTTTTTTTCTGAATCTAAAAATAATTCCATTAATGTAATGTACCAATGATGTTTTCATTAGTACATAAGAGTGGGCACTGTTGTGAGATGTTTGGGAGTAAACATTTGGCTGAAAAGGCAGTGCTGGGAACACTGGAGCTTAGTGAGGGTGAGCAGTGTGTCTCGGGATGGGGGACTCAACCCAGGTGTGAGAGAAGAGGCAGTTGCGGCGTTGCAGTTGGGGGGGAGCGGGGCTGAGCGTTTGACGGATCGCTGGTGCGGTCACTCAGCGTGGCTGGGCCAGGGGCACAGGTGCATTGTGGGAACTGGCTGCTAACAAGACCTGTCTCCCCCTGCCCAGGAGCTAACAGAAGAGGGGATCCCCTTCCTCATCCTTTTCCACATGAAGGACGACAACGAGAGCTTGGAGAAGTTCCAGCAGGAGGTGGCGAGGCAGCTCATCAGCGAGAAAGGTACAGCGTGCTCCCCTCCAGGGAGAGGTGGACAGAGAGCAGCCAGAGGGAGCAGGGGTGTAGCACATTAAACGACACCAGCTGCCGATTCTTTTTCCAGGGACGTTCCAGGGAACCTGGAATCTTTCAGAGAGAAAAGGCCTAAAAATTCTGCTTTGCATTTCCAGACAAATGCATAATAAACTAGAGGAAAATGATCGGATAATGAGGCGTTCTTCTCTCTTGATGATTCCATGGTGCTCCCTGTACTAATCTTGACACAGAGCTAGCCTGTAGAGTTTCTCTATCCACTGAAAATGCTGAGTGTCAAGAATTCAATTCCTGGGTGTTACTGAGTTCTTTCAGCAGTCCTATTTAAAACAAGAATCTGAGGTTTTTCTTTTCACCACCACATGTCTATTGTTCTCTACAACATTTATAGTTACTGGTTGTTACAATTTATTATGTACTATTTTTTAATGTACTGTCTACATTGCGTGGTGTCGTCTGCTGTACTGGTATGTCCTGAGAGATCGACATGAATAACAATTCCAATGTTCATGTACGTCTGGCATTAAACTCCTCTACTACTACAGCTACTATTTTTATCGGCAAATGTCATGAGTGCCTATTTGTATTTCTAGAAAAAAATAATGATGAATAACAACTGTTATATTCCTAGTTGGTTTCAGCCGAAAGCGTCTCATAAATTTGTAAAACCTATCATAATAGGAGAAAGCGCTGTGGAACTTGTGTAGCCAGGGTGAATGGTCATGAATATTTTTGAAAATGCCCACAGTCCACTATAATCCAACGGACGTCAGGGTATGCTATGAAGTGGCACTTCCTGTTGCTTATCCTGCTTCCTGTCTGTGCTGTAGGCTCCATTAACTTCCTCCACGCAGACTGTGACAAGTTCAGACACCCACTGCTGCACATTCAGAAAACCCCAGCTGACTGTCCAGTCATTGCCATCGACAGTTTCCGCCACATGTACGTCTTCCCAGAATTCAGCGACTTGACGTAAGTACTTTGCTCCAAGATCTGATACTTTTTTTTTAATTAAAAGAAACTTTTAATTAAATAGGCAATAGCAGCATTTTCCATTTCAAACCTACGCGCGGTAAGGTTTTTTAATCATGGCTGCACAACTGCAACCCTAAGGGTTATCTTCCAGTGCTGAGCACCTAGTGATTAAACCCTCATTACAATATGAGCCCAAAACTCCAGGCGCTACCTGCCTTGGGTTCTCCCTGTAAACACTGGATTCAATTAAATTGGCTCCACGTGCTTAATAAAGACTGGACTTGTGAAGGAAATCGTGATTTTTACAAATCTGCACAAGTGATTTGAAACGCTCTGACCTTAATATATAAGTAACCGCTGCAGGCCATAACACACACGGGTCAAAGAATGTTATTTTATCGAAGTTCTTTTCTGTGCTGCTTTGCATTCAGCTGTTGTTTAACCTTAGTGAATTAATGTGTAATTGTTTTCATGTGAGAGGTCCCTTCTCTCATCAGTTTATTATTCTCCAAACACAGAAGCCCCCCCACCCCCCCCATACTCCTGTCCATGGCGGACTGGGCGCAGACTCCAGTCTGCTCCTTTTCTCTTTGAGGGGAAACACCTGAGTGATGTTTCCAAAGCTCTGAGATGGTGGGACCACTCAAGCTAGGTTGTGTTCTGGCTGGGATCTCCCTCTTTCTTTTTGCCACTATTTCAAAAAGCCCAGATGATGCCAAGTCTTCACAACAGATGCTGGTCCTTCTCAAGGCAGTGCGCTGTTGCAGCTCAAGCGACGGTACAGTCCCTGTACCTGGTAATGCGCAGAGTCCCGCGGCTCAGTTCCCTCAGCCGGCTGGGGAAGTGCTTTTCATCTTGGCGATTACAGCGCATTTGACATTTGCTAGATAAAATAGATCTGTGTACGCTGGCTCTTTGCGGCTAGTGACAGCAGATGATGGGGGATGAAATTTAAATTGATTGTCTTCCCCTCTGCGTTTATCAGGGCTGCGCGTGCAATTACCGCTGCTCTGGAGGAGCTGTCGGAGGCCTGGCGTCAATACGCGCTGCCTGACTGGCGCTGCCGTTTGGGAACGGGTTGTTTGATGCCTGCAGCCGTGTGTCGCAGGAGGCGCGAGCCCAGCAGCTGCCCAAAATGCCAGGTGTGCACCAGCACATCTGGACATATCCATGCAGCGCTGTAGAAGAGCTAGGCTCTCAACATACGCTCCGCATGAGAGGCCTCAGACGGATCTGAATCCAGAAGACCGCTGCTGTGTCGGCGGCTCTCAAGCCCTTTCCCGTGAATAAGGAGGTGCTCCAGCCTCTGGGCGGTGCGCTCCCCAGCTGGGCTCCTGGCAGCGCCGGCCTGACTGCTCGTTTTTTCTCCAGGGTTCCTAGTAAGCTCCGCCAGTTTGTTCTGGACCTGCACTCCGGGAAACTGCACCGAGAGTTCCACCACGGACCCGACCCCACAGACACCACCCCGGGGCAGGTGAGTTTGGGAGAGAGGGAGGAAAGCACAGGGCTAAGGCCGAGATCGCTCTGGTCCTGAGGGAGCCCTGTGTCTGCTGCTTTCTGTTCCAGCTGGTCCCTTAATCACCCATGCTAATTACTGCTGGGAATTGATCTGCTTGCCGATTTCCTTTTTTTTTCTGCACTTAGGCCTGGATTACAGAAAAACCCTAGCTAAAATATACTATAGCCAGCAACTTCAAATTAACAATTTGCCCCCTTATTTTTCACTTTAAAGCTCGTAACAGGCAAGTAATGAATGCAGAACCGACGCAGGCGGGAATGATAATGTATCCGTACGCTTTCGCTACGAACATTAGTTTTGCCTTCTGTGTTGGTCCATTTGGTTACATTTCAGCTGTCGCACCTGAGTGAGGGGCTCCAAAACTCAGCAGCTGACACAAGTTCTAAAACACACGAACAGTTTTTCTGTCACGGCAGAAAGGACGTTTGCAAAACGCGCCTAAAACATAAAATTGAAATCAGGATATCTGGGATTAAGAAACTGGCCGCAGCAGAAGAGCAGGACGGAGAAGCAATGTTCTAGAGGTCTGCACTGCTACCTCAGTGGCCTCGGACTTCCCTGTGCGGAATGCAGAACTGCCAGCGGAGCCATTTACACAGTGTACAAAGATCACTCCTGAGGACATTTGACAGACGAGGACTATGCATGTATTTAAGACATTTAACTCCACTTTCCTCTGAAGTTGACTCTCGGGGTAGCCAGGGTGAAATATCCCACTGGCAGGACTGTTGTACAGGGTGGACTTCTTGTGCCCAGTGTGGAAACTTGGCGTAAACCAGGCTCAACCCTGAATCTGCACAGCAGGGAGAGGAAACTACACACTGCCCTCTTGTCCTCTGTGCTCACTCCACGTTTGCCAATTCATTATGAGTTAAAGCTCCCGTTTGCCTACATTCGCAGCTTGAATCAGTTTTTAATTTTTATACAGTGCATTCTTGTCCAGAGCAGCATTTGAACTCTGTCTAAATCTGTTTTCAGTACAGGGCAGGGAAAAGGTACTGTACATGTGGCTCACCAGAATTTTTACTATACAGCAAAGTGTTGGAAAAAATCTGTGAGGCAGTGGGCAGGTTACCACAGCCGTGTCCCACGTGGGATCGGAGCCCTGTGCACGGTGTGAGGGTCCCTGCAGCGGAACGCCTGCTGTGACAGCCCTGACAGTGAGCACAGCCAGAGACTGCGGCACCACCAGGGCTCCTGGGCCATGCGGGATCGCTCTCCGGGGCTAATCGGTTAATCTGGTTTGGTGAATTTGCAGGAGGAGAAGAAAGAAATGCCCAGCAGCCCCCCAGAGAGCTCCTTCCAGAAGCTGGCACCCAGCGAGACCAGATACACCATCCTCAGGGACCGGGACGAGCTGTAGCAGCAGTCTGAGACGGCGGGCAGGACAGGCAACAGGCGAGTGCAGCCGGAACCATCACGAGTCTCGTGGACGAGCAACCAGACCCAACGGCACCAGGAATAACCTATATTTTCATAACTCTTGCGTGTACAATTTTTATTTTGGATAAAACGGAGAAAACATTTCTCTCTTGGGGGTGGGGGGGAGGGTGGGACGGACAAAAAATGTTTTTATTTTTATTTTTGGAGCTTGTAAATATGTCTGTGCTTAGTGGGTCTTTCTATGCAGTAGCTAAGAAAAAAAGCAATTTTGTTTTTTCCTTTGGGTTCGCCCTTAGACGTTTTCTACAACTCATACGAGACTCTGCAGATGGATGAGTTGTCCTCGTTAAATTAAAAAATATTGCCGTTTTATTTAAAACCCAGTGCGATTCTGATCTTTGGGTGTCAGTTCCAGCTCTCCTGTCTGAAGTGAGTTATTCATTTTCATATGTCCAGGGTGAGAATGTGGACATCACGTGTGTATAAGTCCTTCTGCAGAACTGCAGCTCCGCTCACTGCAGTTCATTCCACAGGCGTGGGTGTGGGAGGGGATGGGGGGAGACATTTCTTAAAAAAAACATGAGGGGAAAGGAAATGCAAAAAAATAAAACCTTTTACAAGATCTCTTTATTCGTCCATTTATTGCTCCGGTCAAGTTGTTTATGTAATAACACAAAAGAGTCATACGCAAAGGAATATGTTTTGCAGCTACACCAACAAAACCATGTTTTCATTGCATTACATTCAGGCACTGATCACTGCACGATTTCTAACACTATTGGCTCACTAGAGAATAGCATGATGCAGAACATGCCCTATAACAGTCTGTGCGCTCATATGTGTGGGCGTGGCACAATAGTGTTATAAAATAAAAACCTGCTGAAAACGAGGACCTCTTGCATATATCTGCACATACATACACATACGTGAAACCATTCACTATGCCATCTGATCGCCCGTGAATCAACCTGCACCAGAATGCAAGAGGCCTTTTTGGAGTCGGCAGACAGATGGGGAGGTGTTCAAAAAGAAACCTGTACTCGGAGGGTAAACGTTTAGAAACCTGCAACGTGAGGGGAAGGCAGGCCTTGTGACTAATGATTAAGAACACCGACAGTGCAGTGTCCTGAGGTCACTGGGACTTAGCCTCCGTGACGTGACTGGCGCAGAAACAGCAGTGTGGTCTCTGCAGCACATTTAAAACACAGCAGTGCTTTGTTCCGCTCTTAAATCAACATGTATAATATGGTGCTACCATACCGGCTCTGTGTGGTACATCAAAAGTTGCCTTCATAAAGGGGCTTTCCAGCTTACTTAAGTCACGGCTCTCCATTGATGATCTAATCACATTTCTAAAGACATGCACCTTAACATTTAAAAAGATTTTTTTCCACCATTCCTGAGCTATGTTTTTGTGCCTGATATGGTCAAAACCTTAATATCCTGTCTTGTTCTCTAAAGTGCATTATTATTGAACAATTGGACAGCAAATCATAAATTATATAAAACCATAAGACGGCGGCATCAGTCCTTTGGATTTAATTTCACTTCTCCTTAATGGAAGTCATTACATGAATAAAATGTTCGATCACATGTTTTGTGACAGGTCTTGTGTCAGTTGCTAATTAAAATACTTGTGGTAACTCAGTCCTTGAGTGTAAGAGTTGCCTGTGCTTGATTCACACCATTTTGTTCTAAGATAAATTAGAGATGTCTTGCTCAGAGCTTAGGGAGAAAGTGTAATAGGCCATTCCCTGTGTGATAGTGAAAGGGGGGGTGTTCACTGTTTGAGATCCTGTAAATCAAGCACTGTAAAGTAGCACTGCTTTTTTTCCGCTCTGTAACCCATTCTTCTGCAGGGGGGGTTATTGCTAACGATAAGGTTATGTACTGTCAACATATCTTGGGTGCGTACTATTTGTATACCACATACAGTGATGTCCACTTGTTTCCCTACATCACAGTCACTTTTTTATCTCCAATAAGAATAGTGGGAGTTCCTCAGAGCACATGCAGAGCTTGCCAACTTTGGCTCTTTCAATTCATGCTCCAACCAGGACTAAATGATTATTTTAATGATTCTTATATGGTATGTGTTGGCAAAAGTTGTTGATTAAGATTAGGACTAGACTACTATTATACTACTATCGTACTTCATTATACAACCTAATTCAGGGAAGCTAGTCTGACTTCGATTTGTACTTGGTATCAAATAAATAACTGATAACCATTTGGAATACTGTGCAGCTAAATGAAAAGGCCAAATTTGCCTTTATCCCTCTCAAAGGAAGGCTGTTGACCACAGCTCTCATCACACTACCACAGGGGCTCTGTGCCTGTGACTACAGAATGTGCTGTCTATAAATGGAGAACAGTTTGAACAGGTCTAGTATTCATCATGAAACTTTATAAATTGGTCTCCATTTATCATTGTGGCCAAAAATGCACACTAATCAGAAGGAACACAAAATCTGGAAAACTAATCAAATGAAATACTGTAGAAATGGAGAGGACCTGTAGCATATGAAAGAATATGCCTCCTTCACTTATGTGAGAATACTTTTCACTCCGCAGCTGCAAACCTGTTTATGACCTAAAACACAAACTTCTTTTGGTACGTACTTGTATTCTCAAACACCACACCCACCCAGCCAGCCACTGTTAAAGTCACAGTTTGACAGTTAAGTATGCAACCACACTGTAATCATGCCACATTGTGACTAAATAAATGTACTGGCCTGAAGGACAGTGTTTCCCTTTAAAATGGCTTCTTTGTCTTGTCTTTGGGGCCTTCTTACAGAGTTTCTATTGAAGCCAGCTAGGGTTTTTACCACTGCTTTATAGGAGATAGTAAAAAAAATCCCCGACTGGTACTGTGCTTCTACGACTGGAGCTTACGTAGCCACAGAGCTTACGATCTGCACCACACTTGTCCCCAGAGGCCTACAGGCTCCTGCGGTTTTCAGAGTCTTCGGTCTCATCTGCCAATTACTTGATTGTTCTCTAAACACAACATATTTAACGGTTCTCCGTGTCTAAAGTAGTTGAAGGTGCCCTTAAAAACCTACTGGTCTGTCACTTTGAAAACATGTGATTGTACACAATTCCACATTTTAAACTTGAAAAAAACAACAAAACACAATTCAACACAATGAAAGAGATTCAGGCTGCAGGGATTGCACGATGCCATAAACCTGTTCCTTTTCAGAAAAGCCTGCGTTATCACTCGGTAAGAGAGACAGATGACTGAACAGAGGGTCCGCTGTGCTGTTGAAACCGTCGCTGAGCTGTCCAGATGGCTTCCGCGATCGAGCAACAGATCAACAGGAGCAACTGCTTATCCAGGGATTCCTTAAAGAGTGCAAGAGTTTGGGTCCTTGCATCACGTACAATTTTACAATTTACCACACTTTGAGGAAGAGCACAAGCAACGGTAAACCTAAGACTTGCTTCTCATCTCTTACTACCCTGTAATGTTTTATAACAACACTATTACCAGCAGGACCTCAACACTGAATGACAAAAATTACCAAGCAAAAAAGGCTACTGCTGCCTTCTCCTCAGTTGCACTTTGCATGAAAGCCTGCTCATTCTGATACTATAAAAATCTATTGGTGAATCATTTTGAGGAACCCACGATTGTCAGGGCAAGTACAAAGACCTTACCACAGCCTTTGACAGATTATCCCTGCTATTACAATAGTCGGGCACAAGGTGGTACTGTGTGATCTGTGCTTACAAGTGTACCTTAACCATTGCAGTGAATGTTGTACTGGATTTAAGACAGGCAAAGACTGGAGAGATTTACTTACGAATGCAATTATTCAGAAATGAAAAATAATATTCACCCTGATAAAAAAGAACCATCCCCAGTTTTCCTGTGAAGAAATTTAAAATGATCTGTTTGCGAATTAATGTTTCAGCTTCTGTCCTCTTCATTGTTGACAGAACACTGCTATGTCATCTGAAAGTAATCAGAGGTTTGTCTGCCTCTGATCATTTAAAGACTGCAGCATTTTGCCATGCTTTGCTGTGGGGTTTTGATCTAATCCTTAAATAAATCAGTACAGCACAGGCAAAAAGGATTCTGTCTAGTTAACCTGTCTTCCCGTTTAAAATAGGCAACAGCATGACATAGAAGAGGGTCTTTATCTTAAATGCTTCCAAACAGAATAAATCTAATCCACTCCAGTAGTTGCCGCTTTATGGCTACGAAAATCTGTTGACATCAGTTTCTCCTACATTTTATTGAAAATTACACAAGTGACACCAATTATATAATTTGAGTGGTGAAAGTACACTTCGTCTCCAGGTGTTCACAATTTGGTTTATGAAAAACACACTGGAGACAGAACTGTGCATCGCTCTCTCTGCACAGCTGAATATGTGCCAGGTCTTCTCACTGCACATGGGCAGGGCAGCAGGAATCTGGGATATTAGAATCAGCTACAATCTGAAGGACCCAAGTAGCAGATGTTGGCACATTTCCTGATAGCTGCGGTACCCAACCCCAAGGGAGTGCAAAGAATTCAGACTCTCAAGCCTCTGCATCTGATATCTGTAGCAGCCACCTAGTCCTGCTGTAAACAGAATGATAGAAAGTCCTTTTTTCACAGCTCATGCACTTGCATCAACACAATGCACCCTGGCCTTGCCCGTTCTCTTGTGTCGGAGTGCTCCGACTGAAGGCCATCAGTGTCAGTGGAGGCACTCACACTCGGTCCCCCAGTGGTAAAGTGTAGGAACTGCAGCCCAGGCACGCGCGGGAAAACGCTCAGCTCCCCAGCTCAGTTCTGTGCATGAGCCGAGACGAGGCCTTGCAGCAGGACAGGAAACTGCTGCAGGGTTTCATTCCCCCCCCGAGCTGTTCGCAGCTTAACAGTCTTGTAGAGAAAACCGACCCAA
Organism: Lepisosteus oculatus; assembly: GCF_040954835.1. Taxonomy (NCBI): domain Eukaryota; kingdom Metazoa; phylum Chordata; class Actinopteri; order Semionotiformes; family Lepisosteidae; genus Lepisosteus; species Lepisosteus oculatus. Next base: position 22,872,102 of record NC_090705.1, read on the forward strand.
GGCTTGCAGTGTATCTAACCTTCAATGCAAATTCAGTGACAGATTCCAAATGTCTCAGCTGATGGTGGCATTCTTGTCTGCCAGAACCCAAACGCATCAGCCCACTCAACAACAGCAAACCAGCACAACACTACTTTGAGTTTGCAGCTAGTCAAGGACACACAGGTCCTTGGATTTGCTCTAGGCCTTAGCCAAAACCAGGACCCAGGCAGGACATTTTTTTTTTAGGTGTTTTGTAGGCATTTTACCATTTATAGACAGGGACAATTACGTGTTGCTTTCATTTATTTCAATCACTTGAAATTTGGCAACCAGTGTGAAAAAATGCAAAGACCAATGCAAGCACCTGGGAGACAGTTTAACTTGGAGTTCGTCGTCGGCTCAGCCTGGCACACGCCTTCTTCAAATAAAAGTGCCACCTGAATCACATGACTCCCAATTACCCATTCATATGTCAGACACTTTTTCTCTTAAATCATTCTCTTCAGCATCAACTGATTCAATAAAGTAAGTGTATATTGCACAAGGCCACTGTATTGTAAAATTCCCTCTCCCAAGCTATAAAAACCTGACACTATAAACTCACAATCCTTCCTTGTAGAATTTCATATATTATGTGCTTTTCAGTGAAATGTTTTAACCTTTGTGTTACCTCCATGCGATATCTACTCCCGACTGTCCCCTGAGTACATTACTACCGTTTTTTTATATAGGGGGAAATTCAGGGACCAGCTAAAGTCCTGCAACCTCCTGTATCTTTACACTGAACCAAAAGAGTCCTTTCTTCAGATCTTAGGACATTATCAATTTTATGTACCCTGGAGCACCGATGCTTGTAATTCATCCTGCACCTTAGCAGGCTGCTTCTGCTTTCCACGTAGAAAGTTTCAAGCTGCACTCCAGCGCTCAGTGAGGCAGGAAATGCCTTTGTCAGATAAGACCAACCTCATGAGCGGGGCTCACCAGTACTTCCGCCAGGCGGGCCCAAGGGGTACCTGCAAGCCATCCATTCCAAGAGCTGTCTTCCACAGGGCAAAATGTACAACTACATATGAGAGGCCGTAGGGACGGGCCTGATGATTTTACGGCAACTTGTGCGTTTGGAACAATTAGAACAGGCACAGGAAATGTATTTGAGTAGCATCTTTGGCAAAGTCATTCAGATCCCTGTCTATATTCTTTCTGCTCCCGGAGGAAGAGGTCTTGCACTGACTCACAGGTGTGATGTTTCCAGGGGTTAGGGAGCTAGGCACCTAAAAAACAAGGCAAACCCTTCCCCTTGCCGAGTGGTTCAGTGAATCCTTGGTGTCACTCTCTGAATGGGCTGAATCTGTGCAGCGCTGGGGGACAAGTGGAGAGGGGCCGACAGTGGAGGGCTGCTGTCAACTCATGTTGCACAAAGCCAGGTCCAATTCCCACTCCATTTCTTTTTCAAAACTCAGTTACAGTGAATTCCAGGCCCTTTCGTGACCACGTGTTACGGAATCCCTGGAAAGGGGCAATGGATCGGATGAAAAGGGAATGGAGACGAGAGGTAAAGATGGGAGCTGATTTGACAAAGAGGTGGAACGGGAAAGCGAGACGCACAAATGGGACCCGCTATCCCCTCGCCTCCCCCAGACCCTCTCCTCTGCTCACTGCTTCTTCTTGTCCTCCTGCTTACAGAGCTCAGGGCAGCTGGTAGACAGTTGCTGCAGCTGCGTGTCCACCTTGGCGCGCCGGCTCTTCTGCAGCAGGTTGCCCCCGGCGTATCCCAGCAGCCCCCCGCTCACAGCCGCCGCCACTCCTGCCACCTTGAATCCCGCCAGCAGCCCCAGAGGGCCCCCCACGACCCCACCGATCACAGCGCCGGCCACGGGCAGCATCGCCATCTTGTACCTGGCAGCCTGCAGAGAAAGAAGGAGAAGAATGACAGAGGATGGGGGGGGGGGGCAGCCAAAGAGAGAGAGAAAAAGAGAAGCCAGAAAGGGGGGAATGGGGCAGTTGGAGAAGAAATGGGAGAATAAAAGAGATGGAATAAAAGAGGAGGAGGGAGAGGAAGAAAAAGAAGAGAAGTGAGGAGATAGGGGAGAGTCAGAAAGAGATAAGGAGATGAAGAGGGGAAGAAAGGGATGAGAAAAGAGATAGAGATGTAGAAAGAAGAGAGACAAAAAACAGATGTTAGAGACAAATTACATTTAAATACAAAAACACAAAACAGCTAAAAAAGAAACATCTCATCTTTTTTTTTTCAGGCTGTAGCATGAATGAAAGCCAGGTTCTCTCAGCACCACATGCTTCCAATTTTTCATCTGCATCCCATTATAACCCATTAAAGATCTTTTCTTTTCCCAGGTTCCTGTGTAAAAGGAGAGGGGAACAAACTGCAGGAGGAACAGCAGGGCAGTCACTTTATTAATTTTTAATGTGGAAGCATTTTCGTTTTTTTTTTTACCAATTTTCAAATGTCACTCAAACTGAGCTGACAGACTAGCAGCTGTGTTCTTATATCACTGTCTGGCCAGGCCTTCTTCTGTCACGACAAACATCATCGGCCATAATTCAACCAATGTCCCAACTCCCATTGGCAGCCCAGGGCTCAGCTCAGGCAGTCTTTATCTATCCTGTGCTTCAAGAGGGACTGGGGAGGTGAGCTGTGGCATGGTGAGATGGCAAAATGAATAGTCTTTCCAGTTTTCTGTTCACTGATTTTTCACACTGATGGGTGAGTACGTGGCCACATACTGCGTTCATAAAGGTTTAAGTTTTATCCTGGCAAAAACAAGTAACGAGCTGATTAAGTTTTGTTTCTCTCACAATAAATCACTTTTAAATGACGCCATTTACATATGTGTGTGAAACAGCAAGTGAAACTAACAATTTGTGAAAGCAGTATGGGCAAAACTTTACAACATCCATCTGTTCTATTTCAATCCTATTTCATTAGAAATGGCGGATATGAATAGCCTATTAATATAGCTTGACTTAAAATATGTTTCATATTAACTCCACAGGAAATTTTATTTCATAATAACATTGAAATAACACCTTTTGTGAAATGTTACCAAAACTGGTTCAGATGTAAAGCTCTACAATTCTGCCTATATTGATCCTTGTCCTTGAACTGAACTCACTGATGGCCAGTCCAAGACGTGGTGGAAGGGCATTTTGCCGATATTAAGAAATACCACGTCTCAACGTCTCTTATTTAAAAAGCAGCACACAGCTCCCATAAAAATAGAATGAACATCAAAATTCAAACCTTTATACAGAACTGGCTGTTTTCACAAATTTAATTTAAAACCTCCAAACTTTAAATGACTCATGAACATCCTCCTAGTGTTACTATAATTGCACCTGGTAAGATAGAAGATAGCGTTCATCAAACACTTTCTAAGGGGCTGCCAACTTCTGACACTCCTCTGATCTCCGATATCTTCTGAAGTCAACACTTTTAAACTGCTGTTTACAGACAAATTAATTAACGACACTTGCCTACAAAGCGAGAGCATATTTTTTCACTCACCCTGTGCATTTAATTGCTTTTTTTTCCAAAGCATTACAACCTTCTTTATTTAGGTCTTAACAGACATTCTGCTATCATAAATGAAAACAGCAGTAGAATTTTAAGAAACTGCACTCATCAACATCTGTCAGGGATTGGACCAGGTTGTGCTCTTAATTGCTTTAAATGTGATGTTACATAAGAACATAAGAAAGACCATTCAGCCCATATGGCTTATTTGTTAGTTAATTCCTAATTGACCTGAGGGTCTCATCCAGGGATTTCTTGAAAGAAACCAGGATATTGGCTTCAACAACAAGGTTGAGTAGCTTGTTTCACACTCCCACCACCCTCTGTGTAAAGAAGTGCTTCCTATTCTCAGCTTTAAATACACTTCCAAGTAGTTTCTACTTGTGTCCTCTCATTCGCGTTTCACTGTTCATTCTAAAGAAATCCGCTTGTTGGACTTTGTCAATGGTTTTAAGGATTCTGAATAGTTGCTACAAGTCCCCTTGTCTTCCCTGTTCAAAACTAAAAGGTTCAGCTCCTTCAACCTGGCATTGTACAGTATAACATCCCCTTAAGACTTTGTCAATATCTTTGAGATTTAGAATATCTGAATACCTACTCTAGTAGTCTCATTAGGATTACTCACTTTGTCTTTGTTCTCGATATCTCGATAGTTCAAGATTTCTAACCCTGTAGTTCAGGTCACACCACAGACACTGTCAGAGGCCTGGCCAGCACTGAGAGGGACAGTCCAAGCACAGTCCTATAGCTTTAGTATAAGCTCTTCACTTTGCTGAACATAATCTAAATCAGGGCTTCTTAATTCCAGACCCCAGAGGTCTGCTTAACCCCTCAGCAGCTAAAGGCTGTGGAGAACTTATAAACTGGTCCAGTTAAACCTTAACTAGATCAATACAGCAATTATCCCAGGTGAAGAGCTGTGTATAACAAACGGACACTAAATGTAAAAAATCTGCTGGGAAAAGGGCTGATCTCAACCAATGATCCAGTTGTGAGTAACTGTGCATGTACATCATTCTTCCATTTCAGAAATATCGACATTCCTCTGATGTCTCTGACTGTAGCTTCTCTTGACTGCATCTTCTCTAGAATTGATTCTCCAACACCCTATTCGCTGGGGTATCTAAATCCACACTGAACAAACCTCAGTATGTCCACAAATTTCAGCAACCAATCCTCAATGGTCAATCCTGACCAGGTCACATGCAAGTGATCACATTACTCTTGTCCTGGAATCCTTGCAGCTATCCTGGCTTCCTATAAGGTTTTCGTGTGGACTTCAAAATCCTCATGTACTCCTACAAGGCACTGTATGGCTTAGCACCTCTGTATGTGTTTGATTTATTATCTTCCTACTCGCCAGCTCGCAACCTTCAATAGTCTCTCTGGTCTCCAGTTTGTCCCCCCAAGCTTGCTTATTCTCTATGGGTGCCAGGGCCTTCTCTTGCTAAACTCTTGTTTTTAATTGTGCTAATGATGTCGTCTCCTATCATTGTTCCTTCTTACTGTAAAGCATTTTCAGAAGCTACTTTGGTGTTATATAGATAACGTTTTGTTTATTATATACTGTAATATGTCTACATTAAGAATACCAGAGATTACACAGCATTGTTCTTTTAAAACAAAAGACTGATTCCGCGGTTGTTACTTTTTCTTCTCTGAAATCCTGAGTTGCCATTTCACCTCCCTAGCTGTGCCGCCCTTAACGCTGACCCAGAAAAACAAAAACACAAAACCACACACCTCCTCCAGACGTTGCTGTCGGCCCGCCACACAATCCTCCTGCTCACCTCCAGAGCGCTTCTGACCCCACCCCCCACCACGTCTTCACTACTGGAGCATTCTAGCCCCATTTGCACCCAAGAATCGGGAGTTTTCTGTTGACAGAGCACCCTGAGAACATGCCAGCAGCTTGTGGTACAGTGCATAGCTTCATGATCACAAGAATACTGTACTGTGGTACAGTACATAGCTTCACGATCACAAGAATGAGGAGTACAGAAATGGGCAGCCAGCACATCATCACTTTGTCATTGCCGACCAAGGTGAATGAGAACGTCTTTTGGTCAGGTCTTATGACATTTTGCCAGAGGTGGGGGTGGAGGTGCTGGGTAATTCTAGTTTCTCACCTCACTCCAATTAACAAAGCTGAAAAATACATTAAACCACCACACGTCTGTGTAATCCATCTCTCTATTCTATACTATGACTCTGCTGTAGCTCTATTACTGTTTAATCTGTTTTTTACCAAGGAGTACGACAGTAGGCCACTATGCAACGTCTTTGAAATGCAAAGCAAATTCTAAAGACAAGGTATAGGTGTTCTGACAACCACAAGCTTTTTTTTTGTTTCTTTTTAGATATAATACAGTAGAGCAATTTTGTTTTGTTTTTTAGGAAGGAGTGAAAAAAGCTTGTGGAAAACTGAAGAAAAAATGTGCCACTAAAAACACTTTGGAGATGATTGTCCTGAGGAAATAGCTGTAATGGCTTCTATAATCTCTGGGCTGCACCAGGTTCACTCCAGCCAGGAGAACAAGGCAGACTGGTGGGCAGGCAGCCAATTTCTGTATTGTAAAGAGAAAATAAAGGCCTGCTAAATTAACACTTAAGGCATTTCCCCTACCCAGCCATGGCTAACCCCTGCTTAACCAATCAAGAAGGTAAACAAGTTATTAAACGTAACTGGAGGTGAATTTACTCTCTCCACAGTAAGCTTGTGACAGCCGCCAAAGTGGTGAGAAAGAAAGACATTAAAGCTGTAGTGATTTTATTACGGAAAATAAAACCAGCTTTTCTATCTGTAAGGATGCCATGACTCTACAGTGAAGAGGAAACACTATATGTTTCAGTGCATTACAGTTTTTTCCACATAAATGCTCCACTATATTATGAGATGGGAACAACATTTAATAATAATTATTATTATTAATAATATTATTTAAACTACTATTCTTTATAATATTGTACTGCCTAATTTGTACAATAAGTAGAAGTGGTTCTCTTTATATTTTTTTTGCTATTCTTCTATATTCTTTAGTATGTTTTTGAGAAAAATAAAAATATATAAAATGTGTTCATAAAAATATGTTTTGTTGTTGTACTTTTTTAAATTGATACTATTGTTCGTTGATCTTGAGAAAACGTGGTGTTTCCTATTTGCATGAAGCAAGTGATTTGACTAATCATTCTGTACAGTGCCATGGAAAAGTATTCACTCCCTTCCCTTTTTGTTGAATTACGAGTGATGTATGCAATTATTTTAAAGTGGACATTTTAAGTAACACATGAAACCTGATCGCTGGAAGGAGGTGAATATGTTTACAAGGCACTGAATGTAAAGAAAGATTATCCAAATCACCTACATCATGAAAATATGACATAAAAAAGAAGCTCGCAATATTATATAAATTAGAAAACTCCTACTTGTGGTATAAAACAGCAAGAAAGTGACGGTACAATATTACAAAAAACAGTCACATAAAGGTCATTCCCATCTCATAATATAGAAAATGAGTAGAGTTTCCTCTTCCTATGAGTTCCAAACAGTTAGACAAGCAGTTTTGTTCTCAGTAATAAAAACAATACAGCTTTATTAGTAAAATGTTTTTTTACAAGCATTTGTACTTTAGGAAAATAGGAAACCTTTTTCCTGAAAGTGGGGTGAACATTTTTACGAATACTTTTTAAAGTAGCAATTAAATCAAAGGTACAGTTAGTTCATATAGGAATATCGCTCAGCTGTTAATTGGTAACATTTATGAATGATTAGCTGTCCTGTGAATTTAATGCTGTGAAGAAAGACTTTGACCAAAATTTGAAAATATTTTCTTCAATAAAATATCTGCAAAAGGTAACTTCCTTAACTCATTTAAAAAACACTGCAATTACAAACTCTTCACTTCATCGAGGAAAGGACAAATAACAGGTTGTTTAATAGAATTAGATTTGAGAGCTCTTGCTTTGGTTTGGTTATTGAATAAATGAAAGCAGTTTGGGAAAATGGCAGTGATTTTAAACACTGGAGAACTCACAGATATAACCAATGGCCATCAAAGCACTGCTGAGGGCAATAAAGCACTGCTCTGGCCCTCCACATCAAGAGGTGTTTGTCTAGTTGGCCATCCCTGCCTCGCAAGGAACAACACAGAACAGACGCAGAGCAGGCAGCCCAAAATAGTAAAAATACTTTTACTTTCATTATTAGTAATAGCATTTCTTGCTGGTCGTCCTGGAGTTTTTTTTTTAATTTCAGAACACACTTCAAAAACAAACAAAGCCATTTATTAAAGGCTATTTCATAGCAGCGTGGGCTTAAATGTTCTTTTTCTACTCTCGGAATATTGTCTCACATTGACTCGCTGCGAGAGACCATCCAAACAGAGATCGATTTCCTTATTTCACTCCTCTTTTGCATCCCCCACCCCCACCCCACTCCCTCGCTCGCTCGCTCTCTCCCCCCGCCCGACTGCAGGTTTGTCCCCACTTCCCTTATTCCGTTAATTGCCGGTTCCCTCAGTATTGCAGGAGGCGGATCAATGGGGTAAACACTGCAGATTGCTGGCAGGCAGAGAGCCATCGATTCCTCAGCAGGCGCTCTTCCCTACCTGCCCCAGGCTCCGGGATCCTTCTTGAACGTTCGCAGCGGCAGTGTTGACATGGTCTTCAATGCTGTCAATCTTCTCCTGTTGGGACTGAGATGCGATGGAATTATGTGTGAGCAGCCCTGCTGGGAAGCAGCGGTAAGCCAATACACACAAATTTAATACCCCATAATCAGGGACTCGGCAGCCACTTTCATCTGCTAGTCAATGTAGCTGCTACAGCTCCTAATGGCACTTTATTAACACCGCCATACCGACCTTATTGCTGCCTTCTCACCCTGTTGCTTTATTCCTCAATAATTTTAGGATGTTTTTCTTACTGTGTGCATGTTTTGATTTCAATACATTTAGAGGCAGGCAGGTGGGGGCAAGTATTTAAAAGCTTTTCCAGATAACAGACTGGTAAAAGAAGGAAAAGTGTGTACCAGGATGCATTCCGCATTCTTTATTCTTATTTTTCTTCAATTACAGGTTGCACGACTAGGTGAAGGGAGCTGGGTTTACATGGCGGTGTAGGGCGCTTATAAAATATTCAGAAAGCAGCAGCTGTCTCTCAAGTCTGCGACTGGGGAGTGCCAGTGGGAGCCCCTCGTACCTCCCACCTTCATGAGAAGCCGCTCTTAAACCCACTATCCACTCAGCACCAGCTGGAGGCGCTGTGGCCAAGGGGTGCTGGCAGTGTGGGTGCTTAGACCAGGAAGCAGGGTTAAGATGTCACAAATTCACACTCACTGTCCTTCTTTATAAGCATACAACAGGCAGCTCCTCAGATCAAGCTAGAATATACAGTTACTCTAGATCATGCAGTTAGGTACAGTTCAAGACACAGAGCTGAACTGTAAGTATTTGCTTGTTCAATCAGTTGTCTATAATTGCATAATCAGAAGAAAGTAGGAACCACAAGGAGCAACGTTTAGCCCATCTAGCCCGGTAGTTATTAGCTGATAGATCCAAGGATCTCATCCAGTCGTTTCTTGAGAGAAGCCCAGATATCAGCTACAGCAACATGGCTAGCTCGTTACAGACTCCCACAGCACGAAGAAGTTCTCAGTTTGAAATGCACTTTCATGTAGTTTTCGCTTGTGTCCTCTAATTTGCACTTCTTTGTTCATTCCGGAGATGTCCGCTGGCAAAAGCCTTAGAGGATTTATACTTGTATCAGGAACCTCTCCTCTGTTCAAAGCACAGCCTGTCAGTGTAGGACATTCCCCTAAGCCACATCATGTAACGGGTTGCTCTTCTCATTCATTTATATTCATATTGATATAGGAATTTATATCTTTATTGACTGAAAAATCAGGAGTTACGCATTTGTATGGAACAAAATGTAACGTGTTCTTGCACTGTGCTGATCTTAAAAATGTGCTGGCTTATTTCAGCTTTCAAGGGGTTCAATGGCAATATGTTGTTTGAACCTGCAGGACTGCAGTGTTTACTCAGGCCTGTGGTGAGAACTAAAGACAACACCAACCCAGCCACGAAGAGAGACAATATCAGCCGAGGTTCATGCAGGATGTTCCAAAGAAGAACTCAGAGGGCCTGTTATGCAGCATGTCTGTTCCATCTCTGCTCCATAAAATCATGATGACACGGTAACTTTAGAAGCACAACAGTGTGGCAGAGCAGTTGACTGTCTTTCCTGTTCAACTTTTCTTTGCATAGATGTTTAGGCCCTACCTGTCATACAGAACAGGTCCACACAATTTAATCAGCACTTAACTACACCTAATCCCTTGGGGCTGTGATGAGCAGTAGTTTTGCCCATCCGAGTCTCAATCAGCCCGAGGACTGAATTCACAACTGCAAGCAACCAGGCACTAGCTGTGCAGCCACGCAAAGGAACCAAGCCTTTTAACTCACTTCGGGTCTTAATCACAAAGCCCTTTCCAGCAAGCGAGTTTCTCCCTTGTTTCAGAAAGCGAGAACGGACTGTTACAAAATGCAGCAGCGTCAGTCAGGCTGGCGAAAGTAGTTTCAAATTTGTATCCTGTAACGCTTGTGTGCCACTTCATAGCTTCCCTGTGTTATTTGAGTATTTGGAATAAACAGATAAACATTTAGCAAGTCTGTGAAAATGAGAATACAGGCGCTTGATATCTAGCCCTGAAAATGAAAAAAGTCCAAATGTATGCAACCAAATCAGCCGTGTTTTAGTTGTCTTTTTCACTTAGTGGACAGAGAGGAAAGAAAGAAAGCTAGCCTTTTCTAAGCTCTGCTTACCCAGTTAAAGTATCATCATGAAAATGTAATTCACTGTTCCCGGACTGGGTTTGCTGTGGTAGTATGAGTGTGTGAGTGAAGAAGAGCTGCCTTAGTCCCCCCGAGTGTACAGCACACAGTCCCCCCTTTTCCACACAGCCTCCACCCCCGTCTGTCAATCAATACAAACCCCAAAGGACACTGCTCCTCACAATACCCTGAATACATCTAACCTCTCTACATTTAACATGGGAGTCCCAGGTCTACAAAGGAGTTAACCAGGGGAGTAATGTGGAATTTTCAGACTGTAATCTGTCAATTAAATCAGAGACGAAGTGTGAGCTGCCTTCACAGTCTCAGTGCACACAGCAGTCGGGCTGAGGAATTCGTCTATAACTTCCTACTAATATTTTAAATATCGAGCAGTTGATACATGTATAACTTGTGCTTCCCTTGTACCTCTAAGCTTTTCTTTTTGGGGACACGTCTTCTAGAGCAGCAGAGCTCAGGGGTTAAAATGGGGTTTACAGGTGTGAGAACAGATCGAGATTTGTTTTTCACAATACTGTATGTGGCCTGAGGCACCTAGATGGTAAAGCAACAGAAAATATAAAGTAATGAATTCTGTAGTGCCTTGTGTCTTCATATATGTGGAATTCTTGTGCAGATAGAGGTGTTCATTACTTTTTGGTTATCGTTTTTACTTCAACACTGAATACCATATCATGTCTTGCTACTATCATTCTGATTCACTGGTAACCTCTAACAAACAACTTGATGAGGTTTGTGGATCAATAAACTACCAGCAGCTGTGCGAGAGAGATGGGCTGACTGGTCTCCCTCCGTTCGTCACCTGTCATGTGTCCTTTATGTTCTCTGTCAAACAGCTTCTCCATACATCTCGATGATTTCCGTCTGCTTCCAGAGCATGCTTTTTTGAAAACAAAGATGAGCCGAGGGGTCTATTACGAACTGTAAGGGTGATCGATACTCACATGGACCAGCTCAGCAAACTCATTCACAAGGCCATTTAGCTCTAACAAGTCCTACAAAAAATGAAAAAAAGAAAGTGAGGAACATTCAAAGCTCACCTAAAAACAGAATGACAGGCACAATTTACTCATGCTAATGAAGACAACTCCTTAACATCCAGAGCTGCAGGTTTCAAACGAAGGCTTTCGCCTGCACTGATAGTAGGTGAGCATTTCTCTCCCTTCTGTCCCTGGGTGTGTAAATCTGAAAGCACGAGGTGTTGTTCTGCTGGGCTATACAGCGGTAAGTACTGTACAGACATGCTGTCCTGGTTACCTCCTCCAGCGTCTCCCAGGACTCTGCAGCGTTCTGGTCTCGGGGTATCTCTGGCAGGGGCAGCTGGGTCTGAGTTTGGAGGGGAATGCTGCTCTCCTCGCCGCCAGAGAAACTGCCTGCCAGAGGGAGAGAGAAACCTGGTGGGAAGACTTGACACGAAGGCCAGCAGAAGGCGTGGATGTGAAGTACAAATTAGCCCCTTGAACGGAAATCCCAGCAGGCAGCTGGGTCTGCGTGGGTGCGAACTCACTTACTACGCCACTCGGAGCGGCAGGAGGCGTGCCCGTGATGGCGGCACGTACCTAGTGCGGTGAGCGAGCGGGAGAGGCTGGGAGCCGGGGGACTCTCGGGGCCCGTGGGCTGGACGCCTGTCGGCGCGGCGGTCTCGGAGTGGAGCCGCAGGAAGTCGCTGGCGGCGACGGAGGCCTGCTCCCGCGTGGGCCGCACCAGCCTGTCCAGTGCCCTGGTGTCCTCGCTCCGCACGCGCGCGCACAGCTTCTCCATCTCGCGGATGTTGGCACGCAACTGCTGCAAGACAAGGGCACATCCATCGCGGGTCATGAGTGGGGCTGCCAGTTTGCGATGTGTCTTTTATTTCTTAATTATGATTTCTTTTATTTCTTTATAAAGAAAGGTCTGGACAAACATTACTGATTACACCAGCAGCACGACAGAAGAAGCAGCCTATGCTGGCCATGAAAAAACTGCAGTAGTCCCATTATTTGTGGGAGAAATCCTACTACATAACCCTACCATTGAAAAGCTTAAAAAACAGCTGCAGTATTTGAGCTCTTCAAAGGTCTTCAGCTAATGATGATTTAAAGAGGCAAAGAAGAAACCCTGCGGGATTCTGTCCCCTCGTGGATAAGAGCTGGGCCCAAGCACACACTGAACTCTATGATCACGGGTTCGAACCTGTGTCGTGTCACTAGCTGATTGTGACTTGAGTGCATGAGGGATTCAAAAGTGGGTTTGGAGATGCCTACCGTTCCTCAATCTTTAATTCCACACCTGTTTTGGTGATCCATAAAAAAAAGCAAATAATAGTCTCTGTTGGTCACGTAAAAACCACAGCAGTCCCATTACTGGGACTGTTAGTTACACTTACAGGAAGGAGGAGTGAGGTAGAAATCTTGTCTCATAACAGCTATTTGAGCTTTGAGAATGAGCTTGCAAATGCTGTACTGAGATGAGCTGCATTAAGCATAGTCATCCTCCAGGCTAGTTTTGAAAAGGAGCTGACACATTCCATGTGTTTGCCCCAGAGAGCAAAGGGTTTTAAATCAATGAATCAGCCTCACACAGCATGTCTGAGTGAAACAGGCTTTAGGGTCAGAGGCTACGGACTTATCAGCAGATGTACCTTACTCCCATGTGTTGAAGAGAATATTAATTTCTTCTGAATAAACACACAGGATAATACGATTAAGCTGTTAAAGCCTAGTTTACTGTCCAGTTAGCAGAGATACAAGGCGGCTAGGTAAAAATGTTCTATGCCAGTCCTGGGGAGTCACAAAGTCTGATGGTTTTTATTCAATGTCTGTGCTTAATGGTCTAATTGAGCTAATCATGGACAAACTAAACACTTTCCAAAGGTCTTCAGCTAATGATGATTTAAAGAGACAAAGAAGACAACCTGCTGGATTCTGTCGCTGTAAGATTGGAGTTGGGCCCAAGCACAGAATGAACGTTTATGATCACGGGTTCGAACCTGTGTCATGTCACTAGCTGGCTGTGACTGGGTGGATGAAATGACTCAAAGGGGGGTTCGAAGGAGTCTGCCTGCACTTCCTCATTCGCTCCTGTGTGCAGATAAGGGATTTATAGCTGGGAGCCAACATACTGTAGGAATCACACTGTTGGCTATTTCCAAATCGTGGGGGTTTAGCAAAGACAGACAGTAGTTCTAAAAGTATTTTAAAAACCCAAACACCGCACAATCTCAAGCTGGCTTCCATAGTAGCATGTGAAAAACAAGATGAGGCAAAAGAGATCTGTCCGAAGGATGAGAGCTACAGCAAGTACTCCACTGGCTGTACTGACTGGCTCCCTGAAGCTTTACTACGTGGTATCAACTCTCAATCCTCTGCGACTACGTTTGTCACTTCTCACTCTCCTCAGGGCAGTCCAGTCCATACTGGACAACTCCAACCATGTGTAATGTATAACTCTGCCAAGGAAGCAGAGAAGATGCACAGAAATGTCGCAGTGAGTGACGGCAGAGGGCCAGAGACATAAAAACACAGGGCAGGGCATTACAGCTCTCGTTAAGGAGCCAGTCCTGCAAAGGGGTAAATTCAGACATGCCCAAATGCTCCTACAGAGCTTCAAAGGCTTGATCTCTCTGCTATATCCTTTGTGACAGTTCAGATATTAGTGTAACGTGTAACACGGAACGTGAGAGAAGTGCATTTTAAACTTCATCTGGATTTGTGTGGTGTTTCGGTGCTTCTACCAATGTTAGGTCTTACCTTCCTGGTTTGATCTGTTCATTGAAATGGCCTCTGCTGTCCTTGGGTTTGGGTCCAGCAGTAACACAGTGCACAATGTGCCAGTGTAAGAGGGATACCACAAGCTGGGCTGCATTTGTTTGTACTTTTGCAGTACTGTGTGCACTGCTACGCTTATGTCGGTAAAATGAATCATTAAAAAAAGCTTCCATTATAACATTTCATACATCACAGCCTGCTGTTTCCAGTATCCTTGAAATACACTTTGTTTAGTAAAGGGTTCTTTGCTGGAGCCAGTCTGAAGCAGAATAAATGCATTTCATTTTAGCGTTACTTTATGTACCAGTGTGATGCAGCCTACTCTATCGGGGAGAGAAAGAAAACAGCGGGGAACACATTTATGAGATTTAGAAGACACAGCTGATGAGAAAAAAAACAAACGAAACCAAATTTCTCCAACAGATCAGACTGACCTATTTGAGTTACTTCAGAGCCGTTAAAGACAGGAAAAATACATGTACAAAACAGTATTTTAAAAAAGGTTAAGTTGAAAAGCAGGTTCTTTAAGAGGAGGTGAAGACATGAGCCCAAAAAAAGCAGCACCTCACATGTAACATCACACTGTGGGAGAAAAACACAAAAACAGCAGGGGTTGTTTTATTCTGATTAACTTAATAAGGCTTCACACGGCAGGGTGACTCCTCTTTAGGACGCTAACTGCAGATGTGCTATCGTTACCAAAGAGGTAGGTGGTGACCAAAAATATCTCAGATCCTCCTCCGATGGGCTGCCTAATGTCAAATACTAACCGTCACCCAACTGACACCAGAGCATCGGTGCATGAGCCCAGGCCCAGAGCACAACCAGCCTCCCACCTACAATGCTATCTAACCACATATCTCTGCACGATCGCAGAGGTGATAGCGCTATCACCCCGAAATCTGCACAGAACACACACAAAAAAGAAGGGCATCAGAACAAAAATCAAAAACAGAAACAAAAAACACTTCTTTGGAGAGAGAAACACTGGACTGTTATTCTGTGAGTGTGACTGGTCCAAGCCTGACAAAAAAAAACCACACATGTAAAATTTTATATACGGTTTACATAAAAGCCCATATCCCCCAGTTTTACTTTTATTTACACACATTAAGACAACCACTGTGGTTCAAAATTACCATGACAAAAACACGAAAGTGGTTTTAATCTAGGGGCCGGCAGAGGTACAAGATGATTATAGATTCCTGTTGTGGACACTTTAATAACAAAGAAGTGTTAAACTAGCGATTTGATGAAAATAATTTATTTTAATGTTTTATTCTGAATCAGCGATTCTGTGATTAGAACACATCCTAGTCTGTAGTTTTTATCTGATCTTTTAGCAGTAATGATCATGCTGGATCCACAGTGGCAGACTCCTGTTTGCTGAGCTGGCTCTCAATTTCTTTTTAGTAGTTTTATTTGTTTCACAAAAAAAAACTTCTCATTTCAGAACAGAGGTGGGATGGCCTGATTCTTAAATTTAGAGTGAAATTTAGCCTCTAATCCTAACCTGCACTGGAAGATGGCAGACATTTAATCTATGAGAAGTTACAGGAAGAGTCTGGGTACTGTATAAGAAAGGTGAGTCTTTCTTGTGAATGGCTTTTCTATTTCATAAGTACATAATCTCCTGTATTGTGGTTGACCAATTAGAACATCTCTCCCAGAGACACATTAGCGCAGGCAAAATAACCCTAATTTTGGAGCTCTTTAAAAAAACTCACTCTACAGGTAGTTCTTATGTACAATAAACAGGATTTTATTTCTTATTACATTCTAGCCATCAAAAATAGAGATCAAAACCTCTGAGAAACTGAACAGTCCATAATTTTGTGGGACAAGACCTAGGTTACAGTGCAGGCATTATGTGACCAACAGCATTACGTGAGTGTGGTGAATTTGGCACTGCTGGACCTTCTGAAGTGGTATCGTGAAGAACTAACGGGCTTTTCTGTTTAGAGGGGAAAAAAAAATCTGGATTCTAGCCATCTTCTGAAAAATAGTGACACAACAGCACATTCTAGTTTTCTTCACCCAAAGCATCTGAAAGTGAAGTTGTTTACTATTTTGTTTGGACACAGATTAAAGCACCTTTTATTGACAATATAAATGCCCTTTGGGCTTCCCTGTGATTGTTTATAGCTGGGCAGCCTCTTGGAATAAGAATCTGCTTTCTTTAGCGTAGCCAAGGCAAAAAAAAGAACGAAAAATACTAACATGAACAAAAACAAAGTCAACAGAAAGCCCACAGCGGTGACAATCAGGCAGGCGGAGTGGCACACGTCCTCAGAGGCTCCTTGGAGATTGCACCCCACTGTGCAGAGAGGCCTCTTGATGAACACAGGCAGGATAAGAGCTGCCAGTCCTCTCTCCCTCTAACCACCTCTCCCCCCGTCTCCTGCTCAATTCAGCTGGGGCCGGAGAAGGGCACTTCAGCAGAAACCGGGTAAAACACTCCCTTTCAGTCTCGCTGGCTCTCCCTGTGTTTCTATGTCTGTACGCGCCTAGGCAGAAATACACACACAGAACAGCAGCCTGTCTTTCCCTGGAATGGGCTGCTGATCAGCAGATGAACAGCACAGAGCAGACCCGGCTGCAAGACCACAGGGAGGAACTCTGGGTTAAGACAGCTAATATCTGCACCCCAACTGTACATCTACTCTATCACCAAGGTATACCTTCTCTGCCTCCGAAACCATCTTAAATTGAAATTGTAGCCAGACAAGTTAAACAACATGGTTTATGAGACAGATAAGGGTAAGACTATGTTTAACCGACTTATCTTTATCTTTGTTTCTAGGGCATATAAATCAAACAGGTATAATGAATTATTCCAGAATTGTAAAAACATTGATAATATCGTTTGGCTAGTCCTGGAGAATTGCACTACTTCTTTAATATATATAAATACGCAAAACCAAAATAACTACAAAGATAAATCCAAATAACTGGCAAGAAAACCTTTTGGCACACAATTCTTTTAGCCATCTTACCAGTCTGTCCCTCTCACAGATCTTCTGATTCACGTGCAAATGAAACTTTCACTTTCACAAAGACGCAGTCTTGAACCCTGGTTCACGTGTCTTAGTTAAGTTTTATTCAGTGCTATTTTGACTTGTTACATATCAGCAATTGTTAAGCCTTTGATGGAGATCAATTCTACACAATTCTACAGTGAAAACTGTAGTGTGAACTCACAGAAATCTCAGGGGTCTGTAAACACTAGTTCTAAATGCATTCCTCTTGTGCCTTCATATGTGTACTAGCTGTCGAGGCAACACATTCAAAATATAAAGGGTTCAAAATTTGTATTATTGTGTAACCTAACGAATTCTTCTCCAGGTATTTTATTTCACGCTTACAGACATTTTATACTGCAAATTTGGTTTTTACACATTTGCTGCAAAGAGATTACTCTCTGCGTTGCCCCCATGATGACACCATACTCTAAACAAGCATTGTGCTTAAAACCAAAAAGCAGAAACATTTTATTTCTCAAGTATTTGTCTATTTTGCACCTTTTTAACTCACACTACTATACACACAAAGTGTAAATGTTAATTCCAAGAACTACTCAAATGCCTTTGATTGGTTATGCCTGTCCAGGACATGACATATTGACAGTGGATGGCATTCACCAGTTCCTGCTGCCCTTGCCTAGTACTGCAAAGTTCAGGTAAAGCTCATCTGATCAGCTGATTACGTTGCTGGATTATGTCTTTCTGTTGTCCCTCAGGCTTGCACTGAAGGTCTGTTTCGAACATCGAATTTAATCAGTAGCATTTATGATTCTACGTCACCTTTTGGGGTGCAATCAAACAACATGGACCCCAGAATACAGCTTTCACCCAGAAACAAGAGCCCAAAACCTGGGGTCAAGTCCACGTCTGGGGCCACTGAGTGATAAAAATCCTCAATGAAACCGCACACCCACTGTTTCTGTGAGGAAATGTTTGTACCTTCACCATGGAGAAAACTATTGTTTGCTGTTATGGCTTTGAGTTCAACCACTATTAAAAATAAAAATTCCATTGTGACTGTTTTACAAGCAGAGATCTTCCACACATTAGAAAACTACTCTAACAACTTTACTGGAGTAAAACTGTTAACCAAAAATACCAAAATGCACCTCCTTGATTTCCTCAAAACCCCACTAGTGTCGTAGTGGTGAGGTAAAGACTGAGACCCATCCTCCTTTGTGGCAGTTGTGTAAAATGCAGAGCATGATATTTCTCAGTCAGCAAGACAGAAAAATGAGCACTAACAGGAGGCTAAACTGCAGGTCTTACTGGTGGAAATGGAGAGAAAGAGGGAGGGAAAGCAGCAATAACTGTTGTGAATCCAGCAACATCGTGTAGGTGAGCTCACCGTTTTTAATTTTAGATCTGCTCTAATGTGTTCAGTATGTGGCCTTCCGTAACTCTGTCACTGCATGAGGGAGGCTGGGCAGAGAGAAAGAGAAGCAGAGAAAGTGGAAGAGTGTGACTGGGAGGGAAAGGACTGAACATTCCATGACACATGTTCCTCATCCCCGGGCTGCAGTTCTCGGTATCCGAATGGTGATGACATCACTGCCTAGTGCCAGAGGGCACCTCCCTGCTGAGGATTCTGGGATACACTATCTGCACTACAACGCACATAATCTTCCCAGCTCCTTGCCCTGACTTTACCAGGGAAATTGCTCTCAGCTTGGTCAACCTTCTGCCTAAGCCCTGCAGCCCCAAGTTCCCCTTACTGGCACCCAGCTCAGTCAGATATCACGTACTGGCACATTCAAACAGCCCATGAGTTAAAACAACCCATGATCTAAAATCAGTAATGTGCTGCTTTTAAGAAAGACTGGTATCCTGAACTTATAGCCTTTCTCCACGGCAAGCGTTCACTGAATCAAGCCCAATAAAAGAGTTACCTTTAATCATGCTGACAACAAAGAAGTGATCTTTGTTATTCAAGAAGGACATTACCACATATTTCACTGTTCTTGATTTTCTTAAATCATGGGTTTTTGAGTCTTAAGAGAGGAATTCACTTAAAAGCAGTTACAAACAAAAAAGTAGCCCATCTGGCCCATTTGTTAGTAAGTTACTAATTGATCCAATTTCATCCGCCTAATGGTGCCATGACCTCATTATGACATTTCTGAAAAGAAACCAGGGCATCAGTTTTAACGACATGGCTGGGTAGCTTGTTCCAGACTCCTACAAGCCTTTGTGTAAAGGTGTGCCGCATGTTGTCAGTATGAAATGCACTTCTATGTATTTTCCACTTCAGTCTTCTGGTTCATGTTTCACTGCTGATTCTGAAGTCCAATGGGTTCACTTTGCCAGTGCTTTTTCAGGATTTTGAGTACTTGTACGAAGTCCCCTTGTAATCATCTCTCTTCACGACTATAAAGGTTAATTTCATTCAGCCTGTCTGTGTAGGATACTGACTTAAGCTCTGGAATGTATCCAGAGCAGCAATATTTGTAACATGGTGATCAAACTTTTACACTATTCTAAATGAGACCTTACCAGTGCATTATACAATTTTAACATAACATTCTTTGATTTTAATTCTAAGCTATTAACTATATCCTATAACATTCTTTGATTTTAATTCTAAGCTTATAACTCAATATCCTATAGTTTGCTTTTTTAATTGTTTCATGGCATTAACCAGAAGGCAATTCATTCAGTTGTGGTTTGACAGGGATTTTACTGAATTTTACACATCAGCCTCAACAAAGAGACTTTTTTTCAGTTTATGAGTAACAGTGTAAGAGTAATTGCTATTTTTTCCCCAAAAGCTGACACCCATAATTCACAGCAGGTGCAGGTATGGGTGTCAGGTAATCCATTCTGCTTCTGTTTCGGATCTCTGAAGCACAAACACATCAAAAATTACAATTAAAGAGCAATTTCTAGGATGTATTAAAATGTGCTTTCTGTGCAGTTCATTTTTTTTTCCAATAGCCACAGCTTTCCAAGCAACAGAACGAATCCTTTAAAAGAACACAGCAGGTAAGTCTCTACAAACCTTTGCAGATTTTGCTTTCAATAGGAAGGTTAGACAGAAAAGAAAATAATGTCAGGAGAAATAAAATACAGAATTATTAAATACAATATGCTAGGAGTCAGGAAGGAGCAGGACTACATCTGTCACATCAGCTGGTATTACAATACATCAAGTCTCGCAGATTTGCTTAAATGCAAATTTCTAAATAAACAGCAATAAAAAATTAAAATCCTTTTACAATCACACCGAAACACACACTCCATCACTTGGAAGAGCCAGCCTGCGATCTCACAAGCCTGAGCACCAGGATTGTTTTATCCAATCCTTTACCTACGGAGCACAATAGCTGATACAATACAAATTAATTATATTATGCAAATCACTGGTTTCGGCCATTCATTCAGGACAGGATAATTGCATGTCTGTTGATTAAAACAGGATTGCTGTGTGTGGCATCCACTTGACTAAGCTGTGGGGTCTTAAAGAACACGACTATCAATCTCTCAAAGAATGCCTAATGTGTTATTTTTATTTTTCTATTATTTTTTTTATTTATTTTTAATCCCATAAACACTTTTGGAAACAGCAATTAACCTTGGAATGATAAAAAAAAACATTCTGAGCATATTAAACTCATTATCCAAGCCGAGGATAGTCTCATCAAAGTCTGGATTTCAACCAAATAATATGAATACAAAGTATGCTAAAAACAAATCCCTTTCAATGGGAACATATTTTGCAAAACAAATAAAATTAGATAAAAAGGAGCAACAAAAAAAATGTACATATGAAAGCTTTCATTTAATCATGTAGAATTCCAGTGAGATTAAATAAATGTGTTTTACTGTTTGAAAATTAAAGAGGCAGGCAATATCTGAATACGTTAGACCCAGAGTAAGTTAGACATCAGAGTGTACTGGGTAAAATAAAAACAGCTTTGTAAAGACAACAGGGGTATGCACTAAAAACACCCGTCTGGGTTGCATCCTGTGGAAAACATGTCTTTTCGAAGCCCAACTGGAAGAATCCCCCCACTCAAAGGCTCAGTTTCCTTGTGGTTTGCAGAAAAACGCCGATATTCAGCGCCGTGAGTCAAGTACTGTGGCACCTGTGCAAGCACGTGCGTGTAGTTGTGTGTGAGTGTAGTCACAGCTGTAGCTGCTAAGGCATCAGTACTGACGAATGTATGTGTGAAGAGTAGTAGAAAGTAGCCCTACCTGCACAGTGCGACTGGCATTGATGTGTTCCTGGTGCAGCCTGTCCCACTGCTGGCAGCGCTGGTACTGAAGAAGACGAGAGAAAGACTCTGTAAGTGGTAGCTCTATCCAAATCCTCAAACACATGCATTCAAACTGCCCCAAAATCAAAAGCAAAAATGCTGTGTAAGACATTGCACGTGTAAAGCATTTTTCATCCCGCAGGATCCTGGAGACATATTTATCTATTGGACAAGACCCTCGTCCTCCATATCTAATGTTCAACCCCCACATGGGTGACATGCAACAGCCATCGTGGTCTTGCAGCCCCACAACAAAGCACAACAAAGATCTGGTGAAGAAGTGAGAAATTGCTATTCAATTAAGAGAGAATGTTAGGTAACACACTTTGCTCAAACCCAGAGCAGAATTTAGCCAGGTAAAACATCCCTATTCTTACAAACATTGGACTGGGATGTTTCCAGATCAGTCAGCTCATACTGTAACTACTGTATGCAGCTAGAATCAAACCTGTTCAGGAGCTATAAGATTGCTGTCTGCAAAGAGAACAGGGAATCAATGGACATAGGAGATAGATACAGTATATTGTGTTGTTAAAATGAACTTCCGTGGATTAATAATGATGTACATTATTGTGTGCAAAAACCCATTTTTCAACATCTGACATCTTCAAATATGTTTCTGTCTAAATAAATTCCTCCAGCAAACTATGTTTCTTCGTGTTTCTAAACACAGGACCATATTGTTTCTTTTTAGCTACTGGACGTGCTGCAGCTAAAGCCAAAAAGTACTGTATCTGGTATGCATCCCCATTTTAACTGAGGAAAACTCCAGCAATGCCTTCAGGAAAACAAAGACTATCAACACCGCCCCAATCAGGAGAGCCTTTCCACAATGACGACATTCTTACAAAGAGTGGTTGAAAAATCAAACAGTAAGCCCGTACTGCACACTCTTCTGGACCCCTTAGGGATCCTTATTCAACAGATCTCAGCAGATGCTTTTTCTTCAGTGCTCCTCTAACCCATCCCAGATCACAAGAGTACTTAATTATTCTTTGCCTACAAGTGTCGCCATAAAGCAAGCTTTTGCTTTTTCCTACCCCATCTCTCTAGTATTAGTCTGAACAACTGCCCAATAAACCCGCCTTGCTTATTTTTACTTTTTACACACGGATGATAATCCAAGCAATGAATGAACAGACAGGTGGAGGATCAGACGAGTAGTCACACGCAGGCCCTGATGAGGTCACAGCTGAACTTTCCACACCCCAGAAGAGCTTCGAACCGGCTACCTCCGTCAGCGGAGCTCTCACCTGCTGCTGGCCTCACCCTCCCTGTTTCCAACAGCTGCCACAGCAGCACTGTGCTGCAACACGGATCAGGGCCAGGGCAGAGGCTCTCTCTTGCTTTCCAGTCACAAAAGAGCGCTCCTCTCCACCTATGTGCAACTGTGTGACTTCATTTTTCATTTAAAAAATGGCTCCTGAATATTTTGATTATGACAGTGCTGCTTACAAAGCATGATCCGCTGCCTATTGAAAACCAAACTTGTTTTCTCATGCCAGTAAGTTCTGTTCTTCTGAAGAAAAAGATCAATTTACTGACCGCTAGTCTGATGTCTCAACAATCTTCCTGTCCAACTAGCGAAGGCTTGCCTGTCATGATTGTGTCCTGGCACTGGCCTGGGTAAGTCGATCCCACAGATGTTCTATTGGACTCAGCTCTGGACCATAAGGCAGACCACAACAAAACCTAACCTTTTTTTTCCCCCTGAAGCTATTCCGTTGTAACTCTGGCACTGTTCAATCTCGCGGTGTCCCGCTGGACAATCGACTCTTCTGGATTGGCTTGCAGGATCTGGAAACCTGCTGGTTCGAGGACGTTGTCAGTGTATCGCCGAGCAGTAGAGTTGCCCTCAATCTGCATCTGGGACGTTCCTGTTTTCTCCCCACATCATGACACTTCCACCCCCCACAAGCTGGCTTAAACAACACAAGTCAGCTTGATGCACTTCATCCAAACTCTGTTTCCACACCTCTGTCTTTCGTCAGGTCTGCTGAAGTTTAAAAAAATTCTATCGGGTGATAAAACCTTCCACTACTCTCCCTGCCACCACCTCAGCTGTTCTCTGACCCACAGAAGATAGTGATTTCAATTCTCAACTGTCAACATGACAGCCTCCGAGCAAGTCCACTGAGGTCATGCAGAAAGCAAGTTCCAGTCAATTCTATCGACGTACAGGCTAATTCTTCCTGGGATTTCTCATGCTGTGGTCACTACGGTCAGAACATAACTCTGCAGATGGATCGGATGGATATGACAATTGTAGGTCATGGAGCTGACCCTCTGCCTTCCATTGGATGTGACTTGTCCGTTTTCTAATTTCTCTGGAGCAATCAGCCACGTGTTGAAATTAAATATTCCAATCACCAGCTTGCTTCACAGACAGGTTACTTTAAATCATGCTGACAGCAAAAAAATGATCATTACTCAAGCAGGGCATTACCCCATATTTCACTGTTCTTGGCATTCTTACATCGCGGCTCTTTCTGCATATTCCTTGCTATTTTTAAGAATTCACCTGACAGTGCTTAAACAACCAAGAAACTATCTGCCCATTAGTTATATATATCAAGAGAGCTACTGATATATTACATTGCTTTTGACCAAGCACTTCTGCCAGATCAAAACACAGTGCTCGATTTAGGGAAAAAGTACCTTCCTTTATTCTTCACTATCGAGAATGAAGAAATCAATGGTGGAAATCCCAGGGAAAAGAAACTAATCCTAAGTACTAAGGAGGTCTTCCCACAATGAACTATTATTTGACTTCACCCCACTGCAGCACGATGAGGCACCATCCTGCTCCCTTTCTCCCAGCACAGGTATGGGAGAGCAGCTCTCGAGCCCCAGTCCAGCTGGCAGATGCAGGAAGAGGAGAGCCTGCTGCAGGTTGGCTGCCCAGGGCCATGCCCGCTGTGATCCCCTCTCCCCTGCCGGCAGTGACAGGTGCCGCCCTGCGTGCCCCCATGCCCTGCTCTAATCCTCCCACCCGCCCCTCTCCTGGCGTCACTGCTCCTCAGGCTGAAGGGATTTTTGTCCACCAGGTCATTAGCAATTCCAAAAACTGCCTGAAGAGATGTGGATGGTCTGGGACTTCCTCCCATCGTAGAAGTGTTTTTTTTTTTTAAATAAACGATCCAAGCGTAGCTCTCCACCTGATAGCCACTTTGCCCAACAGCTTTCCTTTTTTTCCCAAGCCAGTCCACAAAAGCTGGCTCCTGCTGCACAATGAATTCATTTATTTTCCCAAAACATGACAGAAAGATGAGTCAAGTGTAGCCCTCCCCCACATAATCAGAGCAACCTGCTGGGCTGCAAGCCCTGGAGAACTGCTCTTAATCCCAAACCAAGTTCGAAGGGTCTCACCGCACCGATGCCACTGTAAAACGTCAAAAAAGAAAAGCCCCAATTATAAGAAAAGGGTCCACTCCTTCAAGGAGCTCGGAACAGCATCTAGCGGCTTTCCCCTACAGATCCCGCTGCGCTTTACCTTCTCGATGTTGATCTGGTGCTTCCTGAGGCGCTCCAGGTCGGTGGGGATGGCCACCTTGATGAACTTGTGGATGGGCACCTCCAGGCGCCGCAGGGGCAGACTGCCCGCCTCATCCGCCATGCTGCCACGCCGGCTGCCCTCCCAGCCCAGCCGCCTGCGGAGGGGGAAGGTGATGCCATGTTCACAAACCCAATTGGCCTGGATAAGGTATGATCTCGGAGGAGCCAGAGCCTAGCCTGGCACACAAAGGGACATCACTCCACCATTCTGCCTAACAGGACAGTCAGAATTACTTTTTATTATTAATAACTGATGAAACCACTAAATCATATCCCACTATTGAGAAAAGAAGAGTTGTCTATGATTCTCCATTGAATGGTTTAAGTGGTAAAACTTCCCCTTGGCCTTAAGCAGAGGCTGCTTATTTTATAAAAATATGCTAGTCCTGTCATGAGTAAGCTTGATATAGATAACTTATATTGAATTATTCACTCAAAAAACATTTATTCAATTTGTTATTAAAGCACCTTATTTTACTTTTAAAAATGCATGCAAGACACAGGTAGTAAATTACTGTACATCTGTCTACCTTTTGCTGAGGATTCCTGGAATTAATCCACTATTGCTGTTTTTAGTATTATCAGCACTTTTGGGAAAAGACGTTGATGTTATTTATAAATATGCCTTGTAGTTTTGTTGATTTTGGTATTTTTACTTTGCACAAAATACTGTAACAAGACCTTCTAAAGTTGTGTTAAGCCAACTTTGATACCTACTAATTGTTTTCTGGTTCTGAAAAACTCGTGTTAAAGTGTTCATTGACAATTAACTTTATATTTCAGTGTGTTGATTAATCGTGATTTTAATCCTGCCTCAAGTCGATTAATTTAGCTGTAGTGGGAGAGACCCTTGTTGTTGTTTAGCGAGCCATCACCAGAAAGACTCTTATTCTAAGAGCTGAAGAGTCTACGACAGAAACAGACTGAAAAATGGGACTACACAATGGCCTGGACTGATAC
This sequence comes from Lepisosteus oculatus, assembly GCF_040954835.1. NCBI lineage: Eukaryota > Metazoa > Chordata > Actinopteri > Semionotiformes > Lepisosteidae > Lepisosteus > Lepisosteus oculatus. Next base: position 22,898,010 of record NC_090705.1, read on the forward strand.
TAACCACAACGCCTCTGTTTTGCCTACGTTTCCGTTCAAAGGAGGGATTGCAGGTCATTTGTTTTCATGTCATGGTCATGTTTTAATTGCCAGACTTCACAGGTTTTATATAGTTAACATCAAGATATGGTTAAAAAAAAAGTAAAAATACGCAATTTAACACAAGACTGGTGTTACGGTATTAGTATTTTGTGCGCAGCTAAAATACTAACACTGAATACGAAAATGGCAAGTGGATTTATGACATAAAACTTAAAAGATCTATGCCAAAAATGCAAATGTTTGTACTGGATGTGTTTGCCAGGAAGAGAGAGCAAACGTTACATCATATATTAGGGTTCTTCTGCAACTCACAACTGACATGAGCCTCATACCCGTACTTTGATACAGATGACAACAGATTAGTTTACTCGCTTCGAATTGGAAAAGTGTAAGTAGTCGCAGACAGTTTTTTAATATTTTGAATTTTCAATCCATTCAGAAGTGAAAAGACGTATACGTGCTGGACACTGTCGTTTCAAAACACCTTAAACAGACAGCTACACGTTGTCAAATCGAGTCTGCTAATTGGAGTACATAAGTTCTTAAAATGTAAGTACGTACCTTGAAACAAAACTATAACAGTATTACTCCCCACTGTTAATTAATGCGACAACTTTCTGTTAGTAAACAAGACTCCAACCTGTTTCCCAGTGCGCCTAAAAAATACTTCCGCTCTCACATTGTGTAGCAGAGAAACAGACCCGATGATGAAACAAAAGAAGGGTATGTAGAAGGCCCATTTGAATACGTAGTAAAGGTAAAATGAACGGAAACTGATAAAAGGCGACCATTGATGAATATATTTAATTTCACAATTTATCATAACACAATAGTTATTTTTATTCTTTCAGATGTAACCCCAGAGTCACTTTAGAACTCTCAGTGTATGGGGGGAGGGGTGTGTGTGGTTGTGTTTTTTAGTTGGTGTGAAATCTCAAAGGGATTTCACCGTGCAGTGCAACCTTTAGTGCAACAATGACTAATAATTTTTAAATATCACTTGTAAATGCCATCGATAAAAAAATCAAATAAAATCAGCAATGACTAATTATTTTAGATAAAAATAAATGATAACATTGCGCAAGATTTGTTTTAACATCCACATCTGCCTCTATAATGGTCAGCGTTAAGACCGTGATTACATCTACACATCCTCATGTCACCCACTCTTGCCCAGACAACAGGTTTGTGTGTGGCAGTTAGGTTAGATGTTTGATTTTAATGGTTAATGGTCATTTTTGATTAGCAGTATAGTCAATTTTGTTTTAAATACTGAGTGGCATTAAAAACACAAGCAGTAAAACACTTTTCCATTCATCTAAATTCAAAATAAACTAGGGAATGGTTTGATTCTGAAGTTGTGGCAGGTGTGCAGCAGTGACCACATTTTTGTCGAATGTCATTTGGACTGAGGATGTCATGATGCAGGTGAATTATGTAGATCTCACCCCCGTAGAACACTGCAGTGCATATAAGATGATCATCAGTGGGCATCAGTGATCGGCTTTGTCCCAGGATGTCCAACACAGCAAGACAGGACTTGCAAGATATTTTCAGAACCTTTGTAAACCGTTTCAGTCTACTATTTCAGTCATTTGGGTTGCAACAGGCCAGGTATTGACACCACAGCCTGAAGAAGCTGGCAGACTCTGTTTTGCGGTGCTGCAGGCTTTATCATGGCCAGGTCTTGGCATGGCAATATTGGGCCGCAAATGGAGGCAACCTTGGTCCACGTAAGAAGGGAGGATAAATCATAGTTCAGTATGGCTGACTTGGCTTGCTGGGTATCTGTCAGGGCGGAATAGTGACACAGTGGTTAGCTGGGGTCCTGAGTTCAGTTCCATACCTGGGGTGCTATCTATGTGGAATGTGTATATTCCCTACATGTTTGTGTGAGCTTCCACCAGGTGCTCAAGTTTCCTCCCACAGTCCAAAAACACACTGGTAGTTTAGTTGGCTTCTGGAAAAATTGGCCCTGGTGTGGGTGTGTTTGTGTCTGTTTGCCCTGTGGTGGACTGGCATCTCACCCAGGGTGTGGTATCTGTCAAGCCCACTTCTGCAGTGGATCAAAACTGGGCCTGAAATACTTAAGTTCTGACTATTTAGTTGTATTTTTAATCAGAACCTCTGGTACACCTCTAACACACGTCCTAGCATCAGAAATTAGATCTCTTAAGTGCAAGAAATGCCCCTACTTCAATACAATCCATAACAACATCGGTGCTTCTGGGAACTGGAGCTCCACATTACAGGTTTGTTTATTTTGTGAGACTCATCAATTAAGATTCAAGTCCAGAGTGTATTCAGGTGACTGGAGGACTGAGGAGATAGCTATTCCAGCCACTGTGGGACTGCGCTGGCTGACTGGTCCTTTGTGTGTCTAGAGTGGAGTAGGATTGCCTCTCTTGATCTCCCTCTATGCCCACTTCTATGGTGCATATTTCATGAATGAACTTTAAAACACATACAAACATCACTCATTCAGTAGTCATTGGGGGGGGTTGAGTTTCTGTGAACTCTGATCTCTGAATGACTCAGTTTGATCCATTGTTTATGTAATTAGTACCACTTAGGTTTCAATGTCTCCAATCTTTGACCTTTTGAAGCTACCTGCAATGCGTGCAGGGCTGATGCCGTCCAGCTACTCCTGCCTGTTTTTGAACACTCAAGCTCCTTTCAATTCGGAACACTGTTTTCCTAGAGTCTAGTCACCGTTCGTATCGTGACATTGTGACTGGGACCAGCTGCAGTTTCTTGGGAGTAGCAGAATTGACAGTAGGGTATCTCTGGGTAAGGAACAGGGAGGGGGTGAGGCAGATAGGTGCATTTTATACACACACACCTGCTCTGGCTGCTCTGTCAGAGCCCCAACAGGATGTTCCCTGCTCCCTGACTCAAGGAGGGGATGACAGATTAGCTCCTTATTTCTGCTCTCCGTTCAGCGGGGGGAGTAACCCACTGAGAGCCCTTATGGAGGACTCCTGCTTAGGGCAGTTGTGGGACTGTTTTTGCAGTTATCTCTATTTAAAGCCACATCGAGGTGCAGCTGAACTTTCAGACTGAAACAAGATTAACCCCCCAGGCTTCTGTTTCCTCACTAAGGTCTCGATCTCCTCTGGCTGCAGGCTTCCTTTCAGAGGCTCCTGATCCTTTTCCTGCATCATGGAAGGACACCCCTGTGTTTAAGTCTTTTGAATTCCCCTTTCCTGCCAAGTTGTCTTTTTTTTCTGGTATTTTACAGTGCAGGGTCCTTGTGTGGACCAGCTGTGCAGGTGGAATCGTTCGAGCCCCATGGGTCTGGACACGTGTGATGATATTGCTCCACACGTTCTATAAACACGGGTGGAGAGGCGTAGATGAAAAATAACATCGTCTGATGGTTTAAATTCTTGGGTTTTGTTGATGGATCTGTATCATAGGATCCTGCCCATTAAGGCTACTTCATCCATCAATTTTCTAGCTGCTTTATTCAATACAGGACGATATAGGGAGAGCTGGAGCTTATCCTAGCAAGCAAAGAGCCCAGGACAGGACACACCCTGGACAGGACACGAATCCGTCACAGACGCAAACACAGACACACACATACTCACAACCAAAACCACTTTTCCCATAAGCCAGTTAACCCCTTTCAGTATGTCTTTGGACTGTGGGAGGAAATGGGAACACGTGGAGGAAACACACAAACACGGGGAGAACAGACAAACTCAATACAGATAACACAAAAAAATTGAACCCAGGGCATCACTGTGCCACAATCCTCCTTGACCCCTGACTTTCTTTGGGTTCAGATCTGAATGGAAGATAAGCCCATTTTCTCTGATTTGCTCTAAACTTTCTACCTTTCATACCATATACAGAATAATCCACTTACTGGTCAGTTATTAGGTCACTGAGGTGCAGAGGGCAACTTTCAGTGTAAGAATCTTAGCATTATTCAAGTGAGTCCATATTTTGAATTCTGTTCCATTCTTTGATTTCAAAATCCTCTGCATGGTAAGACCAATCAAGGTTGAATTAGAATATCATGTAAATTCAATATAAAATGAATATACTATGAACACAGTCATGTGCTATATACTGTAACATCTTAATAACATATCGCGCGGTGCTGTGAATGTGTGACCAGGGACTGATCAATGTAGCTATTTGTTATGATGAATGTTTTGAACTCTTTGACATGAACATACAGCTGCTGAATAACAAAACCGCTGGTGTGGGAGGATGGAAAATCTGAAAATCCTGTGGTTGAAACAGAAAAGGTTAAACGCTTTTAACATTTGAAGATATATAGTCGTTACCGAACCAGACATTAAAATGAAATGTAGGTCCTTCACCTAATGATCTGGCTGGTCTCTTCTCTGAGCTTAGGGGGGCTAAAGGCTCACGGGACAGGATGGTCAGAAAATATGCAGATCGCTTCCTCTTCAGTCTGTCACGGAAGAACCAGCCCACCCCCCTTCTCCTAAACGAGCAGACAGGGAAACAGAAACTTTCTTCTCGTCTGTCACTTTCCGCTCCTGTGGTTGATGGAGCCTCTCGAACGCCAGGCAGTGGTGATGACGCGTCCTCACAGGAGGCAGGGAGGCAGGCCACCGGGGGGGGCAGCCCGCTCTCTCAGGCTGTGAGCCACAAGAGAGAGGGCACGTGGGTGGGGAGACAGCCAGGGCCCCACTTGATCCCACCCAACCGTATGGCGAGACAAGTCACCTCACGAGGCCTTCCGGTGAAACCAAAGGAATGAATTCTTTAGAATTATGCCGAAAGTTCGCACAGCCCAGCCATCTCTTTGTGAACTTGATTTGTGTGAGGAAGAGTCGTGCGCCTGTTTCCTGCGTGTTTTTGCCTTCAGGGTGCTTTCAGTCCTTTTTGATTTGGTTTCAGGCAGTCAGATAACCTTCCATTTCACACTCGCCAGCTAACCTCATGCTTCACGCTTGCTAGCCGCTCGACAGACAGAGAATTTAGTCACCCCAGACGGCTAGACCCCAGCCATGCAAACAGTATTTTGTGATCTTGTTGAGTTATAAAGACTCGCACAACCTGCTCTTCAGCTGCCTGTCTGTCTGTCGCCCCAATATAGCAGCAGTGTGGAGCAGTGGGTACAGTCCTGGACTCGTTACTGGAAGGTTATGGCTGTTGTATCCTTGAGCAAAGTCCTTCAGTTGAATTGTTCTGGGAGAAATGCCCAGCTGTATAAATGAGCACAGCTAGAGATTGCTCTGTATGAAAGCCTCAGCCAAATAAATGAGTAATACTCATCTTATTTTGAAACCTAGATCCGTGCCTTCTAAAGCAGTCCTGATGAGCAAGTATTGGGAAGACTGCAGAAACAGCACAGATAATCCCTCCAGTAAAACTCTCTGCTGCTTAAATAGGTTTACATGTAAGTTCCTTTTGGAGATCAACCAGATAAAACGGTAATAATTAGTAGTAATAACTGCCCATAGCACCAAAAATTGTCTTTTTGTTTTGACTTATCTTTTTCTTTAAGAAAAGTCTGTTTCTTTTTTTTCAGTGGCATTGAGATGTCTTTGTTCTTGTAATTTGTACTATGTACTGCGTCTGAGAACCCAGAATTTCGTTCAGTAGGATGGAAGAGAGGTCCAGCCAGTCAGAGGTTTCATCAATAAAACCTGAAAGATGAAGTCCTCCAGGAGACATGGACCCATGGCCTTATTCTGACTAATAAATGTTTCTCTTGTAGTCTGGCAAACAAAATCCAAAAGCAAGAGCATTTTGGAGATGTATCGCAGTGTGATACAGAAAATAACCTGGGTCTGTCACCTGTGTTTGTGTAGTTCTTGAATGTTTTTAGGTGCTTATTTGGCTTTTGGCTTGACAAATCTTTAGGATTTTGGTCATAACAACTTTGATTAAGCAATGGAGTTTTATGTGGGCTTTAACCACAGTTATTCTGACTTCAAACTTCCATTAAATCTGCAGGAAAAAGAAAACTGGATCACGGGAAAGGATTCTGATTTCTGGGAGGCGTGTTTTTGGCAAAATTGCAGCAGGACGACCTTTCTCTCTACGGTGACGTCAAAGAAACGGGCAGAAGCCGGACCTTGGCCGAAATCTCAGTTGGCGTTTGGGGTGAACGACACCAGTACACCAGTGCTGGTCTCGTGCAGGGTGCGGGAGGGCCGACAGCAGATTGAGCAGTCAGAGGAGGGGCCAGGAGTCCCAGGGGGAAGATGACCCCTTTGCCCCCCTGACCCTCTCTGTGAAAGAGGGCTCGTCGGGGGGGATTAAGACACAATGGGTGCAGGCCGGGTTCCACTGCGCAAAATTAAAGCGTGGAAACGCTGAGTGGATTGGTGAAATTTAAGTGGCAGGTGTGCTGTAGCAGAGATAAACAACACTGTATTAGCCATCTGGATGAAAGGAGCGTGCAGCTCAGCTGAATAGAGGCAGTTTCATGGCTCTTTAATATTGCATCAGACCACCAGCACAGGAAGGAATTAAACCACCTCCCACTGCTCCTCACAGGGACCTGCAAAGAGCCTGCAGCTGCCCTCCCCTTTAAGGTGTGACTGTTGATCTTTGATTCTAATGGTTTTTTTAATTAACACTCAAGGGTATCTGTTATCTGTCTGACTTGATCAGTCTCGACAATTAATGACTGACAGCTTCTTTAAAACCAAGGTTTTTCCTGGTGTTCCGCCACCTGTGCTTTTCAGGAATTTCATTTTTCAGACCCCATCTCTGGAAAATGCAGCGTCATCTACAGGAATAGCTTAAGTTTTATTGACCCAGTGCTTTGCGGCTCCAGTTGAATTCTGTTTGTGTACCTCATATTTTGAACGGCCTGGAGCACGGCGTTGTGTATAGTGATGCTCCAGCAAGACACTAGGCCATTTGAGAATTTTATGTAGCTCAGCATGAAAAGGTTGAATGATGCAGAGTTACTCTGCGATAAACTGCATGTAGGATCAAGTGAAGGTGAAGGTATATAAGAGGTTCTTATGTTTATCAAGACTTATGAAATAATCTAATCAGTAATTTCACTTTAACATGAACAATTTTCATGATTTATTTTTTGCTACCAATACTTTCTGTGAAGCAAAACATTTTCAATAATATTTTATTTTCAGTTCTGGTTATGCACGGTGGACCATATGGTTATATGGTGGTTAGTGCTTATTCCTCACAGCTCTTGTGTCTTGTGCTTGACACCAGATTTGGGATCCTTCTGTGTGGAGCTTACATGGTCACTTGGAATATATACAGTATATAAGGTGCTTTGTATTAATAGATGAGACACACAAGCCCAGCTTGCAGCTGAAACGTATATATGTAGCATCCATTGTTCCAGTCAAGTACAATGTAAAAGACACTGTTCCCTGTTTTTTTAAGATAGCAAAGCCTTGCTTCCTTAGCAGGTATAAAAACTCAGTGTACTGTTTTTAAGAGCAATGCACAAAATTATAATACAGGACTATAAAACGAGGATTATTTTACAATAAATAGATCATTACAGACTCCTGATAATGTAAAGACAAGACACTGAGTATCTACAGAGGAATATGTTTGTCTCTTAGCAAGTCAATGCAAATGACTTCACTTTGAATGTAGGGTTTACAACATACAGCAGATTTCTCCCAGATCAGTCTACACTTTCAGATTGTTTCAAAATATTTTAGTGCCATTTCTCATCAGTTCCATTTGCAGATGGAAGACATTGCAGGAGCAGACTTTTGACAAAAATGAAACAAAAGATGCAGAGAGCTAAAATTAGCCAGGCCAATTGTACATTGCGGTCGCAAATGTGCTTTTTGGAAGAAAATTGAAAAACTGGAGCAGAGCAAATAGAGCTCAATAGGAAAATTGGCCTGCATATGTCACAATGGTGTGCGTGTAGGTGTTTGCATGTGTGTGTAGTGGTGGATATGTGCACGTGTGTGTGTGTGACTTATCAGACGGAGATAATGAATCACCAGTCGTTTCCATCCAAAAGGCTGTGTAGATTGTAATGGTGAGGGGACGTCGGTGAAGATGACGAGCCCTTGGTTCGCAGGAGAGAGTGATGGGTAAGCCAGCATGCTGTCTTGGCTGACATCCGTGACGAAGGCAGTGTTCACAAGCAGGGCTGAAATGTCAGCCTCAGAATCAACACGGTCTTGTCTGCGACCGAGTTTCTCATGGTGACTCCTACCGCACATCACTGGGAACTTACTGCCGAGCTCGTGCACAACCGCGGCTACAAACCCTAAACACGCTGCTTGCCGGCTGTTTGAAATCCTTGAAATTTCTGCTTGACTCTTAATTCTTTTTCCATATTCGTGGTGAAAGAATGCAAAGCTCTTCCCTGCACCCATCCAAAAGAAGTAGGGTGTTCCCTGACGTTTGTGGACACAGAATCAAACCTTTCTAACAACCAATTCTACAAAATGCTCTTGGTGGGGGGGGGGGAGGAATATTCCTACCTGGGAAAATGATGTCCGAGACTGTTTTGCTTTTCCTCTGTGTGCTTTAAGGTAGCTATGTTTTTCCTATAGGGATACATAACTGTACCTGCATTCATCTGCATACTGGCCTTTGGCTCTGTGCATGTTTCTCATGTTCTGGTGAATGCTAATGTGCTTAGCCTATTAAAGAATGGTATATTTCTTGTGTGAAAGAGACAGACAAGACAGGCAAAAGTGCCAAGAAAAGAGAAAATAAGTGGTTCCCAGTCCTGGTCCTGGTGACCCATGCACCTGCTGATTTTCATTCCCTCCCATCCTAATGAGATAATTAAAGCCCTGATTGATGTAAGAAGTAGCTTTATTGGAATATTTGGATTTTGCTTCTAGTGGCAAGTTTGGTATTTTATTTCACTGACACAGTACAGCAATTAAATCATCAACATGTTTAAGAGCCAGGGACAAACAGTTCAGATTAATTCAGTTCAATTCAGTGGTATTTGCATAGCGCTATTTACAGTGGACATTGTCACAAAGCAGCTTTATAGATTTCTGGGACTGAACCCTCAGAAGAAAGGAATAACTCCCTCAGACTAAAGTAGGAAGAAACCTTGAGAAGAATCTAGGCTCAAAAGGGGGATCCTGTCCTCCTCTGGCCTGCACCGGGTTCATTAAAACGTACAGCTATGAAAGTCGTCTACTTCATATTACATGGTGGGGGAAAGCAGACTAGTATTTTGGGCTCGGTCATGTAGGGTGAAGTCCAACGGCGTCCAGAATGTTCAGTTCGTTTCCTTCGGTTGAGATTTTCACTGGAAAGTTGAGTTTGGGGGTGGGGTCAGTCCGGTGGCCTTGTGGAGTCGAGTCTGGCAGGTGCTCACATGAGCAGGCCTGAATCAGAATCTTCTTCTTTTTCTTCTTAGGTCAAGGAAGTTTTAGATTGTATAACTGAGGGCTCGGCTGGAACAACAACCAACAGGGGTGTGGGTCACCAGGATTGGAAACCACCATTCTACTGGATGGTGTGGCAATAAAAAGCTGATAATGCGAAATGCCCCTCGCTCTTGCGATTCCTCTGGGGTGTTGTTGTGAACAAGGATCAGACCAGACATTTGTTTCAGAGGACAAATGTTACATCAAATGCTGCAATCAATGCAAAACTGCCAGATGGGCTAAGGCACATCCCCTAAGCTGTTGTTCAGGTATTTCTTTTTGGTTCTCCAATCCCCATTTTCATGTAGACAACACAAAATTCATTGTCAGAGTGAAAATATACTCTGATTAATCTATTAAACCGTTAAAATGTGTTTGCAGTTCTGAAATAATTAGTTTGGAAATCAAATTAGAATGCTGCTTAAAAATGAAATTGCAGCGCTATGTTGCACTTCTATAACACTTGTATTCCCTTTTGTTTGAGAGATCTGTCATATTTAAGGCCTTGCAGGTCTGTAATTATGGATAATTTCAAATATTCTTCTTTTACAGGTTGCCCATCTCTTGTGTGAATCTCTAATACACTGGTTTTTACAGTAACTTGAGGATTAGTTGTCTGCTCACAGCATAATTAATAATCCCATGAGTGTGGACATATATTACTTTGAAAGTATGCTCAGCAACTGGCAGCAACCCTGAAATAATTTGGTGTTAGTGCCTGAATGGTGTACACATGTAAAGCATAAGACGCATTTGGGGTGACTATTAAAGATTACTCAAGGAGGCCCATTTGCAGATACTTTTCCTATTAAAATTAATGTGATACAAAGTGTAGATGAATCTGATAGCTTTCAGAACCTGTGTGGGTGTGTGGGAGATGGCAGTATTTGTGACCTCATTGCAACAACACTCCCACTCTTGTGCACTGTTCTATGGGAACTGGGTCTGAGCCCGCCCTGGCTCTTCTAGCGCAATGCTCTGGTCGCCTGCCATGTGTCACAACCAGTGCATAGTGTGTTTCGAACATCATTTATGGATCCTGCAAAGATCCAAAGCTTTGAAGGGTAAAAGCAGGGTAAAGCACCTGCTGTACTGACCTCCGAATGTTTACTGTGGTCAGTTTGCACATACATGGTTCATTTGTGTGTGTGTGCATAGGACATGTTACCCAGCCATGTTGTTGAGGTTTATACCATAGTTTCTTTCAAAAAAGAGCAGGATGAGATACTTCAATCAGGAAAAGGGGGGGGGGGGTTAATAATTCTTTACACAAAGAGTAGTGGGAGAATGGAACAAGCTACCATGCTTTTCAACCTGATGCTCTAGTGTCTTTCAAAAAAGAGCTAGACGAGATTGATCCTTAGATCAATTAGCTGCTATATATAGCTACTATGAATAGTTTAGGTGTCCAAAGACTGAAAACTGTAAACTGTTGTGTCTGGGTTTCTTGAACACCTCTTATAAAAATAACTGTTTTATCATTCTTATTATTAAAGCAATACAATAAATCAATACTTCTTCTTAAGTAGCAATCCTTTAGGTTACACAAAAGTAGCAGGACACACTGAGGACTGTGCAGGACTTTGGGAGAGCCCACGTGTTTTCCTCATATAAAGCTGTATGTTTGTGTGTGGTGGAGTATATTCCCCTTGACAAAGACAAATGCAGCCAAGACTTTATCAGACAAAATAATAATTACTATTTTATGATTTCAAAGTGCTGAACAGAAAATCCAGTGAACCAAAGGAAAGGAAAAATTAAAACAAACTAAAGAGACATTTAAAACCAATCTTTTTTTTTCCCCAAAAAACAATGCACAACTCGTACCACAACGTTTGAAAAAAGCTATCAGATAAAAACACTTCAAAATATTAGTTTGTATTTTTTTTTTTAAAACCACGGCCATATTTTTTTTTACTTTCAGTCAGTGTGGGAACAAGCCCTGCAATAGCTCTGAGAAAAAAACAGAGCTGATCAGAGCTGGCAGTATTTGCAATAAATACAGGCAAAGCCAATACAATATACCATGCATATAATCTTTTTTTTGTACAAATAAAGACATTATGCAACAAATTATCTCATATTAATAAATGGCATCAACAGTATAAACATACAAAAAAAGTACAAACGCGGAATGTATCATCTCAGCCTTCTGCATCTTTTCTAACTCTCTCTTATCCTGCACCTCCCTTAAGAGCCTTGCTGTTTTCTGCAAAAGAGACCCTTGTACAAGCCCTATTTAGAAGAAGATCCATTCTAGTGAAGCACCTCATCAGTCGGCCTTCTCTGATCCTGAATTAGCCACCACCTCTCCTCTGATGTCTTCAATAAAAGTACTAAGTGCTCAAGCCTCATTCTCTTGGCGTTCCCACACTCCTCCCAGTTCCTTTGTCCTATTTCACTACAGCATTTCAAGTTTGTGGAACTTCGTCGACAAAAGTTAGTGCGAATGGTTTGCTATTCCCGCTATCATCTTTTCAATCTTAAATTCGGCTTGCGCCTCACGTCTTAGTATTAAAATAAATTAGAGTTCGAAAAAGAAATGAGGCCTTTCTATTTATATATATATTTTTAAGATAGCACTTGAAAAATTGCACTTTGAGTACTGGAGCTGAGAGCCATTGTCGGTTTGCTTTGTGTGTTGTGAATGTGTTCCATTAATTTAATGCATTATGTAAGAAAAAATAAAGGTGTCCTACTCCACTCTGATCTGAAACTTACTGTCAACCCTCAGATGCACCCTTCAGACAGGATATACACCAAAAGCGTCTGTCAAAAAAACAGCATTTGTATTTTCATACAGTTTTACGTTTTATTAAAATAATGAAATGTCTACTGTTTTTATTTTCATTTGCCCAAAATAGAAAACGTATTTCGGGATGTTCTGTTACTTACAACTGTATAACAGATGTAGTCCTAACAGTGCTGGCCCACGGCTCGGGTCCGAGACATTTCTGGAGATCACTACAGACGAACCACAGTCAGAACGTTAACGCTGCCGCCCGCGAAAGGACCGCTTCACCCAAGAAAAGTGCCTTTTTTTTTGTTAGCAATTTTTTTTTCCCCTTCCCAAAACACAGAGAAAGGAAATACAAAAGCAGCAAAGCAGGTCATTTTTTTTGCCTTTGTTTGTTTTGTTTTTTTAACCCAAAGTTCTGCAAGAAAAACTGAAACAGTCCAGGAACAGTGAGTTTCTCGGCAATGGAGATCAAGAGAGTCCTGGGCACTCCTTCCTTCTTTCCTCCGGTTCCTCGTTAGTAGCGTCTGTGGGCCTGCGCAGGCCGCTGGGGGCTCTCGACGCTGGCCGGCCGCCTCCGGTTAGTTGTACTGCCAGGTGACGGGCTAGGGGCTGGGGTGTAGGGCGGCCCCCTCAGTAGGGCAGGGTGTCTAGGAACTTGTCGATGATGGGGGGTGGGGGCACAAGGTCCTCCAGCTTCAGGTAGAAAATGCGCTGGAGCCCCTGGGTGCGCTGGGACCTCAGCTCTGCCCTCGTGTTCAGCACCCTGGTCAGCAACGCTGGCCCTTTGCTCACCCCTGTGCCCCCGGTGCCACCCCCCGCCCCAAAACTGAGGTGGTCTCTCAGGCAGCAGATGATCTTGTTCTGCATCTCCTCCACTTTCTTTGGTTCCTTTAACCCGTGGCACTGCTCTGTAACGGGGCAAGAGGAAAGAGAGTGCGCGCATGAGACACCAGCTTAGTATTGGCGCCTGGACTTCACGAAGGATCCAGATTGGTCCTAGACTCGTTCCCCACTACAGTAAAACCCTGGGAGTCCACAACAAGCTTTTACAGCCTGCCACCTGCTCATCACAACCCTGCTCTGTCAAAGTCCTCTTTCTGCAGAGAAGAAAGCAGCTGATTCAGTTCAGCCCACCACTGCAAATAAGATGACCATACAGTATATTGATTTATGTGCATAAGTAAGGCAATTTTATTGTAAAGGAGATTTTGCTATTTACTTGTGCATTAGTTTCATATTCCATGCATGGAACAGTTCATTAAAATAAAGCCCATCGTCTCCTCATGATCAACAACTTGGCATTTTTCCCCATTTTCTAACAATGTTCCCCCCTGGCGCTTTCAGGGGAAAATAGGGAAATAAATTACTTTGCCGCCTTCCACCTGGCCTTCATTCAGTATTGAAATAAATCCCGACACACTCCAAGTTTAATCACTGACTCGCAGCACATCATGTCACTGGACTGAAGGAGCCTCCTTACCTCGCCAGGAAAAATTCCATTTGGCACTCAAAGGGAAACCAAACCGCTCCGAACTATCCAGCAAAACACTCTACCTTCCTCCTACCTGTCTCAGCAGTGTGTGAGTTCATGCCTTGTGATAGACGCCCTGCTTTGCGCTAATTTGTTGCTGTTTTTTGGGGGCATTTTTAAGAAAAAAAGAAATGATTAACCATTACTTTAGTTCAGTGCCACAAGGTATCTCGGATACACTGCAGATGGAACTCAAGCAGTGGAAGGAAGGAGCAGGAAGGAGACATATAGAGGGGCCTTTTTTTAATGCAGTGAGACCACTTTAACAGAGCTCACACGATGCTGATACCACATGCTCAGGGAGGTTAATACAAACACAAGTACTGAGCGCTTGACAATTAGTGAGATTATATACCACTCAGAACAGTGAAACGTGATTATGCAGTTTACAAATTAAATTTACCATGGCAACACAAGAGTCAGATAGAAGCAGTCACACTAGGCCATGAGCTCGTTAGTATGCTACTAATTTGTTCTGTGAAGGTTACACTGAGGATAGGGAGGGGTACGTGGTGAGGGTCTTTCTTTCAGAAGGGTTTAAAGTGTTTCAGCTGAAGAATTTCGCGAGTGAATGTCTGACGGAGATGTTTTTGTGTTGTTTGAATCACGAAATACAAACCAGGTCAAGCTGCCACTGCAAAGACGCCGCTGTTCTGGGCGGAAACGATCAAAGCGCACCTCTGAGGGCCTTGGCACGTGCGTGCCTGACCTCCAGGGCACCGAAACTGGGAGGCATGCCAACTTGCGCCCAGGCACCCCCTCATTTTAAAGGCCGGGTGGATCGATCGGCGCTTGGTGGTAGGAGACTGCTCCACCGCGCCAGCGCGCTCCCTGCCTGTTCTGCCGGAAAGGGGAAGCCGTCCCCCAGTTCTCTCAGTTTTCCGAGCCGCTGCTCTTTGCTCGATAGCCATGGCAAATATTATTAATTCAGCGAACCCGGTGTGGATCGATATCCCTCACCTGCAGCTCTCCCTCCCCTCCCCCAGCAACGCCGCTGGGATTGTACCTCGCCGAGGGCTGCAGAGGGGAGGAGGGCGGCCACCTTCCACGCAGCTGAAACGGCTCTTTGGGATCTCCGTTCCCCCTAGTGTTTTTGTTCGTGTGTGCGCCACTAATAAATAGTGATGTATATATAAAATAAAAGGCAGACAACACCGGCATGTCCGGCCCCTCAAGTGCTGATACTATAGAACACAGGCTTGCTGTGTCTTTGTCAGCACAGGCTCTTCGCCTCCCCAGGATCTAATCAATTTCCTCTCCCTGTTCGACACTTTTAGCCCAGTCGATACGCCCGGCCGACGGCGAGATACAGGGGGAGGGGGTATCAGTGCCGGCACAGCACGGCGACCCATTTGTGAAGTGTGCTTCCCCCGGTCAATTCTGAGGATCAGCAAAGTGCTGCAAGGAGGAGGAGGTGGGGGGGGGGAGAGGTGAACTGACTTTTGTGTTAGTTTGAACAACACTTGAGTGCTCTCCCTCTAACTTCCATCTCAGCGCCCCTGAATCCACTTTAGTGCAGAGAAAATATATCGAACAAAACTGAAAATCTGTCCGTCTAGAGATGGACCGCGGTGAAGTTTAGAGTCTCGGGTCTCGAAAATTATAGCCAAGTCCAGGAAATCAAGACCATGAACCACAGGCAGAATGTTTGGTTAAGTGGTAGGTGGCTGTGAACGGTGGGGACAAGATAAGATGCTAACTGAAAGTAAAACGGTTATGAAAGTAACACATTTAGTCACTATCAGCCATTCCTGAATTGAGGCCCCTACATGTGGCACCACCCAGGCCCACCACTATATTTTTGTATCTTCCATAATTACTCTAGAATATAATGTTATTGCCCTCGTGCCGTGGAGAACCTAAAAAAAACTGTTGCATGACAAAAATACAGAGGTTTGGATAAAACATGGAGAAAATGACACACCACAGTGATCCAGAAACTCCACTGCTGGTCTGTCAGACAACAGGACATTTGCAGGAAATGCATTTCTTGGTAGAGAAAGAGAAAGATCTGAATCGACTGTGTTTTGATGCACTCATGAAAGGATCTGGCCAGTTTTTATCTGGAGCGAAGAGGCTGAGTGTCTGAATGAGGCCGGTGCCTCGATTTGTTTAGATAGAAAACATATTGGAATAATACAGCACAGCCCACGTTTTGACAAACATTCTATCTAAACTGCTTTTCTTAAAATGAAAACGTGAAATATCACGAGACCTATGGAATTCAATTCAGAACTAAATTCCCCACCTCCAGAAGAAATGTGCTTTACTAAATCCCCTTCAAATGCTGCACCTGTAAATAATTATTGACTTTTAAGGATATGACCAAATTTAAAATTCTACTCTTCATTCTCTTTTTTAAATCTGTATTTTTGGCACACCATTTGTTTGGATATGTTTTGGTTCTTGAGAAGAAAATCGAAATGTGTGTATATTTTCCCCCTGGAACACATCTCTGTGACATCTCAACTCAGCAGATGTTTGTCTGTAACATGTCAAGAGCTGACATGTTACATACTTCACATACTAAAAACAATCTCTCTTTGGTGATCCTGTACTTGTGTTTCTTGCTCCCCTTGTTGCCAGTTCTCAGTATACACGGACATGAAAAAGGATGAAGTACAGTGCTTGCTTAGTGACAGCGCTAAATCCCAGTTTTTACAGAGTTTAAACAGAGCTGCAGAGCAGGTGGTGCCGCCTGCACCTGCAGAAGGTCTCGGCTGCACCGGGGCAGCTGGGGAGAGATGGGGGCTCAAGGAGAATCATGGGAGGGTACGGCAGGAGACCAGCTGGCCTGCGCTTCATGCCAGAGCAGAGTTGGGCTGCAAGGGCACTAGGCAGTTGCCAGAGCCCCCATCCCTCTCTGTCTCCTCTGGAGGAGCATGGCGGTCCTCTGCCTAATCCTAATCGTTTTCGATCCTAATCTTCGCTCACTCATTCATTATTTGTCATGGACGCCTTCCTTTGTGCAGTTCATTTTAGAGTAATTCCCAGCAATCAGTTCTGGTTACACTGTAACCAAGGCTAAGGAGAACAAATGGATGTTTATCCTTTGTTTTGATTTTCTCACAAAGTGATGACTTTCTGAGCTTTGATAGCTTCGGATAGGGAAAAAGGTTTTGAAGTTTTTGCCTTCGGAACTGAAATTTTGAGGCTGCAACAGCATGAGCGGTCGTAAACAAAAGTGCCTTTCCCGGAGAAGTCTAATAAAACACCCCTGAAGATACCTTGCTTGCATTAGAAACTCCCATGTCTATTAATTCAAGTCCTGTTTCTACTGCCTGCTAATCGCCATGCCCCCTGTACTGGGCACAGAAGAGAGAGACAGTAAGGTTACATGGTTAGCACATCACACATGGTTTGGGGTAACAAGGTGGGGAGACCAGCTCTCTTCATCATGGGGTTGAAACTCTAAGGGGACAGTATATACTAGCAAATCCACCATGCATGTCTTTAGGAAGTGGGGGAAACCCATAGAAAGACCTTGAGAAAATGGAGAGAACATGCAAGTTCCACCCACATAGGTCTGAATCAAACCCAGGTCACTGGAGCAGCAGTGCAGCAGTGCTTGACCATCATGCCACTGTGGTGCCCATTGATTCACGAGTGCCTGCTCATTGGATCAGCGCTTCCACCAGTCAGAAAAAATCCCTTTCATTGCCTCAACTCCCATACATGTAGGCCGTGTTCCAGCAGCTGTGCAGAGCTGGCTCTCCCTGCGTTGTGCTGATAACGACTGCAGTGTGGCGCCCACTGGGAGAGGCCGTGTGCTGTGCTCTGGGTCCCGCTGCCCAGTCAGTCAGCTATCATTATAGGGCGGCTGCCATGACTGCCCCCCCTGCCCCTCTCCATCCGCAACCCCCCAGCCACCCTGAGCTCCGGCTGGCTCGCTCTCAGCCCTCAGCCTGATGAATATTCATCCGCCCGCCCGGTGAAACAGCCCTCCAAGATGTAATTATCCACACATAACGAGACGGGGAGATTGCAACAGACACCTCGGACGAGGCAGTAAAAGCCCCATCGGTAGGAAGTGTTTAACTTCGCCCAGATCTCCGCAAGATCGGGGGGTGAATATGAAAAAGGTTACGACTCAGAGTAGGCCATTTGTCCCCTCGCATTAATTATTTAGGAATAATTAGCAGACAGATCCAAGAACGTCCTCAAGACATTTTGTCACACATGCCAGAAATACCGACTTCCACAACAGGGCTTGCCTTCCAGTCGCCAATTTCCTCTTAAATAAATAACTTGTTCTCAAGTTCCTCTGCTCTGTGTTTGTGTTGGGTTTCTGCGATGTTAACTACTTAGCAGCGGCGATACAAAGGCAATACAGACCATTTAGACCATCAGACACCTGCCACTGTGTTATACTGAACTCATTTGCTACATGTGTGCACGACCCACACAATTGAATAACCTAAGCAGTCGCCCCTTGATGAGGTATTAAGGCTCCAAAAACATGATCATAGTCTTTCTCTCCGCAGTATGTTTTATACTGTATGTATTTTTCTTCCTGTTCACATATAACATTTGGAAAAGGGAATATAACCTGTGTGATGCATTATTTATTTGTTGGTCCAGTGTATTCTTTTTTGTGAAGGGAAAGGCAAATAACATAGTGCAGCCGGATGCTTTGTGGCCCAGAGGGAAGACTGTAGGTGGCCAGTCAGGTGCAGGATAGTTAACGTCACTCACCTCTTAACAAGACTAGTGCTGCCAGACAGGCAAAAGCAGAGATGTCAAGGTTAAGGCTCTGCAGGTCTGAAGAAAAGGCTTTGATGGAGTCCAGCCACTCCCCAAACCCACGAAGGCACTGGAATCGGTGCAGCACCAGCCCATTGCAGAAAATAAACTTGTCTTCTGAGAGGTTTGACCTGCAGGGAGAGGCAGAGAGAAACAGGTGATCATCCCGGTTTAATATCTCCCAAGTATCTCCCAATATACCGTACACCAGCTAGCACTGTGGGGTTGAAGTTATTTAGATCAGGAGAGTACGCAAATGGACATCAGTGGTCCAGGGTTTCCTGAGCACTTTAATGTAACGTTTCACCCATTGAAAAGATAGCCTACTCAATCGCTGCTTGACAAATATGAGTTAATTGCTACTGTTAAAAATAATGTTTATTGTAGTACATCAACCCAGCGGACTTGTTCAGAATGAACAGTCCAGAAACACAAACCAAAGGAAAGTGTGTCAAAGTGCATTTAAACCAAGAACAGGAGGCACTCCTTTACATAAAGGGTTGTGGGAGTGTGGAACAAGCTAACCTGCCATGTTGTTGAAGACGATATTATGGCTTCTTTCAGGAAACAACTGATTGAGATCCTTTTAGTTACTAACTACTAAATAGACCAATTGCTCCAAAGGCCTCCTCTTTTTTGTAACCTTTCTTAATGAGAATCTGTTGGTTAAACACCAGCTGTCACAGAATGTGCTGCACTCGCTCATCTTTACAGTAAATGGAGTAAAGGACCACTTCATTTCAGACCGTTTCCGTGTATTTTGGTCATACAAAACGTTAACTAATTTCTGCCTCTTCATTGGAAACACAAGGCTGACTCTTGAGTGAGAAAAAGTCAGGTACAAAGAGAGTCCTGTGGAGATACTATGTGAGCCACATGCTCCCAATACATACAGTAGGCTCACTGGTCCTACTGTTAATACTGCACTGAAACATCAAGCAAGGAAACAATTAGAATAACAACAAATTAGAAACACTGGCAAAGAAGCTTACTTCAAAGATACAAATGTAAGTAATTAACTTGTGTTTTCCAAATTAAACCATTTTAAAACATTCCTGAAATTACTTGAAAAGGCAGCGGCAGGTCATGTTTATTCTAAGACGAGAAAGCAGAATATAAGTCTGGAGACATTATGTTTGACATCCTGATACATATGGACCCTAAGACTCTTAATCTGTTTTCATAGTTTCTTTTTATATGTGCAGCATTTTGTAAATGCTCTTCATTCTTTTTGTACACACACTGCGTAAAAGTGCTGTGATTTTGCAATTCAAGTAATTCAGTATTTTAGCAATGCCCAAACAGTTAAAGTTTTGAATTTCAGGTTTTACATGTTTAATGTTGGCTGCATTAGATGTGTAGGTTACAGGATCACAGTTTGTCTCAGTTTTGTCATGTGAACTAAGGAACATAGGACAAGCAGTTTTAAATAGCAAAGGAACAAGGAGAGGTTAGCTCTACTCTAAACTTCAGGTGTGGGGTCTGCTTAGCGCAAGGTTATGCTTACATCTTAAGAAGCCTCAACAGCCAAAAAGTCATGTTTTTTTATTCTTCCTACTTGTTAGCGTTTCTTAACTACTGCTTGTACCTTTGTGGGTTGCAAACTGATTTAGCTCCTCTCTCGACCATCTTAAATAGTATTGCACCTACGATAGGAATACTCAATAACCTTGTTTACCTTGTGGAACAAAAAAAATGGCGAAAACTGTGCTTATGATGCAGGAGATAGGAAATCAGATCAGAATGTTCTGCTTCCTGAGGAGTGAGTAGGGCAAATGATGAGAGGGGTAACTGGTGGTTTCTGAGTGTTCTCTATAATATAATATGAAATCATAACATTTTATTGTCTGATTTCTCTGAAATTGGTCTTGCACCAAACCAGCTATGTTTTACGTACACAGAAATTTACAAAACGTATAATGCTATAAGTAAACATTACAGAACAGATATCTTCCCAAATCTACTCATTTCACACCTCTCCTACAGCAATCCACACAACAGCACCAGAACCCTGTAAATGTACTACCCCCCACAGTTACACAAAGTCCATATCATTACACAATCCACTGACTGTACTTGCCCGTAAACCATTAGTCATCTACTGTGAACTTATTAACCGATTGACTAGTAAGAGTATGTGGTAAAAGAAACCTTCATTTTGTTACGTCTACATTGAGGGACTCACTCTGAAACATGTATTTGAAGGCATGGGTTGACATTCTTTGTGCAGAACATGAGACGGTGATCAGGGATCATAATCATGTATCCGAGTCCGGTGACTCTGCCCTCTCCCCTGTAACACCTTATACTGCTGTCCTAACCTCCAGGCAGGGAGGGGGAAGTTCTGAAAGTGACCAGGAATATTAAAAGCTCATTTTCCTTGCTATGGTCCTGCCCCCAGGGTAAGGCAATCAGAAAAGCATGTGCTTTATTAATGTTGGCTAATGGATGTAAGCTTGTCGACATCTGCCCTGGAGGTGCACAGTGTAAGACAGGATATATTCAATACTAGAGGGGCTTTAAGGAAGACATGGGATCCGTGCTTGGAGAGGAGGGAAGCATCACTGGGAAATTAAAAGGCAGAAATGGCCTGAGCTGACATGCAAGTTCAGAGATTAAGTCGGGCCAGTGAACCCGTCAGGAGAAAAAATTCAAAATATATACCTCATCTGCTGATCTGCAGTTAACTTCACACAGACTTCCAGGAGAATTATTTATAAGATTACTATTTTTTTAACTCTTTGTGACATCTTAATAGAATAGATTTTAGACTGCTGTTGCACAAAGGCTCCTGATTCGATTATATGTCTGATTAGACATTTCAAAGGTGCTTGGCGATTCTTTCCCCCTTGGTGAGTCTAGCGCACTGCTGTACTGAAACCTTTGAAGCCGTATCACTGCACTGGACGCTGTCAGGACAATCTGCAGAGCTTTCTGCGCCACATTTTCAAACCACACGGCAGTCTCCAGGAACGAACAGTGGGTGCCGATTGCGAGAAATTGGTTGAGCAAATCGTCCTCGTGCGGGAGGAGAGAGACAAGGGCCAGCGCGGCAGAATCACAGATCTGAAAGACCGGCGCCTCACTTTCATCGTCACCGCAGGAACTCTCCTCAGAGAAGAACACCACAGTAATGGGGGGGGGAAGAAAATCAACTGCTGTGGTATCATCCTCACAGAAGAAAATAAACGCGCATACTGGCTCTGTGTAGCTGCGGTAAAAGGAAATTAAAGCAGTCATCCTGAAACACTGGGCACAGGCCTGTGTCTGTCCGTCACTGCAGGGAGAGGGTTACTTATTTATTTCATTTGTTGTGTTTGTTTTTAAGAAATAGGGGGGAAAAAAAACAACCTAAAGATTTGTAATCCAGAGAGCTAATTAAGAATATTTTTTCAATGAAGAAGGTGTGAATCTCTTGTGTCATGAAGCAGCAGGGTGCTGTCTGACTGCGTTCTTTGTATGAGCTTACAGTTCACACCAAGGAAATGAGACACAGTTGCAGACCTGGAGAGAAAATATTCTGAGAGCCCCCTTGGAAAAAGTAGTTGCCGAAATATGATGTAAGCAATGTGTTTTTTGTTTTCCAGAATCTGAATGAGCCACCTGTGACAAATGTATTTACAAGATGTGATTCACTTAAATGTGATTAAGATCATAAGAACAGTTATCAACAGGAGGAGGCCATTCAGCCCATCAAGCCCATTTAATAATTAGCAGCTAATTGATTCAGGGACCTCTTCTAGTCTTCCTTGAAAGAAGCCACGGCATCAGCTTCAGCATCATGGTTTGTTCCATACTCCTACAACCCTTTGTGTAAAGCAATGCCTCCCGTTCCCAAATTTAAAAGCACTTCCACATAGGTCTGTTAGCAGTATGACTGTATTGACTGTAGCGTTATAATGGCACCACTGAAAAATTCAACAGGCGTGGCTTGTTGACAAGCACTGTCTGGAAGTTCTTGCCTGAATAAGACGTTTCTGTACATAAAGGAAAACATTTCAGGAGGGTTCTCTCAGAATGTAACTGCATCAGGAAGGCAGCTGTCAGAAGGACTTCAGAAATCCAGTCCTGTCCTGAGCTTTGTTAGTTAATTGACAAAAGTGGCTAGATTTTACAAAATAAAGATGTCTTACTGGTGAGAGAGATGTCTGTGGGAATTTTAAGGCAATCGTTCCATTCATTTTGGTAAATGTGAGGTAAAATGAAAAGAACTATTTAGCTAGATGTAAAATTGCATAATTACTTGTTTCACGTTTGGAAAGACAGAGCAAGCAATGTGAAAAATGAGCCGTGCCAGCAGCAGTGGAGGAGGGGGGGTTGCTGCCTTCCCCCTGCTTGCTTGCTGTTTGTGGGTGCAGAGACAGAGGGCCTGGTTGGAGACGCGGTGTGCTGAGAGAGCGTGAGTCAGCGTTCCTCAGCCCACGGCCCCTCAGCAGGGCTCCACTGTCACCTCCCACCTGCAGCCCCTCACACACCTGCTGCTAACCCGGTCACATGGCCCGCGGACACCCGGCTCTTCCTCCCGCAGCTCGGGAACACGCTGCTTCGGAGGATTAGGCCGGCTGAGCGCTTCTCAGACCGTGCGCCTCGTCGGGAGACGCACCTGTCGACCCACTGCCACAGGGGCGTCTTCCAGAGCTGCTTGCTGTGGAGCAGGCAGTACTCTGTGCTTCCTATAAGCCGGCGCACACGCTGAGCGAGGGGCGTCGCTCTGGAGATCGTTCCCTGAAATATAGTTTTGGGAATTGTCCTTGCTGTGTTCCAAGAAAAGTTTAACACCACCTGCAGTGCATTGATGTGTTTCACCGGCCCTCTGTACTCAGGCCTGTGATGGTTTGGTAAATACCAAGTCCCACGTTCCTGTCTGATGTGTTTGTTTGGACATGTACATATATGGGCACCCTGCTTGTGCATTGCTCCTACTCCAAACGAGCAAAGCTAAACACCTGCCAACAGTGGGAGTTATTGTCTGAATATAAATCCTCCCATATGAACAAGAACGTGTTCAAGAATAGGGGAGACAATGAAGATACTCCTAGTCTTAACATGGAATGACAAAATCAATTAAACATACAGATCTCCTCTTTGGTCTGTTTTGGCCCTGGAGTTAAGGGAACCTTCAGATTGCACTGAAGTTGTGAAGGAAGGAAAGGGGGCTCTGTGCTTTGACACTGAAGGCCTTCCCTGCAGAAGGCTAGACAGCCCTGCTCAGCCCCCATTCCAGACCGCCCTAGCTTGCGGTCCTGCTGTTCATTGTGAGATCCCACTTCCGCGCACAAAGGGGAAAGAGCCTGCGGTTCAGAGCTGGGCTCTGCCGCTGTTTCCTTGATACCTCCCAATAAACTCAACCAGCCAGATTCTCTGTGCGGTCAGCACGATGCTATGGCAACAAGCACCAGGCACTGGCTAGCACTCTCACACTCCGCAGGTATTTTTTTTTATTGATTGACCGCAGAGGAGCACAGCGGGAGAGAAAGACCCCCTTCACACTCCTCATCCCCTACCGCCGAGCGGTAATTTAACTGCCGACACACACACACATACACATACCAAAAAAGAAGCCTTGGGACATCACTGATCTTTAAGGGATAAACAGATCAATTTCTTCAGCTCGTTGCTCATCATTTTACCAGTGCATCCTCTAAGAGGGTGCGGTGAGCGCCTTTTTTCAGCTCGCCGCCGTTCCCTCATACAGACACCTGAACACCTGGCATCAGGAGATGAACGTATTTCAGGATTCAAAATGGAATCAAGTGGCGTGCTGTCACAACAGTGCTTGCATGCAAGCACGCAAACAGGGCCCAGGATTCTTTGAGAGGGCAGCGGTGGCATCAGCCTCCAGGCTTGCAAAAGTAAATAAAAACAGAAAGAATCAACGCCTGTGAATCAATTTGTGCGACAGCTTTAATGAAGTGGGTTGTCATCAAACACCGTGCAGATTGCAGAGCAGGACAGAGTAAGCGTGTTTCTGAATACTGGGAGGTGGCAGGAGAGTTTGCTACGGGGGAGGTCAGGGCTGAATATCATTAATAAAATGAATCATCTATTTCTTACGCAGCAGCCGAAAAGTCTTAATTTTGCAAGAATGCGACAATCTGCACCTTCTCAGTAATGAGCGATTATTAATATATTGAGTGGCGGTAGAATATGTGTTAATGATAGGAGTCATTTCACTAAAAGCCATTGCATGCTTTGAAATAGGAGCTGTAAGTGCAGAATAACTGAATTATAATAGTCTGTTGTAAGGGAGTAAACTATAAAGTGATCGACGTTGTTGATTAATACTCGGGCATAATAGTTACCCCTAATTTTGTCATAATCGTTTCCTACTTCACCTGCTAGACTGCTGCATATATCACACCAGCTACCCCTCACGAAGCTCAGTGCTGGAATTCAGGCTGCTGCAATTAATTCTCATCTGGACTGTCCCGCATGGCTGCACTCAGAAGAGGCAGTAAAATGTAGCCCTTACCGTCGAGAACTTTCACCTCCGCCTTTGTTCCCCCCGCCCCCCCCCGCATTGCCCCGCCAGTCTTCAAATTGGCCCCCTTGGCGCAAAGGCGATACAACCGGGACAAAACAGCAAACCACCAGACCCGGCTTCTCATCCAGGGGGTGGACACAGCCGCTCGCTTCGCCTCGGTGGAGGGGGTCTCACCTGTTGGCGAGCCGCAGCACGAAGAGCTCCAGGAAGGCGGAGTCGATGAGCAGGTTCTGGTCGTCCCGCGGCAGCTCGGAGAAGCCCGGCAGGCGGTCGGCCCAGCTGCGCGTGACCTCCATAGAGCTGGTGAGCAGGCGGTAGAACTGCTGGATATTCTGGGCATCGGTGGAGGCCGTGGGCTGGTCAGTGGCACTGAACTGAGGGGAGAAACCGAGGGCCTTGCTCACACACCGGCCAGCTCCAGGGTGACTTCCTGTCTGGCTTTCAATAACAGGAAACCCAAAAGCATGCGGCGTGACAGAATCACGTCAGTCTTTGAGGACGCTCGTCTCTGAGGTCAATACGACAGGCCTGCCTGACTCCAGTCCTCAGGGGCTTGCTGTCCAGCAGGTTTTAACAGCCTCTTCAAAAGCTCCAGTTTATTAAGAACAAAGAAATGCTTTAGCTGGCCCAATTAGGCAAATAACGAGTTTAATTAGGTAATTAAGGGCTCAGGTGGAAGGCAAACAAGAACCCTTCTGGCACTCTAGGAGTGGTGTGCTCCTGCCCTAAAAGGATTATAAACCTTTCTTATGAAGTTTCAGCACAATTTTCTTTCTGTTGTAATTGTGCAAACAAAGCAGTAAATTTAATTTGGTATGAAATTCTTCAGCAATATGACCCATTCAAAATGTTGGCAAAAGGAGGGAACGTGATTTTTTAACTTCTATAAAAACTGCTGGGTATTTGTACAAGCATATACACACATAACACTTAAACATATTTGTGTTAACCATTTGTGTTCTTTATTTTTATTACATCTATTTTTTCTGCTACTATAGCTTTCTTTAAATATGTTTTTCATTTGGGGACCATCAGGGAGGCTACAGGGGGCAAATTATTTCAATTAGAGCTTTATTCAGATCAATAAAAAATATATATTCCAAGTGAAATTTTAAAGATTGATACAGGGGGACTTCTTAGTCTTGAAAAAGTGTCAATGTTTTTCTTCATGTATGAGACAATGCCTAGACTGTCCCAAAGCAAAGACCTTCATTCAGATCAGTATGTGCTTAGAAAGGTTGAATTCTCCAGATAATTGGCTCTGTAAAGGTGTAAAATTTGTGAAGGGACAGGGGTACCCAGGACTTGAAAACCAAGCTTTGATTGGTTGAATTTAGAGCAAGTGTTTTCTAAACAGCCAATCAAGCGGCATTACATAGAAACAGAAGTCTTTGTAGGTGAACTGGAAAACTAATCTTGCATTTTAAGTATTTTAAGGGATCCCCTTCCATCTGAATTTAGACACTGGTATCTACAATTAAATTTAAGCCCATAGAATAAGTGACAAGCTAAATTTTTATATGAAAATCTCTCAAACCAGCATCTTCTCAGTGTTGCATTTACATCCAAACACACACGTGTGTGTGGACACTCATATACACAGACATGCACTCACACCCGTGTACACATGCAAACACATGTGTATGTGCACACACACATACACACAGGCGCGCACATGCACACACACATGCGCAACACACACATACACACAGGTGCACAGGCATGCACTTGCATTAATGCAAACACACGTGTATGTTCACACACATACACACAGGTGTGCACATGCATGTACACAGGCATGCACTCACATATACACACACACATACACATACACATAGGTGAGCAAATGCACACACGCAAATGCACGTACACAGGAACGCACTCACTCACACACACACACACACACACGTACACCTACACCTACACAGGAATGCGCTCACATACGTGCACACACACACAATTACACAGGAATGCACTCACACACCTGCACACACACACACACATGCACCTACACAGGTGCACTGACAGCTCACCTGGCTGTAGTCAAGCTCTCTGGGTGTGGACTCTGTGAGTGCTCGCACTAAGGCATGGAGGAGGCTGAGTGGAGGGGAGGGCGGCGAGGGCTCAGACTGCAGCGGGCTCTTTGGTTTGGAGGGCAGGCGACCTCTTCTCCCTTTCAGGTTGTCGGTCCGGACCACTGCGGAGGAGAGAGGAGAGGGGAAACACGGATGAGCACCAGCTCCCACTGCACTCCAATGCAGTTAACATCCAGGGTTCCTGGCTGAGGGGTCCCTCGCTGTGACTAACTGTTGCGTGGAAAGTGCAAAAAGGCAATCAATCGGACGCATGCATACGGAACAGTTGAGTTTTCCCTCCTCCGGTTTGACGCGGAAGATCATCTAACAATCAAAAGGGGAAAACTTTGCCATTGGAATTGGCTGTTGCTGAAGGTCAGTTTTGTAAACATTACACAAGTGGTTGAATAAGCGTGGCACAGAAATGGCATGTGATATCTGACTGCGCTCACAGGTGCCCACTCGCTATCGAACCATGAGGCACAGCAGCTCCTGTAATTAGTGTGCTGGCTCGCTAACCGCTGCTATAGTCTCCTCACATTTTTCTAATCACTGCGGTTTTCACAATGACACAACCAGCCCTTCTGTCTTTGCTGTGGGTGGAATCTACTTTCCAATTGTGTCTGGTGGCCCAAGCCGATATATAAGATTTTATCCGCCTTTGGGTTTATATCGAATCTCAGTGATTAATCACAGGTTACCAACCGATATTCACAGCCTAATGTCGGACACCAAACGGATTTTGCAGTTTCTGGAAATTCCAGGTGCTGGAGGGTATTTCTTCAGTTACATATCAAACGCAGTAAGAAAAATGCGCTTGTCCTCTGATTCATTAACAATCATGAAGGGAGCCTGGTATAGAGGAGAGAGGCTGTCGTGATATAGAAGCTGATTCGCTGGGATCTTTAAGAAAATGCCCTTGTGATTCTCTCGGCTCACGACGACACTGTCGTCAGCAAGAGCAAGAACGAGCGAATGTCAACCACTGCTTCGTAAACTTCACAGTGCTGTTATTTATTATATTCTGTGTTGTAGTGTGTTATCCCAACAATGGCTGACCAGCAGGGGGCAGAACTGTGCACTTTGGGTTTTCAAACTGCAAAGCACAGAAAAACGACACAGATTCCTGCAGTTTTCTGCAGTTCCCCTTCCCCCCAAGGTTGCAATCAGGAAGAGAAATATGCAAGGGGAGAAAATAGTGTGCAAACTCAAAATTTGAGGAAATCCTTCAAAAACTTCAAATCTTCTTCGAAATCCTCATGCTCGCCTATATGGCTCGACACCTCAGTACCTGTCTGAGCTATTATCGCCCTACTCCCCACCTCACAACCTTCGCTCTTCTAATTCTTGTGACGGGTCCTTCTCCTGTTATGCCCCCAAGCTCTGGAACTCCCACCCCAAGGATATCACAGAGTCACCTGCTCGAAACTCCTTCAAATCCAGACTCACAACCCTCTTCTTTAGAAGAGCCTTTACTTCACTGGTTCTGTTCTTTTCCCCTCTGCTCCTACTGTATTCAGCACCCCCATCTACTGTCTCCTCTATCTGTGTATTCTCACCCTGCTTATTTTGTGTATTTTTTTTTTATTGTTGTTGCTGTCATTCTGTAAAGCGCTTTGAGAAGCCACCTTTAAAGGCGCTATATAAAATAAAGGTAATTAATTAATTATTATTATTATTATTATTATTATTATTATTATTAAATCAAACTTCACAGATTAGCCATCCCCGGGCTCTGGCCTGAATGCCGGGAGAGCCCCTGTTGTAGTGGCAGCACGGAGCAGCTCTCCTGCGATCGCGTCTCTACATTAACGACTTCAGCTGGCGCGGCTCACAGCTCGCTCTGCCGTGTCTCCAGACATCAGCGCGTAATATTCAGCAAATTACACACTGCCAGCCCGGCTCTCCGGCTTGTGACAAAAAAATAGGTTCAGTCATTAATAATCCTGCTGCAAGTGATTACCGCTTTGGGAAGCTAATTACTCTGCACAGGAAATTCCACTTCCATGGGTTTAAAGGGTATCACAGTGCTAATGGCAGAGCCTTCTGACTGACCACATTTGAGCGCAAGGCGACTGGCGCTGGTGGGACCTGTCTAGCGCGGGCTGCGACAGACCAGGGCTGCGCTGCCGTATGGGAAGGGCAGCCTTGAAGAACCGCTCTGAAGCAAGGCGATCAAGCGGGTTCATATCTGCCGGTCCTTCTGCAAACAAGTTCCAAAGTTGCCTCTGTTAACAACCCTAAATCTCTCAGGAGCGAAGAGGATTAGTAAAGTAGCTGGATGGCTCCAGAGAGGGATATACTGTATAGCTGGACAGCAAAATCTGCTCTCTAAAACTGTTTCTTATTTGGGGATCACTAATGCAGGGAACGAAATGCAGAACATTGTCCGAATATTCATTGACTAACTTAGTCCAACACATATGAATATACATATAGATATACAGTACATTAATCTGATGCAGAGACAGTGTATTACATTCTTATTACTTTTGGGGGTGTAATGATCCATATCACTACCTGATACAAAACCTTTTTAACAAACACAATCATCTCAAGACGAAATGTAACATGTTTTAAAGATATGCAGAGATTAAGTAATAGGTACAGCAAGGTGGTCTACGTGGGGGGAATCCCAGGTTGATGGTTCTTGAAAACAGATCAGCAAACTCTAAAAGACTGGCAGATATACTTGACCCTTCCAAAAAACTTTTTTCACTCCCCTAGCTTTCATTCCCTCAGTTCCCAATTCGTAATGTAATGTTCTGTTAGTTTTTAAACACAATTTAAACAACCAAATTGACACCATTGGTAATGTATAATACGTTTAAAGTAAACCTAGGGGAAAAAAGGTTCAACTTTCACAAAAAAGCTAATGCTGGATATTTTTTAATTATTTAATATTACCATTTGATCTTGAGTGTGTGAGTGAGTCTGTTAGCCGGGTCGGGAGGCGCAGCCGATACTCAATCAATAATAGACAACGACTTTAAATAAAACACTTTGGGTTAGATGGGCAGGGACAACACTGAGGCCTACGCCTCCTGAGGCTTGCCTGTCACTCGGCCTGGCTGGACCCTGGCGTGCGGACAGGGGGAGAACAGCCTTACCTTCCTTCACCATTCCCACACTCAGACACTTCTGAAAACGGCAGTACTGGCACCGGTTGCGTCTCCTCTTGTCCACTGGGCAGTTTTTGCTGGCTAAACAGACGTATTTGGCATTTTTCTGCACCGTCCTCTAAAGATGGAAAGGGAGGGTGAACAAAAAAAGAAAAGTGAGGATGAGGGGGGGTACAAGCGCGTATCTCTCCATTCCCCTTCCTCTGCAAGGAATTAAACAAGAAGCTGGCAGGTCAGATTTTAATTACAATGTGAAAGGCTACAGTGCCATTGGTATAATTAGATAAAATTAATTTCCTAACATGCTAGCCCGCAGGAAAAACAATTTTATTAGCGCTAGCCGCTGACAATGAGAATCAGCTCGGCGCGTGCTGAAGCTGGTCTCAGGAGACAGGCCGGGCTGCGTGATAAAATTATTTCTGAAACTACGGGGTCATCACATGATACCTCTGGGGTTTCCATATCTCGCCTTTTAATATCCCTTTGGGGATCATTTTCTACTCAGCTGCCTCCCGTGATTATTACTGACCTTATTAAAATAAAATAAAAATGATCTGGGTGCACTTCCGGTGCCACTGCTGTTCGAAGGAGAAAAATATGACAACATATAATTGAGTTCTCAACTCTGAGCAGGCAACACGACATAAGGGGTTACAGAGCTAGGGAGAATGGTGCTCCACACACTTGTGTAATTCAGGAGAGAGGGCCATTATACTCCTCACGCTCATTAATTCAATAGCTGCGTTATCACTCCAAGAATCAAGTTACACTGAAATAATAACAAGGCTTTGCATTTATACAGTGTTTTTCATCCGGAAAGATCTCCAAGACCTCACTTTCTAGGGAGGAGGTTACTTGCCTCTCCCTGCCACTGAAGGGCAAAACTTTCGGTTTTTTGCAAGAGGAGAGAAATTCATTTCACTCGGTCTGTCGAACCATCGGGGCGGTTGGGCTAGGCCGGACCGAGGCTTCTTTTGCCGTTCAATCCAGCAAGAAAAGGCATTTTTGGGGAAAATGCGGACAAAAAAAAAATTCCAATCTCGTGCCCCAAGTGTTAAGCGAAAAACAAACCAGGCAGTATATTTGTCACAGGAGAAAGTCATATGATGAAATGAATACAAGTAAAGTTCCAGATGTCTCCGAAAGGTGAAAAGAATTTTGGAATGGGAGGGATAAGGCTAGTCAGAGGAGTTGCTTTTGTGATGCTTTACAAATCTGGAAAAGCTTCCCTCATGGAATTGTATGAACTATAAAATGCACGGCTGAAAGGATACATTTGGTTGTTTTTTTTTCTTATTTCTTACACGTCGGAATAAAAAGGCTCTGGTGTGAGGCTGTGCAATTCGGCAGTGAAAAGTAAGACTGTCTGCAACTGTACTGTAATGCCATTAATCTTTATTTATTTCATTCGAGGAACGAGGACCTCACCATTTACAGCAGGGGGCCTGACCATGACCAATAACTAGCCACAGGGTTATCGAGCACAAAGGCAGCTCTTCACAATGAGCGAGTGAAGTCTCTGTTCATTAGGAGAAAGCTACGGCAACATTTTCTCTTCAAGGGTGTTTATGAAGCCTGAATGTCTTACCCGCCTCAGAAACAGGGCTTAACACTTTCAAATGCCTCTCGTAAACAATTCTTTAACTCATAGAGCTTATATAAAAATACGAGTGTTCTGAACAAACCCATTTCTTCTTAGGATTTGAGAAGTTTGAAAATAAATTGAAATACCATTTCATCCCATAAATTGAATTAAATTAAATTTAACTTAATTCTTAAATTTGCAAATTGACAGGACATTAACGACATCTTGAAAAATACAGCTCACTGATTTCACGATGATCTAATGTCAATCTATATTTTTGAAAATGTTAATTTATTTCAGTGTTTTTTACATCCACTGTGTGCTTCCCCCTGGCTTTTATTGTACATTACAGCACATATTAGAAATAATCCCATGTTTTTGAAAGAGTCAGTGAAAGGCTATGAGTGGCCAAGTCAAAACTAGTAAGATCATTCAGCAATGATTTGGGATTTTCATGTCAAACTCCAAGTTGTCAAAGAGAAGATACTGCAGTAGGTTTCCATTTGACATCAATCCAGAATCTGCACATTCCAAAAGCTGAAATCCCAGAAGGTTTGGTGTGAGTGAAATCTCACATGAAAACTCTTAATTGCACACAAGGTTATTGTAGTGTATAACACCTGCTGAAACACCAAATTATAATAATAACTATATTGACTAAATCTAATAAAAAAGAAAAGAATCACCAAAAAGAGACGCATAGGCTCATTTCATGTGGAAATTTAAACAGGA
The DNA here is from genome assembly GCF_040954835.1 of Lepisosteus oculatus. Classification (NCBI taxonomy): domain Eukaryota; kingdom Metazoa; phylum Chordata; class Actinopteri; order Semionotiformes; family Lepisosteidae; genus Lepisosteus; species Lepisosteus oculatus. The sequence goes on from NC_090705.1 coordinate 22,930,405, forward strand.
AAAAATTGTGTTATAACTGCAAGTTAACATTATAACTTTCGGACTGTTACTAATTCTTATGGAATAAAAATAGTTTGAGTGTGTAACTGCTTCAGCGTGTGTTGAAAAGGAACGAGAAAATATTAATTCCCAGCTGAAAAAAAGAAACACCACATTTCAGTTCACCAGAAGAAGCCTCTACAGCTGAAATGTTTTTTTCTTTTTCCGACTTTTCAGCGTGTAATCAACCTTTACTTGTAATACAAATTATCTCCAAGTATGACTCTTTTTCCAACAAAAACCCATATTGGATTATTGGATCATGCTGTGCATCTTTAATGACTGATTTCATCATTTAAAAATGCTACAAAGCATTAAGACTCCTCAAGATTTTACTTAGAAGTACTTATACAGTAAGTCCTTACAAGTAATAATAAAGGGGTATTAATAAAATAATATGTACTAATATATTTATGTCATCTTTAATAATCATTACAAAAAATAACATATTCTCCATTTATCTTTTGATCAACTTTAACATAAAGTCACTAAAAACATGTTTGCATGTTTAAAGATTTTGGCTTTGTATATTTTATTCAAGTATAATTTAAAATGTTTTTTATATGTTATTAATATGTAAAAAAAAATAGGAAACATCACGAAAAACAACTCAAAGATAAACATTTTGAACAAAGTAAAATTGCTGTTATTCATATATAATAAATATGACTACAACCTAACAATATTTAACATCTCAGGAGGCAAACTCATAAAATGCATGTCTTAACAGAATTGGCTTGCAAGTATTTTTTTGTTCAAACATGTTATAATATACTTCTTGTGTTCTAATCTCAAGAATAAAAAGTATTTCAAAATGAATCATGTTAAAAAAGTTGGATCTTTCAATTGTTACATTTTCATTTCAGTACCAGATATTTTTTCTTAGTATTAGGTACATGCAGCATGTAACGTGTAGTGCTTCATGCTTCTATAAGGAATGAAGACGTCAGAAGAAATCACAAATGTACAATATATTTTAAATGTATTTGTAAAATAACACAGCAGCAGTAGTAAGTGTGGAGCAGGACTCACACAGTAACTGGAAGGTTACTCTCATACATAGGGCACAGCTGTTGTCCCTTTGACCAAAGAACTTTACTCAAACCGAATTGTTCGCAAAAAACTGACGTCTTTCTTTGTTGGTCTCTATGCTTAAGCACAGGCCCGAGATGCCCTATATATATACAGTATAAATCTGTGTATTTGTTTGAGAATTCTGTTATTGCCTCAGTTGATCCCCTAGTACAAACCTCCTAGAACAAAAAAACCTTTTCTATAGAAAGATTTCTGGAATACGCGGAACATTTCCCTGGACGTGGAAGGGATTTGCATCAGGAGGTTCACACTAGAAAGATCCTAGTCTCTTCTTCGGCACTGCCGTTCCGTCATCTATCAAAATCAAATATCAGTTCTGTGTTTGGACAGGACTAAAAATGATCGATAAGTCAAAGAAGCCTCCGTTTATGATACCCTGCCTACCCGCGAGTATTTTAATTAGGGCAGTCGGCTTGCTGTACTTCGAGGAGGCTGAATTAATTATTGTTCATGCCCTGCACTCTGCTGAGCTGATTGTTTTAATGACGGGGGCTGGGATGGCGAGGGTCTCTCTGCCCTGCAGGCAGGCAGGCTGCTCGTTCACGAGCGTCTTCCCCGTCTCTGCTGCCGCGGCGCGCGGAGGAGACCCCGGCAGCCACAGGCCGTGAAGGGGCACGGATGCGGGCGGCCAGCAGGCAGCGTGTGCGATCGGTGCCGAACACAGGAGGGCGAGGAGAAACCGTGTGCTACAGGAACAGCTTGGCCCTCTGTTGGCACCGTTTTAAAAAAAAAAAAACACCAGGCATGTACTACGCCCCAACAGGCAGACCACCCCTCTCGGTGGTTTTGAGCCTCTGAGCCTCGGAACCCAGTTGCATTGGTTGAATGGCATTCGTGGGTGAATACCTGTACATCCACCGACCAATCGAAGTCTCCTGGGCAAATCTCTATCTTTACTTACGTGGGCTTGCCCAGAAAGAAACGCACAACCTTTTTTTTCTTCTGACTCCAATGACTGACTAATTGTTATGAAGACTGTCGGTTACAACTTAGCAACAGGAAGTGGGAAAGTTAAATCCTACACTGAAGCCTCATCGCTTTCCTAATTTCTTGAAAAAGCAAGGCATCTGAATTTGTGGGGAATATGTAGCAACAGATAAGAATACACACTGAAATAGTACAGAATGTATAGGTGGGTCCTTTATGTTAACTCGGTATTTTAGCAGGAGGAGTAATATGGGTGTAATACAAAATACGATATTATAATATTATTATGGAAGTAATAGGACTGAACATCCTACTGTATGTAATCTACCCATCCAATTTTCTAACTGCTTTATCCAATTCAGGGTCACGGGGGAGCAGGAGCCTATCCCAGCAAGCAATGGGCACAAGCCAGGATTCACCCTGAACGGCACGCCAGAAAAATTATATTAATGCTTCAGATAAATCTTTCTTTTTTAAAAAGAAATCCACGTCATTTATATATAGAGAGAGATTCTGCATGGAAAATGTAACTAGATTAAAATTTCTGACCACATTTTGAGGGTATTCAACCGTATCAAGTAGACACAGGTTTTTGCATTTATTGAATAATAACTAAATGATCAGTGAAGTTAGAGTTTTAAAAATGATCTCTAGTAGGTTCCGTTCACCTTCTTAAAAGCCCTTCACTTTAAAATTCTCTAGAACAGAAAAACTGCAGTTCTACTCACATAAATGTGACCTATGTGTTACACCCAGTTGTTCACGATTTCAACAAACCAACAGTGGCTTTTAAAATGCAAAATGCGCTAACCCCTGTAAAGCTATTTAGAACTGAACTTTTTAACACTGACTGCTTCCAATGTTCACTTTACAACAAATATTTCAGGAGCAGGTCCCAAACATTTAAACTTGAATTACCAACAAAGCTATGGGTTTTTTTTACTGACTGCAGATGACAAATCTTGACTGTGGCAATGCTGTAATGCCATACTGCTTCAGTTTGTGTCTTCACTATTACAGCAGCCTGCTCTGTGATGTGTGGCACATGTTTCTGTTCATGTTGGCAGCTCTGCCCTAGGAGTTTTTTTTTCTGTATACTTATAAAGAACTACAGCTTGTGTGTGTGTTTTGTATTCACACTGTAACCCAAATCTAATCCTGCCCTGTCGCACCGCAGGTGTCATTACCACGGTGACAGAGGGCTGTCCAGCTGCTGTTGCTGCTTCCCCATTGAGCCAGAGAGCTGTCAATCAGAGCAATTGCTCTATGACCCCTGTGGGGATTTCCCTGAGTCTGTCAGACACAGTGAAAAACTGCATTATATTCTAGCTGTGACAGGCACATTACAGCTTTTTTTAATTAGAGGGAATATGTTGGCAAGTACATGCTCGGAAAAGCACTTTGGCACAGTATTTATTTTTTTGTTTTGAGGGAGATCAAAAACGTCACTGCAAAACTAGCATTCACTGAGTGAAGGATATTGTATTTCGGTGACAGCACACTATCTGCAATGCTGCCTGAAAGCACACACTGACATACCATCCCACTCTAACTGATAAACCAAGACCATTGTATCAAAGCATGTTAAAACGTTCAGAAATATGCAGAAAGTGCAGTTTATTAAATACTTGCTAAGGCAAGCAAACTGGAGAATCACAGGGCACATTCATTTGAATCTCTTCCGGTGTTACAGAAATTTTGGTGGAACTGTTTTACTATGCACCCCCTGTTAAACCAAAAGGCACCTGGAGGAATGACTTTTGACCACTCCGTACGCTCAGCTTCTCCCTGTTCATATCAACAGAATGAGCCCACCTCTTGTCAGCCGGGTAGAGCTCTAGGGGAATGTTAAGCAAATCAAAAGTCAATTCTGAGCACCTAGACAGGTGAGGTCTGCAGCTCTCTCCAGTCAGATAGGTGAAGCCTCTGGTGTATGATCTGAACGAGCACCACGGCAATAAAACAACCCCTCTGTGACTAACGCGCTGGCCTTCATGGCCTCACATATGAACTGTAAATAAAGCAGAAGTCGGGTGGGGCACAAAGACACCCAGCCCCTCTCCTGCGAACTGTTTACTCTCATTGAGCCGCACCTATCGGTGCTGCAGTAAAAGGGCTGAATTATCCTTTCATCTGCGGAGGAGCTGATTATCAGCAGCGGGCTGGTGGTGGTGATGGCCTGGGGGCGGGTGCTGAGCCGCCCCCCCCCCAGAAGCGAGCAGAAGCAAGCCGGATAACCCACACAGAGCAGACTCATGACAGGGAACATGTGCTAATGGGTGAGGCTTAAATTAAAAGCCTAGCAGGGATCAGCCCCCAGACCCCCCCCCCTAACAGCCACCTCAGTGGCTATCAGAAGCTCGCTGCTCTGCCAGCTGAATGTCTCAGAGCCTCCTCCTAATTAAAAGTTCTCCGGCATTTTTTTTTTTCCAGGAAGGAAGTGGGTCAATTTTAATTGGCTCTCTGTCCACTGTTAGGGTTAATGTTAGGCTCATTAGGAGAGACGATTTGTTATCTTCCAATCCCTGCCATTTATTTTATCGGTTTCAATTTGCCTAATTGAGATATGAATTGAATTTGTTTATTGTTACTGATTTTATCTGATTTTCGAACTATATCTATATATAAAATTAAGGAAGTGCCCCCCCTCTTTTTTCTGAAATTCAATGCTGAAATTCATTTAGTCACTATAAGCTGTGTTTGTGAAGTCCTGGGCATTACCGCACAGCTTATGTCTATTTTTTCTGCAGAGCGCCCTCCGTTTCAAAGCTTAAAAGAAAGATTTATCTAAATATAATAATATGAAGATTTCCACGCACTTGCAGTATGCACAGTATTCAAATATGTGTTATTTTAAGCCGCGTTTCCAGTGAACAAAACATAAGAACAATTACAAATGAAAGGAGGTTATTCAGCCCATCTAGTGTGATGCCAGTAGAGTCTGTGGCTTAAAAGACATTTTCATGAACAATAGCTTTTGAACACAGTTCAAACAGTAAGAAGTATGGCTTTGATTAAAAGACGGAGTCGGTGACTTCAAACTTTATAGGCAACCCAAACGTAGCAGCTTAGGCAATGTAGCCTGCAGGACGTTTGATAGAGGCCTGCTATTGAAAGGTTTAGTGCCAGGATGTGCTTCTCTAACTCTTATTAAGAGAACAAAATATACAAAATATGTAACAGAAGCCGTTACAAAATGCATTTCCTGAGGTTAAAATTATGGGGGAAAAAAGTTTTTGCAAACTACAGGCTCTCTCTGATCAAGCGATTAGATCAAAGTTCATTGCACATCTTTCATTTCTAAACAGTAATTGTACACAGATATTGGGAAAAAAAAACAACTAATAAAAATTCTGATTACATTTTGCAAAGCGGCTGATTTTCCTCAATGTCTTGCACTCCTACTCGACTGCCCATCTAACCTACTTCCTGTTATTGATCAAATTACTACAGAGCACCCCAGCTCCACTTCCTCAGCTCTGTCTGGTTTAGGAAAGGATTCCTACACAAACCGTCCAGGGGGCAGGACTGAATCCTGTCATGAACAAAATACAAATTCTTTTGCCCGAACCAGAAATGCTTTAAATGTGTTACAAAACAAATACAGACAACACAAGGATTTAGAACTAAGCAGAGGAGCTCTGTAGGTATTTTGCTGCAGGCCCAAGTGATTCATTAGAGTAGTTCTTCAACATGTGGATCTGATACAGTTCCCTGGATCTACATACATACAAAAATGGTTCCTTGTGAGACAGAAACCATACAGTGAGTACACGTCAAAGATGGAACATGTGCTTAGTTTCTTTTTCATTCGTATAAGCCGCGGCATTAATTAGTAAACAATGACTTTTGCACAGTTAAATGATTCTGGGGTTAAACCACGCTTTTTTGTTTGCAATCTCTGCCATTGTTTGTAAAAACACTGACAGATGTTGAAGTGTTGACGACTGGTGTCGACAGCACAGCAAATTACAGTAATGGGCAACCATGCCCAGAGGCCCAGCGGGCCCTGATTTTATTAATTACTAAATAAAGACAAATTGTAAAACTAATTGAAAAAGACTAATTTATTTGGCAAGACCATGGGCATTATTCAATTATCCTCATCCTCCTTTTTTCCCCACATACAAAAGAGGTGTAAGGAAATTATACGTCCCCGCTACCAAATAAGAGAAATTAAAAAATGTGATGTGGATTTCTGGACGATTTTATTCTAATTCTATTCCTGCATTATATCAATGCTGATTTCAAAGTGAATTCACAAATGAAATTGGGACATTTTTTATTCTTTAAAATAAAAGAATGTCATTCAGATATGTTTAGATAACACTGTCTCAGCTTTTTAAAAGTCTTTTTTGTCTTCATTTTGTCTGTTTTGTTTTAGATCTTTTGCCAAACATATTCTTTAAAGAAAATGCCTGAGCCCCTATAGAATATGTCCAATCGCTCTAACATGGTCTCTTTATGCTGGTCAGTCTAGCAATGGAATTGTTGTTTCAGTTGAGCTCAACAGAGTTTTTTTAGCCACCCCAGACACACAGCAATGACATCTGAAGTTTTTTAAAAACTGCAGAAATATCTAAACTTTCAAAAATCCTTTGAAAGTTTAGAAATTTCCAGTGCATTTACTGCACTTCACATGACTAAAAATGATAGTTTCTGGTTTCTTTCAAAAAAAATCACAGACAAAATGTAATTCAAAATCACAGCTGTTCAAAGATCATTTTCAGATGAACATGTTTCTGAAAACTGCAATTCTGGGTGCACTGATTCTGTGGAAAGTACATGAGGGACACTATGTGGAGCACCATTTTAGTATTAGTTTTTGTTTGCACGAGTGTTGGTTTATGCAACGAAATTCCCCACAGACAAATAATGAGCCCATTTTCGACAACCCCGACAGTGCTGTCTACGTCATGAAGACAAGATGAAAATGTACTGGCTGAAACAACTAGTGTCCTGACACTATCCTTACCAGCCTGAATCTTTAGCAATTACAACACTGAGCTTTTTTTGTCAATTTACCCTCTAAGAATGTTACTGTGAAGATAAAAGCTTCCCGTGACACTCACAAATTTTTCTCTGATTGACAAATTCTTATTTTTGAAAAATATATACAGAATAAAGTAGTCAGATTTTGTGCTGCTGTACATAAACTGAAGTAACCATCAATACATTTGCATGGGGTTAAACTGTTTTAAGGGAAGAAATAGGCAGACAGACACATTGCTGAAGAGCAACAATCGAGCATCTCTCTTATGGGCATCTAAAAATTCAGCGTTCAGTGACGAAAGGCACAGTAATTCTACATGACTGCATCTCATGCTTGAGCACAACATCAAAACTGGTTTGTCCACGATGACATCAACATTATTCAGCAATCCTCATTTCTACGGCAGCAAACACAAACTACCTGTTGGTCAAAATAATTAACTCTGACAAGCATCTGTGCCCCGTGTAAGAAATCAGACCACTGAAAGAAATCAGACCAGCACAGAGAGGATATTTCACTTTTCTCACTCAGTAAGGATAAGACAAAATGGAACAACCTGTGCAATTACCGTGGCAACCACTTGTAGCAAAATCCCAGAGTTCCAATTCATGATGATCAGTGAGAGCACTTGATGCATTTCTGTGAGAGAGAGAGACTGTCTGGGCTCCTTCTGCGGTGTCTACTCAGGGTTCCAACTGGGCTCTTAGCTACTTAATTACTCCGCTATTACACTAGAAACGTTGCATCTTAATTGGATTACTGCCATGCCTAAAACATACTGCTGAATTGTTTAGACTTTCGATGGAAAGCACACATTTCTGAACTGTATGTCTTGTGAGAAAGCCCAAACTGCTTCATAATAAAGAGTAAACAAACACACAAATCCTCACTCATTTAACAGTGGCTTTGTCATGGGAACAGTACACACTGCAGAGCCTGGCGGCATGATCAACACACACCTGCGGCTGTACCACACATGCAGCCTGACTGTGGGAAACACGCACATATCTACTGCCTTTGAGTCCACATGTGAGATACAGCTCCTGTTCAGCCTGCCAACAGGAGCGACACTAGGGGAACTGCAGTCACAATTTTTGATCGGCTACAAATCTCAGTAACAGAATAAATTAATTGACGTGCTGGAACATTTTTACAAATTTCGACATAAATACAAAATCGGGAATTTGTGAAAGTCGTCATGTTCCCACGAATTGCAACGTGATGCCACCCTGCCTGCTCACTAGTCACCATATCGACTAATGGGATGTGACGTTTAAGTACGGGTTGGGCAGCAGACATTTCACCGCAGAAATGTATTTGTCGGCTCAGACCGTCTCAAAATCGAAAGCAATATTTCTATTGGATTCAAAGAGATGTCTTCACAAGCCTGTTTGTTTACAATGTCGTAGGGCCGCAACACATCACCGAAGGTTTCGTTGCCTTGTTCTGAATCGCAGAACATGGCACTGCGCGTACCTGGAAATTTCGCCCGTTTGGTGATGTAAACTGGAAGTTTTACACGTCACTGCATACGTGCTACTTTTATTGCGGTTTGAACTGCATTCTTCGATGCTGATTCTTACCCTGAAATACTAAAACAGTGTTGCAGTTCCCCTTTAAACTACCGCCCGGATACAGCACCACCAGAGCCTCGCGTTGGGACACCGTCCTGCTGATCTAGCCAAAGGGAACAGCGCGGGCAAGAGGAAGAGGAAAGCGACAAGCGCGGGCCGTCCCGCTTTTACGCCGACAACTAAAAAAACCCGCGCCGCAGCGCCGCAGGCCTGGCTCGGGCCCCTCGCGAGAGAAGCTGGTGAAAGCGGAGGGGGAGGCGGCACCTCCGTTACCTTGAAGAATCCTTTGCATCCCTCGCAGGTCCGGACGCCATAGTGCTGGCAGGCGGCGTTGTCTCCGCAGACGGCGCAGGTGCCCTCCCCCGAGGAGGGGACGGTGCGGCCCGGCGGGGAGGGCAAGCTGCCCTCCCCCAGCAGCGGGGGGCCCTGGCCCATGGCCAGGGGCGAGAAGTGCAGGCTGCTGGGCTTGCTCAGGTGGAGCGGGTACAGGTGGGCCTCCAGGCCCGGCTGCTGCGGATGCGCCGAGGCGGAGGAGGGGGCGGAGGACGAGGGCGACCTCTCGGGCCGCAGGGGCAGGCCCAGGCCCGGCTCGTAGCACATGCGGTCCCCGGCGCCGCCGCCGTGGGGCGGGGACTGCTTGAAGAAGAGGGGAAAGCGAGGGCTGGATTTCAGGGGGCCGGAATCCATCAGGCTGCTGGAGCCCATGCAGGTCTGGGGCACCGGGGGCAGGCTGTGGGGGTCGTCCCAGATGGAGGAGGCCCCCGGCTGGACCGGGAATCCTGGCGTGGTGGGGGTGGAGGGGGGCGACTGCTTGAAGTACATGGAGGTGCTGGGAATGGCGTCCTCGGACTGTGGAAGGGGCAAGGGCGGCGGGGGAGGGTAGGGAGCCTCCTCTTCTTTAATGACCGGTCTTTGGGTGGAGTGCATTTGGTACAGGCAGGAGGGCTTGAGCTCGTAGCTCGGGTAGTTGTCCATGAAGGTGCTGAAGCTCGGCAGGGAGGTGGTGGCGGCAGCAGCTGAGATTTCGGTGCCTCCCAGATCCATGCCCAGCTTGGTGTAGTCCGGGTTCATGACGTCAGAGCTGTAGTCCCCGGGGTAGGCATAGGTCTGTGTGGCATAGCTGGAGCCAGGTGGGGAGGGGCCATACTGGGCCTGCACACAGGGCATATCTGAAAGGCAACCCAGAAGAAGAGCACATTAACGCATCCTTAGAGTGCAGGAGTTGAATCGCTGTTGCTTTTGATCTCTTTACAGGAATGACACCTCAACCAAGACAGGCGTAAGTCCCCCTGGTTTCAGGAAAGATCATTTAAACAGCTGCCCAGTCCCTGACCACAATACATAATGACGCAGTATTTTTTTTTCTTGAATGAAAATACTGTGGCTGAGTTAGTATTAGTTGCAGTGAGGCTTTCCCTTTAAGAAAGGGGACACCCATAAGGTCAGAGATTTAGAGTGAAATTACAGTGGGGGTATTGTGGCCGAAGGAGTCAGATGAGCCATCCAGTTCAGCCCCAGTCCTCTGGGAAAAAGTTTCCCGGGGGGAGAAAGACAGAGAGCCTGCCCCTTCGAACCCAAGCCCCCGAAAACGGCAGCCTTGCACTCATCAGGCAAAAGCCTCAAGGTCTTTCGTGATTATGTGCAAACAGAAAAAGAAAAAAAAGCCCACACACTACTGCTGAGAGAGATAAAGCAGGAAACACAGAATGGCAAGCAAAATCAAATGCTAATATCCAAATCTCACAAAGGAGCACAATGACACCCGCTGCTAGGAAAACTTCCAAAAATGACTTTCGTCATGCAAAATATATACTGAATTAAACAAAAGAAACAACGTGACCAATTGGGCACCCAGGGTGCACTACTCTTCTGTTTTTTAAATACTGGGCAGCCTGCTGACACCCAGCACGGTTTTACTAATGAAAGAAAGCCAGTTCTGCACAAAACTCCATCTTGCACAGACTGCAGATAACGATATCCACCAGCGCATGCTAATGCCTTTGCTGTCAATATAAAGTTTCAGGGCACATGAAGCACAACAAACACCCCCCCACCCCCCCAGATAAAATCCAAACCTGGTTGAGACTTCCTTTAAAGCTCTGTTCCGCATTTGCAAAAGGCAAAATAGGTTTGGATGTGTCCTGCCAGAGCACTTGAAAACTATCGGCTTCCCCTGATTACTTGACACAGATGTTGCATCAAGCTGTCTGAATGTTGCTAGGCATCAGTTATGCACGGTCTGTATGATCGCAATCTACGTTACTTCTGCATTTCTCGGGAATGCCACCTCCAAGCGCTGTGTTACAGTACTGTACGTACCAGGATGCACAACAGAATGAGAAGACGGACACGACAGATCTTTGCTAAGCTTTTTTTTTTTTTGCCCTCATAACAAACCCAGTGCAGTCAGAGTGTATCACCTACAGAAGCAGATGGCTACGGTTTAATATGCATGGGCACGCTGGTGCAAAGCAAAAATAAAAACAAGTAAAAGTATGTACAAAAGACCAGTTTAAAGGCAGTTACATGGTCAAAAAACAAACAGATATATGAAGAAGCAAAGAAACTTACAGACAGTGAAGCATTAGGCTGTGCCAAGGGAGAGAGAAGCTCTCAGTTAAAAATAATGCGGGTGCACAGCTCTACTGTGCAACAGCAGAGAGGACAGACATTGAGGAGGGCGAACCCACAGAGCCTCATTAGTTATACTCAATCCTCCGGGGCTGACCAGACTCTTATTCTTACCACGAACAAATTAGCCATTTATCCCCATGAAGGCCTGCGACACACAAGGCACGCAAAAGCATAAAAAACTGGAATCCTCAGATGGGTTCAAGACCCGTTACGGCAGAAGCCAATGCTGCAAAACTTCATTTTCAAAAACGCCTTGTGTGTTGTTTTTTTCCTGTTCCCAATCCTATCGTTTCTGGGCTTGTTCCGAGAGGCACTAAAAACCCAAGAAACGCCACAGGTTCCAAAACTCGCCCGTGCCTCACCGTACATTTTAAATGAGGAAATTAGAAATGGCCAGAGGATCTTTCAGGAAATGGGTTTCCAACAAAAATGCTACCCTGCGGACGATGACAAATTCACCATGAGAAAGCATTAATGATGAATTGGGAAGAGAAAAAAAAATGTGTTTGTTGCACAAAAGTACAGGCAGTTTTGCATAAAGGTAAGACTGAAATTAGATGGCTCTGACAGTTCTGGTATTTGATGATGAAGACACTTTCACTTCTAAATGAAGAGGCCAAGTCTGGAATATTTTTAGAAGGAAGGCAACTAAAACAGGTGACCAACAAACCTTACACGGAAAACATTGAAGTGTTATTCCTGTAATATTTGCCTTGGAGCTCTATTTCTACAAATAAACTGGTTGTAATTTTAGTCTGTTTAACATTCAAGCTCATGACAAATTAGCAAACAAAACAGTTATTGGCATCTATTTTTCTAAGTGCAGTAAAGTAACAGAACATGTTTTACAATACAAATCTAAATATACTTTACAAATGCTTAGGAGATGTTACAGAAGAATTTAGGCTTTAGTCGTGTGTTTAAAGGTCTACATTCGGTGATTTTTAAGAAAATAATCATGTTTATTTCCCTGATACTTTTATCTGAGCATAAGGTTACTTTAAATTATATCTTAACAAAAAAGGTAGAAACACTGGACATTGGTCTCCCAATATCAAAACTTAAAAAATATAAAAAATGATCTGTTTTTTAGGGATACAAAACATACCCCTAGAAATGACATGACTTGGATGTTTTAAAATGAAAAACGTTAATTCTCCTTAAAGTAGAACTGTCATGGTAATTTCACTGTTGACCCTTCACATTTTTAGAAACGTGTTATCATATTAGGTACAACAAATAGATAAGCGAAAATCAAAAGAAAATATGTCTAGGAAAAGAAGGAACATATTTTACACTGATATTTAAAGGGAATATGCATATGAACTACTTTATGTGCAACTTTTCTTTACTGTGAGTTATAAACAAAATTCTATTCATAATTTAAAAATAAATATTAAATTACAATTTTTGGTGCAGAAATGTTTTTTTTAGATACTAACCTTTTATGATAGAACTATGGTGTAACGTCTAGACATAGTATTGTCTTGGACTACAATACGGGGTTGTCTTTAAGGTCACATCAAAAAGCATAATTTAAAAAGTTTGTGGGCAATAAGCCTTTCTCCATATCACGGGTGTTGCATAACACAATTATCTGCGATGTGGTGTTAGCTGTTTAGATTAAAGAGGGGAAAAACGTGGTCGTGTGATGTGTGTGTGTTTACTTCTCCTATTGTACTTATAATAGGAGGCAGAGACCGGCGTAATCACTCCTGCTTGCAGGCTTACAGAAGTCATGATGTTTGCTCTCTAGAAGGGAACTGTCAACAAAGAAAAGGTCCCATTGACGTTTTTTTCTTCAACAGCTTTTTCCTCTGGTGTCTTCGTAATCACTAATATTCCGGTACGTAATGTTTGTTTAGTAAAATCAAGAGACTGTATCAATTATGAACGGCTCCTGCGCCGGCTGTCCTCAGGCGACTCTCGCGCTGCACAAGCCGGACTACGCGCGCACACACACCCACTGTGTACGCTCACAGGAAAGGAGAGAAGTTTCCAAGTGCGACAAACTTAGCAGCTACTTTCTCCCCAAGACATCCATTGTTAGGCTTTTAAAAAACCCGAATGACGCTCAGACTCCACATCATTTGTTCCCTAAATGTTGCGGTTTCGTCTGACGACAAACTCTCTTAAATTTCAAATGCTGTTTTTTTTGCTCTCTCTCTCTCACTTTCTCTGCGTTTGGTATTCCGCAAGACAATTAGAGATAATTTACCGATCTTTTTCAAAATATTTATTTCCCCTTAGACAGCAGAACGAATAATAATGAAAAATTGTATTTTCTAAAGCACCCTTAAATCCAGCCATCTCAAACCAATAGAAAATCGTTTAGGAAGAAATATTATATTCTTTTAATAAGGCGTTTCATTTTTATTTTGTTAGGTATTGCTTTGACAGGTTAGTAAACTGGTGTTCTCTGTTAGATTAAATACTGTAATACCAACAGTGTAATGATAATGTTGGTGTTGGTTGTGTAAATAGTAGTGTTGGGACATTTGAATGAATTTTTATATTAATGTTATATTATTATGTCAAAACAATTATGTACTTGGGAGAACTACACTGAACATAAAACACTACATTCTTTTGTGTAAACATATATCTTTGGAAAGTTTAATTGATATGAATACATTATTTCCTAATTTTAATTATTTAGCACAGTCTTTAATAATACAATCATACTTCCCTTAACATGTAAGAGTAAATATTTAACATTGTACCATTCAATACTCTGTCCTTTTAAATATTTAAATTAGATGTCTCTGCTTTACAGTTTCACCCCAGCACCAAGCTCTGAAATACTAACTTAAATATGAAGTCTATACTGATTTAGTAGGACGATAGTTGCTGTGTTAATGTATTATAAGAATTGCAATGTAAACAGGATATAAGTAGTGAAAATAAAGCAGTGGATGACAGCTGGAACCATATTTTCACTCTAAATGTAGCCCTCCTGTATCCTATAGTGTCTCAAAAACGTGACAGGTTTTTATCATCCATTACTGAAGTTTTTTTAAATACAAGCAAAATACCTGATACTCTATTCTACATTTCCAAACAGAAACTGAATTTATTTGGGGTGTTTTCACGTACAGAATATACACAATACTTTAAACTACTTTACATGAACCAAGCCCCTGAAGAACATTTTTAGACACTCATCATTCAAACAAAAAGTAAGGCTTCAGAGCTTCGAAATACCTTATGAGTCAAACTTTCTTATAGGAAACTCACGACACAGCACGGCCCCCTTCTTCAGCCCTCCCCCCACGATCACACTGGAAAGGGTGGGTAGGAGAAATTAAGAGTCGATGACTTCACTGCGTGGTTGGGCTGTGTGCGTCTACGCAACTGACCAGCACTTCCTTCCACACAGGAAACACTCGCTGAGGAACTTCATTCATAAGTTCAGTTTTCGCCAAAAGTGTCCTTTTTCTCCTCTCTTTTCTGAGCAAATTCAACTGTCTCGTTCAAGACCATGAAAAGAAAGGGGAGGTCTGTTTGTTTTCAAAAGGACGATTTTAAATCAAATTATTCAAAGTATGGATCAGTGTATTCTACCTTCAAAACTGTGCAGGAGCTGTGATGTAGGTGTCACTGCCTCCAGCTTGTTCTTTCCACTGGAGCACTGTGATGTCACCGACTGTGGACCGTCACAGCCCCAGCACAGGAAAAGATACGAGCAGCTAGAATTCCCCTATGGCTTTTCGTCGGATACTGCACTTGATAACTAAACAGCCTGAGCTTCACCAATTTTATCACATTACCACCGTCTCCAGGGGTTGTTTCTGACATTTAGGAGAAAAAAAAAACAACGAAAAGATCTCAGAATGATTTTCTACTGCCTTCAAAAAAAAATCTAAATCGAAAAAAAAAAACACTAGCTACAGTTTAAATTGGTATGTGATTTCTCCTACAACCATTATATATCTATTATATTTACAGTTGGCTGTGATTATCGCCAACATACAGATGAGCAATCTGAGAAGGATTCAGTTTACACTATTTTTAGTTCAAATATAGAACGCTGTATAACTAAACATTACATTTTTTTTGGAAGATTTGTATTCAGTTATTCAGCTTCCCATATTGCTGCACGGATATGTCACTGGAGAGCTGTGGCGGCAGAGCGTGTCAGCGGTCTTTTCTGTGCTTGTGCATCACGGTGACAGAGCTTGTACATGATATTTCAACACAAATGATGTCAAACTCACTGGCTTCCATCTTGCCAGTCATCCCTAGTGACCCCATTCAAGCTGCTTTCAAACCAGACATGAGAAACCAGGAAGTCCCAAATACCCCTATCTCTCACCCGTCCCTGAAGAGAGTTTACTTTCTGATCAGTTTCTATTTAAAAAAAAACTGGAACATAAGAAAATCCTCACAAAGATATTGTTTTAAATATTGGACCCTACAGAAATGCCACTGTGCTGATGCATATAAGTAATTACTACAAATACGGCATCTGGCTTCAGAGGAGAATTTGGTCAGGGCCAACAGCATATGAAACTCCTTCGTCTGGGGTAAGGGGAGGTATTCATGACCCACCCTGAATTTGTGATAGGCACCAAACTTAATTTTCTTTTGTTGAAGATTGAACAATGATCTAATTTAGGCATTGTGGCACCTTTCCTGACTAAAAAAGGTACTGTATGCTATGAGACATAAAATAAAGATGAATTTGCCCTTATTGATTCACTTCCTAGGAAGAGTCTGCCAATCAATGAAAGAGAGTGCACAGACGATCAGGTTAAAACAGAACTAAAACAAACACAGACACCCCCATAGAAAAAGTCATGTTTTAGTCACAAGCTTCACAGTGGTTAAGGGACACAGGGAAGGGAACTGATAATTAAAACAGTCTCTGACCTCGAGGTGTGCATTTTAGGTGGATAAAATGCAGCCGTTCCAATAACTGTGCACGCTTGCTCATAGTCAGAATGCCATTGATCTAACAAACAAAAGATGGATTGCAAAAATAAATATATAAAGAAAGACTTAGTCAAATTAGTCAAATAATTGTATGGGAAAAAAACGAATGAATTACAAAATAAGGCGGGAAATTATGCAGACGCAAGCACGCAAACAGACACCTGCAATTGTTTGCTAAGCTGATACACTGTCACACTGTGCGGTGCACGTCCAATGATTAGACGCAAGCGCAGATTGGGTTAAGACCCTGATTTCTAAAATTGTACATATAATTTTTTTTTCTTTAAAAAAGGCAAAATATTGCTGCTGCGGCCTATGGAACAGCCGCACCCTGCGCCGAGGCGCTCGGGTCAAATGCCCTGAAGCGATTCGGTGAACGTGTGACACGGCACCCCGTCGTGACCAGTCAGGCACACTTGACATTTTCAAAATCGTCTGTCACACTTCCTCCCTCTCCCCCTTTTTAAAATGGTCATTTGTGAAATCACCGAACTGCGTGCCTGCTACATTCTTTGTTGGAATGGAATTTATCATCAATATTATCCCTCCTGTTTTAAAAGTTGTACTGGCTATTGTGCACTAATTCAATTAAAAAATATATACCTTTATTTCGTCTTCATCTCTTTTAAAGATGGGGTTTATTGAAATAAAAGCCCCACCCCACTCCACTCCCTAAACAATACACACTCGGAAGTCATTAAATATATGCTTTCCAAATCTAATTTTTTTAAATATTTTTCTAAAAACATGTCGGTTGTATGATTAAAGTGGCTTGTTCATTAGTATTTATTTTAACCTCAATAATACGTCTTGAATTTCGCTCCACTTTGCCCTTGATTAGCATGACTGCTCCCCTATAGGTCAAAAATGTTCAATTTACACTGCTATAAAAATAACCGCTAGATTTCTAAATGCGATTATTATTAGGCTGTTCTAATGTTCACTCATGCTTCTCCAACAGTTACTTGCAAAAGTATTTAAATGTGCTCAAACTAAGACTTTGAGCATCACCGTTTGCAAGAAACAAGCCCTGACATCAAACAGCACGCCGAGTACAGCCTTCACAAGGAGACTTACCTGGTCGAAATTTTGCTTGCTGAATTGTGGTTGTTTTTCTCGGCGGAGGAGTGACGAGCCGGTGGGGAGAGGCTGGCTCAGCGGACTCTTCTCCGGGTGTTGAACTGTCCGTTGGCCGGGTCTCGGAGCCGGGGCTCGGCTGGGGGCGCTCTTCCGAACCGGGGTCTGGAAATGAGCAGTCGAAGCCAACCATATACATAAGCAAGAAAAGGCTGACTAAATCGTAAGCTGATAACTGGTCGAAAAAGTCGATAACAACCAAAATACAGGTTAACTGGACTATTGACAAATAATTGTAAATGCGTTTATAAAAAAAACTGAAGGCTATTGCACATATTAAAAAAAACTTTAAAGGCTCGTTTTTTTTCTTAAGAGGACATTTCAAAATATCAAAATACACAAATGCAACTGGTATATTCTTTATATATACAACATGCGAAAAAAAAAACAGTTCTCAGGCTCAACAATAGAATTATTCCAGAGCAATTTTGTTTTTATTTTGGGTCGGATTTCTTTCTTGTATTTGAAAACCTTTCCTTCCCCACCGATTTTAATAATTACTCAAATCGTAAAAGCGTCGTGAAATTTCAAACAATTTCTAATCATGAAGTTCAATATGTTGCGGAGAATTAACAAAAATAAACATAAACATGTGAACGAAACACTAGTTATATTTTGGCAATTCGGGGTCACTGAAAATACAAACGATAACATGTGAAGTTTAGCTTATTGCCTTGAGTTATGCGGTTGACACAAACACAATTTAGGTTGTGTGGAAACATAAAAATAAAGAGTCTCTAAAAAAAAAAGTCCTACACGATCGAGTCATAGTCTGTGGGACACAGAACACATATGTGACCAGACTCTCACAATTGTCAGCAAGAAATGATGTTTAAGAAACGAACGAATGGACACACAAACCAACATTTAACTGGTGGTAAAAATCAAAATAATCTCTACAACTATGTATCGTATCTCCAATAAAGACAGTAAAGCGTTATCTCCAAGAAACGTTACACATATCAAACTATGCCTGCCAAAGTACCAAAAAGTTTTGAGTGGCAAAATTAGCAGAACTTGAAATGGAAACAAATAAATGGATAATCGTTTTGTAAAGGAAGGAAATAAGTATACAAACGTAAAGACCTATTTTATTGTAAATGTAAGTATTTTAAAGTAGTCTTATTCCTTGTTGACTATTAGACAACGCACAAAATAAACTTTTAACATCAGTACTGAAAATGTTCACCTGCGTTTTTGTCAAAATCCAACTGAGTCCTGCGAACACAGTAAAATATTTTCATACCTATTTTACAGAGTCTAGCGCCCCCTCTCCGCCAAAGACAAGTTTTCGAACCAATCTCCGAATCCTCACCTCAACAACGGCGAACGTGAATTTGTACAGACCTTGTAAATATTCAACCACTGTAATCATCACTGACAGATATGATGACAACGGACATTTGTGTGGTGTCTCTATTATTTTTGCCTTTCAGATAGTGACGGATTTCTATGAGATTTGTACGGGTTTCTAAATAATAGCAGATTTCTGAATACAAATAAGTGCTATACAACATTTTAAGCTGGAAAAAATGTTTTTTTTTCCAAACAAAATGCAAATTGACGTACTGAGAATTTATTTTTTCCAGTACAAAGAAAATGACCAGATAAAACTCTCATCCCCCCTCCAGCGAAAACAATCTGAGTTTATTACGATGAAATCTGGATATGTCTCAATCAGGAACTGTATCTGGAGCTTTCCTTTCACTTTTTCTTTTACGGCCGGGACTTAAAGCTGCCTAAAACCACATTGCGCTCACTTTCTCTCGAAAACACGCACCATGTTAGCCACGGGAGTTATCTATTAGTCAGAACCACCTAACGCATCCCACAGCACTCTCTGTCTTTTTGCAAGTTGAAACTGGGATTTTATTTTTGCGAAATCCCATACAACTCGCATTAAAAAAAAAAAAGATATGCCTCCGCTCGTTGTGATGATTGTAACAGAGAAAAGTTTGGTCGTTTTCGCCAGCAGCGCCTAAGCTTTCGACTGCGAGACGCTCCCACGCGCGCGCCTGTAGCCGGCGCGCCGAGCTGGAGAGCAGAGCTCGAGCGGCCGCTGCTCTGCCGCGGCTGGTGACTCGGTGGGTCTGGTTACCTAGAGAACCGCGAGTGATCTTTTAAACACGCACCTTGTGAGAGGCAGGAGCCCCCCAACTTCAATAACCCAGACAGCCAGAGCCTCGCTGGCAAGCAAATGAAGACAAAAAAAAAAAGATAAAGAAAGAAAGAAGGAAAAAAAAAACTTCAAGTACAGTAAATTAGCTGAGGGAACCTGTCAAAGACCCTTTTATCCGAGCCTTGGCTGCTCGGCAGAATTGAAGGCGTTGATAATAAAGTCAGAATGAAATATGAAAATTAAACTTGTTCTCTTCTATGATGTATTTGATTTACTCTAACCCTTGTTGGGGGGAAAAAAATATAGAGCGCGTAAACACACATTTTGTGAGTGTGTGTGCGGTTTCACTAGCCTGTGTGAAATAATGCCCGTGATGCTGTTCAACAGCTAGCAATCGCGCCTTTTCAAAGTGGAGCTACAGCTAAAGGTTAAAGGCTATTTTTCTATTTTATTATCAAATATTGGATCGACCAAAGAGGCATTCATTGCGTTACACAACCTCCTGCCTCAATCCATGTAAAGTCTACCTTTTCACAAGTCTTGATGTTAGGACTAACTAACCTATCTAACCTTTGATGTTAGGACACTTGTCAAAATACTTTTGCGTCAATTCTACCTTTTAACGGGAGACAGAAGTGACTTTTATTGAGACTTTTTTTTCTGATTGTTTATCAGGTGAAATGTAAAATCGAGTTTATGCGAAAGCGATGCTGGATAATTTTGAAGGTCATTTATTTTAAAAGACGCTTTCTGTCTTGGGAACAATCGCACGTAGTAACCGAGAAAACTACTGAAAGTATTACTGCTCGTCATCACAACTTTTGAACAACAGCGAGACCTACTATTAAAGATGCTTTAGCAGAAACGCGGAACATTGCATGAAACCTGCTGTTCGCTACACCGTATGGGCTGCGAATAGCGAAGAAAGAGCGAGACCCTGTGAACACCGTAGAAAAGTTTCCATCACTGACATCTAGTACAGCACAGATATTCTTATGTTTTTCACAGGTTATTACACCATATAAATTAAATAAAAGTACTTTGATATAGCTTGGACATTACAAGCGCATTTGATCCTGTTACGTCTGTGAGTAATTTCTAAACCCTTTATGAAGTAGTTCATTAGCTGCTTCGCACTATAAACCAAACGTTGCGAAGCTATCCTTTATTATAAGTAATAAATTACGCTTGATTAACATCACGCTTTCACACCCGGCGCACACGTGTAAAAGTTAAAAAGTGTCTGCTGTCTGGACCTTGCGATTTTACTTCGCGCGAACTACCGGTATCAGCAAATCCAGCCACCCGGCGCTTTTGCAGGGATTTACACACACGTTCTAAGCAACAAAAAAAAAAAAAAAACACCCCAAACTGCTACTAAAAGAAAGCAAAAAAAAAAGAGAAGAAGGCGTCTTCGGAATAGCTATTTGTTGCGTGTGTCAACTTTGCCGATAAGACAGAAGGGAAGAGCAGACTTGGTTCACGGAGCGTCTCCTACTCTCGCGAATCTGTTTCGCCGCCCAGGCTGAGCGGCATCCCATTTCCATGACAACCAGAAAGAATACCTTTCTTCTCGCCGAGTTCGCTTCCACTCGCCGCTACATCTCGAGCTTCCCCAGCCTCCTCATTCTGTTCCCCCTGTCCTAAGATTTCTCATACAGCATATGCAACAGGTCGCTGAGCTATCCCCACGCACGAGAAAGTTTCAAAACCGAGACCGACGCTACATTTGTCAGGAAAATTATAGAATGAAATATTAAAAAAATTAAAACAACAGCTCTGTTCGTTTCGTTCCCCCATAGCATACCCATCTAAACTTTTATGAAGTCCATAAGAACACACATTCATACATACTTGCTTGCTGTAGCGGTTCCGTCTTTACATGTGATATTAACCTCCTTAAAGTGTCCTGTAGATTTCCAGCATTGTAAGAAATAATGAAGTAGTAGTTGAAGTAAGAGTTGTTGTAGCAGTAGCGGCTGTGACAGCAAAGTTTTTATTTTCTCTTTAGAAACTGTAAAGGGTAATTACTCCTTTTGCATTGAAATGAGCAGTGGGTCCGTGCGCTCCGGTTTCCCCCGTGTCCGTGTTGCTAATGCTGATGATGCGCTGTGATGAAGTTGCAATGTGTCTTTGTTTATGTGGAGAGCTGAGAGAGAGAAAGTCTAATAGCTCATTTATGTGTGTCTGCCTTCTACATAGAGCGGCTGGTATGCGAGACGTCAATGTGACGTCATTGGAAAGGTGACGTCACTACTGTAGCTCCCCTGTCTCAACCCAGAATCTCTGTGTTACAGTAGCCCTCTCTCTCTCTGGCTGTGCCAGAAAAGACAGGGAAGGGCCTGCATTGGTCTGCCGTTTGAAGGACCAAATCTGTGTCTAAAAGCAAAGGGAGGAGTAATTCAACGCTTTCTTTCTCAGCGCGTTCTGTACTAAGCACCAGCATGAAAGTGATGCGCAGATATTATTGCTGTCATTATCGTTCCCCCTGCTCGTTAGCCTCCATCAGCTGTGGAAACGGCAGGAGAAAATGAAAGAAAAAAGAATCTAGCAAAGCATTAAGTTTTTCTTGTTTTTTTTTTCCCCTACTGTTTTATAAAATAACGTCTTAAAGTAATTTGATAAGTACTTGTATTTGAGGTGTTTGAAGGCAATCATTTTAATCTGCAGTGAACAACCCTCGTCTAAACAGAACCAAAATTCTTGCGTACCAAATTTACACTTTTCAGGTGTAATTTCACTGGCAAATAGAAATTGTAAACTGAGGGATGGTCACCCGATTTTCAAAGAATATTAATTGACTAGAGAAAAGGAATTTAAGCAGATTGTTCAGCCTAGACTGTAGAGTAAAAATTCCCTATTTTTTCTGAATGTTATTTTAAACTGCAAGTCTATCAAGAGACAGGGGCTGCGCTTTGATGATTCTATTTTTCCGCCTATTTACGACTTTTTATCGTGAAGGTTTGTGAAGAAATCGAATTGTAGTAAAACAAATATTGGAATCTAGAAATAACAGCTCCGTTCATTATAATTATTGATAATAATTGTACTTAGCGTCGTTGCTCTCAAGACATCTGACACTGTCAAACGTTAGTGTAAACAATATTATTTTATTTAAAAAACATCTTGGGGGCAGTGTTCTCACATTTGGTTAAAACATACGTTTATTAAGAATCGTACATCAATTTGTTTTTGTACCGTCTTTATACAGTATATGTATACCTATGTGGAACTGAATGTACATATCATTATATATAGATTCTACCCCTTTTTATGTGTGTATACCAGCTCCCCAGAGGCACCGCTGCGCTTTGAGGAATACGAAGCCACAGTTCCTATTATTCCTATAATTCATATTAGCTCCTATTATAATTATTTCAAGGATCTGCGTTTCTAAGGGAAGGCGTCCAACCGCTCGTGTTTGGAATATTTACATGGTTGATTTACCCTAGTACAGCTGTGATTTTATCTCTTACATCAGAATATGATCTAGAGCTTAGAACAAAAGCCTTACGTGGTGGAAACTCAGCAATCACCAAGATCAGAATATCCCTTCGAAAACGAAGTGTACCAATACTGTATTTGGGACCAGGTTACCTGAGCTTTACTTTTGCGCGGTGCAGTAAAAATGTTTCATTATTGTGTCCAGTAGTGAAACACCACTGCTCCCCGATATTCTCAATAGCTTGTCTTGTAGCTCTCTGAAAGAAGACCCAAACCAAGCCCTGTGAAGGTCACTATGACCTTTGCTTCTTTTGCCGCGCAAACTCCAGTTCTTGTCGGCTTTAAACAGTCAGCAGCTTTTACAGGTTTTTATGAAGTGTTGGGCTGTGTTTGCTAGCTGTCCAACTTGAGCGGACAGAAAGATGAGACAGTGCTACGGAGGTCACCTTGGGCCCTATTCAAGCGAGCCTTTTCCGACACATTTACCTGGGCTTTTTAGAAAAGGAAAGGAAATTCCCAATAAACGATAACTTATCACATTATCCATAAAACTTTATCTCTGTATACAATGTCACGATCCGCCCCGTTTGTTTGGAATCGTAATAACCTTGTTTCATATCGCGCCGTTCATGTTCAATGGTTATGTAGGCTCTAGTTTGTAGGAGCCGTTAGTAAAGGAGCTTTCTGGGAAATGACCGGGTCAAGATATGTGACTTCGGGGGACAACCGGGCTGCGTTTTGAATAGTCTAGTAGTCTGAAAGGGACTGGGGCTGAACTAGCCCGCACAGACAGGTGTCAGTAGGAGAGAGGAAATGTACTCGCCCCAGATCGCCTGCAGTGGGCAGTAAAACGGTCATTGTCCATAGCGTGTAATACCATTTTGCCCCCGCGAACATTTTAGGGTGTTGTCAGAAGAAGCACGTTACAAAAGACATCTTTCGTTTCGACAAAGAGCAAACAAATAGGGTTGCTATATGATGGGGCAGACATCTATGCACACAGTGAAATCTAAACACCTGATTTAACCTGCTGAGTACCGATTCTGTCCACCTATGACATGCATCACATGCACTGTACATGATCCAGTTAACCATAGTTAAGAAACAACTCGCCTCATAAGTCCTCCCCCCTTCAACTTGTAAAAAACGTTGTTTCGAGGGCTTTATTCATTGCTGTGTACACTTCAAGGGTGTCTCAGCCATACATCTTCTTCAAGTAAACAGCTAGAACTATAAAACAAACACTGCTTTGGGTTCTTAAGCTAGAAATAGCAAATTCCTGCCCTCACCCAGGACACAGGATCCAGCTGTTGAACCAGTAAAACAAATAAGCTATTAAACAAAAGAAATTGATTTCTGAACTATGCCATTTAAATTGAGATCGAGATGTGTGTGTCATATGCGCTGCGGAAAAGCAAAAATGGCTTATGAAAAGTCACAATACGCCTTAAAATTGAAAATAGTTTTATAATTAACAGATTATACAGCGCTGAGATGCGCGTTTCAAGGTGCAGAACATGTTACAACCCTGCCGGAAAAAATACACCCCAGCAGCGACGTTAAACAGAATAATAAATGAGGTTGCTTAAATCCGGGTCAGAGTCAGCCAATCACAGAGCGCGTGGTTTCCTGGCCGTGCACACCCTCTGACCAATAAGGTGCCACCGAAGGCGGGGCGAAGGCTTGACGCACTGAGGCGCGTGATTGACGCAAGCTCTGTTACTAAAATTAGCGACGGGCCGATCCGGCGGTGTGAGATAGCAGAGATCCCATTCATTGTGCCGGGGCGGGTCCGTTTATTTTAGAAATTTGATTGTGATCCAGCCAAGCCAAATATAGTCGTAGACAGGTATTTTTAGCGACAGCGTGTCCTTTCATTTGAACTAGTTACATCTCTTTACTACAATTAATGCACGCCGATTCTGTGGTGTTTTGTTTTTTGCCAATTGCTTCTTTCTTATACTCCCGTGTTTTGTGCCATACGTTTATTTTTTTTAGATGCACAAACGGTAATAACAATGAGCAGGGTGAGCTGTGACTATCGGAAGCGGTAGATGTGCTACTGGAGGCTCGATCTCCGTTAGTATCACTTGTCTTTGCTGTTTTCGCCCAGAACTAGGGGCCGAAAATCGGTTACTTTTAACGAGGTGGTTGCGTGGGTGAGCCAGACTACAGAAGAACGTCTCAGGTAAATAAGCATCGACATTGTGTTGTTGCAGAAAACAAACGGCATGCTTTTTATATAAAAATGGATTGCTCGGTGGTTCTGTGTAGTTTTTTATGACAAATCTCTTGGCGTGAATGAACTGAAGTCGGAGGACTTTTCAACATCGCATTAAAAGAAAATAATCAAAAACGGATCTATTTTACTCTTCATCTATTTTACTACGCATTCTTGCTAATCTGCCCTATTATTAGGCCCATATAATCCTGTTTACATTAAGACTGTGCTGATGTATTATCAGTAGCACGGAGGGAACCCTCTATAGTTGTGTAAGTTTGAGATTCCTTCCCTAGCCGAGAGACGGCCTGGCAAGAGGAAATATTAAATGAATGCGTAGCTCGCAAACATCTGAAATATTTCTGCGTATGAGTAATGGCAAAGCCCCGGTGATCCCCGTCCTTAACAGGAGAACAAGTCGACGTAACTGGCTTCGTTTGAATCAAACTCGAATTTGCTCAACGCAGATGCCTTACAGGACAGTCATTTCCATGCGTAAGTGAGGCAAATTGCGTATTTAATCATTATTATTGCAGGTTTCTGGGCTGACAAGTCTTGTTTTTTCACAGGGTAGACCTTAAGACGTCGGGGGAATTCCCTTAGCGAGAGGCACTCAGTCTTAACTAAGTTTACTTAGAAAGCAGCCCCTCATCACCCATGCCGAAAATTCCTATTTTTAAAGTAGTGTGGGTTTTTTTTCACTCCGGTTTGTTCAGGCCTATTTCCTCCCAAATGATTAACCCCCTAGGGTACACCAAGATGCACAGCCCAAACTGATTAACTGCTGAAGCAGGAACCCTTCTGTTAAATCGGCTTCTGCTTGCTTGTAGTTTACCCAGTAAGATGTGTTAGGATGTGTAAGTAACCTGCTCGGATGGCCATTTCAGATCAAATTTGAGTGCAGTTGACCTCCAATGCAGTTAAACTAAATCGGTTTTCAGGCAACATTCTGGGAACCCACACACCTACTGGGGATCGTTCTAACCATGCTGTTTACTTTATTGAGCTCTTAATTGAACCAACAAGCTGCTTGATTGTTTTTTTTTCCTAATCAGATGTTGAAATTTTATGTAACTTTCAAAACGCAGTAGTTTAAAGACCGCTTTTAACATGTTTAGGAACTGGGCACAGTTAAAGAGTATTAATTTGCCTTGTGATTGGGTCAAGTTATGGTTCGATAATGTAGCTGAGAGCTTGGTCAGAACACAAAAAGATTGAGTTAAACACTTTGAATCTGACACTTCTGTGAGCTCTGTAAAACTGAATCCAAGACGTTTTCCACTTAATCTGAAGTATTATCAGCAGCATTGCACTGAAAAGTCTGAGGATTCTGGTGGAAAATCTGCGCTTTGAACTGTGATTCACTGTTACATTGTGTTCCTGAACTTTTCAAGAAATATGTCATTAGTGCGTTCTTCCTTTCTCTTTGTAGTCTCTGGCATCACCTCCCAGAAGCACGGAAAAGAACTGTGTTCATCCGGTTTTTTAAACAAGGAAAGGAGAAGATGATTAACAGAAGGAACCATCCCTTAGAAATGTGTAATTCCTGTACTGACCACATGTGAACTTTGGTCATTTACCCCGGACCATAATGCACCTTTCTGCTGTGTTGTGACTACACAGGGCGCAGTGTGAAGCACCATTTTTCATTGTGTTTGAATGAGCGGTTTATCCAAATACTGCAGGCTGTGATCCCCCCGGGCACATGCCCACTCACACACATGGTTTTACAGCGTAGAAAAGCTCGATTCCCCTAATAGGGAGTGGTATGGCTGATTAAAATAACCACAGTGGAGTGTTAAGTTCTGCTCTTTCCAAGAACTGTCGAATGGGAACAGGATCTGATGGAGGTGACTTCTCTTTCTCTGTTGATAGAGCAATAAAAGGTTCTTCCTTACTCACGCCTTGACATTTGTGTTCCATTTCTTGTGCTATTTTGTGCCAATAAGTGATTTCGGGTCGTTTATCTCCACCCTACAGGTAAAC
The DNA here is from genome assembly GCF_040954835.1 of Lepisosteus oculatus. NCBI lineage: Eukaryota > Metazoa > Chordata > Actinopteri > Semionotiformes > Lepisosteidae > Lepisosteus > Lepisosteus oculatus. Next base: position 22,957,509 of record NC_090705.1, read on the forward strand.
CGTGTCAAAACTACATGAAACAAAATAGCTGTAGCCGACTTGAGCTGCATATTTTTTATTTCTTGGAATGTACTGTTGTTGATGGTAGCAGCCTCCTCCACCGAGGTTGAACTTAGGCACTCCTAGGGAATCCCAAGGCATTGAATACCACCCTTATTCCAAGGATATAATTCCCAGATTATTCATGCAAACCCAGGGATTTCCCAAGAGGTGTGAAACAGTGTAGTGCACCACTAGCTTTGATCTCGGAGCGGTACTACTGGACCAGGATAGTAACACTGATGTTTGATGAACATCCTATAACCTCACTGTGGAACTTGACCTGGTTCTTTGTCTGATCCATTTTCCATGTGGTTGCTACTGGGCTGCATGAAAACTGCTCTGTAAGTGTGGTTGAAGCCCTGGGCATTGGCTATTGGCTATTCATTACACTGTACTGGATTCAGTAACTTGTCATTTCATATCTTATTGTGTCAGTGTGATACAGAGCTCACTGACAACATGCATGCCAATATGCTGAGTTAATCTGAAATTTCAATGATGGAACAAAGGGGAACTGGAAAGAAAGTTGGATGAAGAGGGAAAGTAAAGTTTGCAGAATTGCGTGTTATGCATTTTTGAAAATGTGGTGCCAACATACAGAAAACATGATCATCACCACAAATGCTACACAGGGGAGCAGTGGTTAGGGTTCTGGGCTTGTCAGTGGGAGGGTGTGGGTTCAAATCCCAGGTGAGATATTGCTGTTGTGCTCTTGAGCACAGTACATCACCCAAATTGTTGCAGTCAAATATTTAGCTATATAAATAAGAGCAGATGTATGTTGCTGAGGATGAAAGTAGCCAAATGTGTAAGTACTGATTTTACGTAAGGGGCACTGCAGAACTGTTTTAAGAACCATTATCTGTCATTATGTCAGTATCATTTATATATATTTCAGAGAATGCTTTTCTAAAAGAAAATGTAATGGTTTGCTGAATCAATCTGGGGAGCCATATTAATGAGTTTATTTTTTTAATGCACCTACCATTTGAATCGGTGCAGTAGTTTAAACTTTTGAAATTAGACTGGCTCACCCAACTGGTCTGGCGCTCGGATAGAAGGTTAAAGAAAACTGACAATCGCTCAGTCTTCAAGAGGACCAATTTGATTTTAAATAAAAGAATCATCTGGGGGCCAATTACTTCTGAAGCCATAGAATGGAAAATGAACGTTCTCTGCGTCATTGTCATGGCTGAGGTTTTTTCAAATTAATTTCCAGAAAGAAAGAGTAAAAACACATATGGAGCACCTGCTCTTACATGCACCACAATTCGGCAATACTGTAACTTACATCGCAACTTCATTGTAAGAGTAAACGTGAGCCACCAGGCCTTTGTACAGTGGCTATCAAAAGCATTTACCCCCCTTGGACTTGTTTACATTTTTTTGTGTTATAATATGGATTCATAACGTACTGTATTGGCAGAAACTGGCAGTTTTCGCAATTGGTTGACAGAAAACAATTTATAATGTCAATGTGAAAACAAAATTGTACAGATGCTTCTAAATTAATTATAAATATAAAACAGAAAATAACTGATAGCATAAGTATTCACACCCTATTCACACCTCAACATTTTGTAGAGGCACATTTTGACAGAAATTGCAACCATAGGTTTTGGAGAAGTTTCTACCACCTTTGCACGTTTCGAGACCGCAATTGTGGCCCATTCCAGGTTGGATGGGAAAAGTTGGTCCTGCCACAGAGGCTTCATTAGATTGAGGTTCGGGATTTGAGTGGGCCACTGTAGAAATGTGACTTCTTTCTTTTTAAAACCACTCCAGTGTGGCTTTGGCTATATGTTTTGGGTCATTGTCCTGCTGGAAGATGAATCTTCTCCCAAGTCTCATGTCTCTTGCAGACGACAGGTTTTCCTCCAGGATTTCTCTGTACTTTGCTGTACCTATTTTTCCTTTTGTCTTCACAAGTCCCTGATGCCATGAAGCTTCCCCATGTCATGATCCTGCCACCGCCATGCGTCACAGTGGATGGTGTTCTCAGGATGCAGTTCACTGATATGCTCGTGCTAAACATAAAGGCCATAAAGGTCAATTTTGGTCTTGTCAGATCATAGAATCTTCTTCCACTTGGACTCATAGTCTCCCACATGCAGTCTCCTATGGTTATCCACAGTTTCTCTCATCTCATCCATGGAGGACTGTAATTATTCTAGTTGTCACAGGCCTCCCTGACCAGTGCTCTTCTTGTCTGGATACTTATTTTCTGAAGACACCCTGTTTCACAGTTCCACAGCTTCTACATTTCATTATAATAGACTTTGCTGTGCTTTGGGAGATACTTTAGGTAATGTCTTGGAAATTTTCCTTTACCCTTTCCCTAATTTGTGCTTTTCAATAACCCTGTCCTGGATTTACCTTGAAAGTTTCTTTGTCTTCACGATGTAGTTTTTGTTGGGAGCTGTACCAAACAACTGTGGGACCTCCGAGAGATATGTATATGTATCCTGAATTGAACCCTAATTGCACACAGGTGGACTCCAACATTCATCATTCAACAAATAATGTGACTTCTAAAGACATTTGGTTGCACCAGAGCCTATGTAGGTGCATTTTAGGAAAGGGGATGAATATTTATGCCATCACTTATTTTCTGTTTTATATTAATATTAATGAATTAATTTAGGAAGATCTGTAGAATTTTGTTTTTACTTTGACATTATAAACTGTTTTGTGTCGATCAATGGCAACCCCCACCCTGGAAAAAAAGACATTGTGATTTTATATTGCAACACAGTTAAATGTGAAGAAGTACAAGGGGTGTGAATACTTTTGACAGCCATTGTATATACAAGTTGGGTACTCTCAATGAACTTGTCTGGCTGGGGAAATGACAACACTGGCAAAAGGTCAAAGCTGTCACAACCCCCCTCACCTGTAAGGAATGAACCAGGGAGGTGACTGTAAGAGTGAAGAGGTGGGGTGGAGGGAGGGGTTCTAGAACAGAGTTGTGGGCAGCCATGGAGTATTTTTACGCAGGAGAGCAGAGAAGTGCAAGAGCGAACGTGGCCTCCTCCCAAACCTTTCTGCGAAATAACACTATTTGTGGTGCCATTAAGCACGCCCAAGCAAAATTGAAAAACATTGTAATCCTTAAATCCAGAAAGGAAATTTTACCAGTGCATGAATCTAACCACATTAACAAATACAGGGTCGCAGGGGAGCTGGAGCAAGTTAAATGTAGCCGTTTGGTGGATTGCTAATTAATCTGAGGATTTCATTAAGGTGCTAATTTAAGGAAGCCTGTGTATCACCTTAGAAAATATGGCTGGGGTGGCTGCTCCATACTCCCACAGCCATTAGAGTAAAAAAGCCTTCCTCTTTCCATTTTTATACGGCACACTCCAGTTTTGTTTAAATGCTGAAGAATTTCACTAGGTTGTTTTTGTCAGTGCCTCTGAGGATTTTGAATACTTGTAAGAGGTCCCCTCATTTTTTTCTCTCTTCAAGAATAAAAAAAGTTCAGTTCCTCCAGCCTGGAATATATCTGCTTGCTCTTTTCTGTTAAGTAGTGATCACGATCTACACAATATTGTAAATGAGGCCTTACTAATGTGTTTAAAACTCTTCCTTTGGTCTAAATGATATGCTTTAAACTATTACAATCCTAACCAAAGAAATGAAAAAATGGAGTTTAGAGATTTTGAATGTTTCAATTAGGGCCCTCGGAGAGTACTGAAATATCCTCTGAATTAAAATTTAAATATTTGAGGAAGGAAACCTTTTCTAATATTTACGTGCTAATGCGAACATATGGCAAAAGGTTTTGTAGCACAAAATTGGAACTGGCGCAAACCCAACATAGTGCATCATTCAGTCAACACCTTCCCTACTGTCAAGCATGGTGGTGGCAGCAGTATGTTATACTATAGTTCTGCAGGGACTGGGGGATTGTCAGGATTGATGGGGATATATAGAAGATAGAGCCAAGTACAGGCAAATCTAGAGGAAAATGTGAAACGTGCTTCTAAAACTGAGACAAAAATTCACCTTCCAGAAGGACAATAACCCAAAGGACAAGGTCAAAGGTACACTGGAGTGGCTTACGTTTCTCATGTTTTTGTAAGGCTCATACTACAGTTCTATGGAAAGACTTAAAAATTGCTGTCTATACAAAATTTCCAAGCAACCTGAGAGAGATTGAGAATATCCGTCAAGAAGAACAGGTAAAATGCGCACAAGGCTGGAGTACAAAGTTGGTAGAGCTTAAAAAACTGCTTGAGGCTAGAACTGTTTCTAAAGGTGCTTCCATCAAATATTGACTTCATTGGTCTGTATACTTATGCTATCAACATAATGATTGTTTTCTAAAGTCTTTTGTTGACATTTACTGTACCTTATTTCCCCCTTAGAATTCTTCATCTCGAGCGAGCAGTCAGGTTTTGAATAAACTTTGAAATAAAAAAAATGCATATGCATAGTGTTTGTAATGTCACAACAGCAGAGACAGGTGGTAAGTCTGTGCATTCAAATTCTGAATAAAAAACGTTCAGTTTAAAAAATGTGCGTACATCATTTGGAATTCGTCAAAATGTGACATCATTTGGAAGCAGGCGAATCTTTTTGCAAGACCCCCTACATGTAATAATAAATATGTGGCCAACAAGTTGCTGATGTTAAATGCAGTAATTGCGCAATGTATTATTTCTTCAGTGTCTTTTCATGACCAAATTTCGGGCCTGTAACAGAAATCTTATTCATGTCCGGAGAACCTATAATGGAATTAAAACCACAAAACATCGCATTTGCAAATTCAGAATCTGAATGTGACCGCATCGCTTTATAGGAACTCTGAAAAAATTGTTTGCCGAAAGGAAAATGCAAACAGGAAATCTAAGTATTGTGCAATCGGAGCTGTGTAACACTCATCCCAGTTTCATTCACAAGAGCTTCTGTTTTTTTTTTCTGACAAGAATCACAAGGTCTGTGAAAGTATACCAATCAGCTATTAAAGAGAGACAGAGAAACAGTCCCCAAGAAAGGGGATTCCCTATGTGGCCTTCTGCCAGTGTATAAGTTTATGTGTGTGTGAGTCATAAACCGATCTGCAAAAATAAAACAACAACCTTAAATGCCAGTTTCTAGGAGTGTAAATGTCAAAGGGGAACTTACACAAGCAGATGAAGCTGGGGGTGTATGGGAGATTGAAAAAGACCACCCACTGCAGTCACTCAGACTGTCTCCTCTAGGACACACAGACAGACATACTGTATCTGCATAAGACCACCAATGACTACATCAAGACAATTACTACAAATTGACATTTTTTTCCCTAAGTAACTTAATGAAATTAGGCTACTATAATGTATGTAGTCTGTTCATGTGGAATGAGTATTCTCTGCAGGTATTACACAGAATTCATTTTGATTATACCACCTGGCTAAATTCTCTGCTCCTCCAAAATTCCCCGTCACCCTGAACAGCAAGCATTACACTTTTTCCAAGGAGTGTGACAGTGGATGTAGTTGATCCTGTATAAACTGAGGTAGAGGTGCCGACTTTTAGATGTTATTTTGGTGGTGTGGATTTCTGTATGTTTTGTATAGTATGGAGTTATTTGAAATAAAATTCATCAACAACAAATAAAAAAAAAAAAGATTTAATTACATTGCTTACTGTTGGGGTTTTTTTCAGTGAGCCTAGGACATTGGCCAGACTGTAGGCTGATTTATAGCATGTGTGATTAACAACATTTGTTTCTGTAAACAGTTCTGCCTATTTTTGATGATTGACTTCCTTCTGCATACTAGCAAGACAGTAAAGAAGAGGAATTAGTTGATGAGGGTGGAGATAGCCTATCACTGTATTTAAGACTTTGTCTCTGATGACATAAACAATGAAAACTCTTAAAGTATTAAAGAGCCGGGCACATTTTTAAAAGATTGGTTGTCCATCAAAAGACGCAGGCCAGCACCATAAGAATGCTAATATCTACAGATTTAAAACATATCAAGAGTATTCATTTCGTGCCAAGATATCACCATTAGAACATAACAGGTAGATGAAAAATGACAGATTTGCTTGAATCTGTTTCATTCGGATGGCTGCTGTCGAATCATCCAGGTGGATGCTGCACATGCTGGTGGAGGGGAGACCCCATTACCTGTACAGCTCTTTGAGTGGAGTGTCTAGAAAAGTGTTATATAAGTGGAAACAATTATTATCATTATTATTATTAAAATGTATTGGTTTCTACATGCATTTTTAAGTTCAAGGGTTCCAAAACCCTTAGATGAGTCAAAACCTTTGGACCAAAGTTGTACGGACAGATGAGACCATTATAAACTTTTACCACAGTGATGGAAATGTTGAGGTGTGGAGAAAGAAAGTGCAGAAGCTCCAGTCAACACCACCTCTTGTGAAGCCAGGCGGAGGTAATGTCATGGCCTGGGCACGCATGGCCGCCTCTGAAACTGACTCACAAGTCTTTACTGATGATGTTACGAATGATGGCAGACGCTGAATGAATTTTAATGTCAATAGAACAATTTTTCTGACTTACAGTATGTAGAAGAAAATGCTTCTATACCTATTAAGAGGCACATCACCATGTAGCATGACAATGACCCACAACACACAACCAATGCAACCAAGGGAGTTCATTAGGAGAAAACCATCAAATCTGGTAACGTCAAACTCAGGATTTCAATCTACTTGAGCATCGTTTTACACGCTGAAGAGTCAGGACACTCTGTGAACAGGCAAGAACTCAAAGTGGCTGCAGCAAAGGTCTATCAAAGCATTTCAGATAATTATACAAAGAGTTTAGTGAGATGACTGGGTCACAGACTTCATGCAGTTGTATCCTCAAAGGCATATTGAATCTAATACTGCCTTTCAGAAAGGGAAATTTACCAATTACAGTAAAGTGATTGTGTCCCAATACTTGTGGTCACTTGAAATCTCTGGGTTGGACATAAAGTATGTTTTTGCTCTAATATGATCGATGTACTGTTTGCACCCAAAAATTAAACGATGTTGTAATTTTATGGTCACTCATATTAATCTCATGACCATAAATACATATTGCTTGTCTGCAGAGAAAAACTAATTTTTGACATTGATTAATTAATTTCTTTTTTTGGGGAGGGTGATCTGTATGATACTTTAAATCAAAAATGACCCGTTCTGCTGCCTAGATACGAGTTCTAATTTTATGTACATATTTCATATGCTCTTGTGATAAATTCTCAGCATTCTCAGGACCTTCATCCAATGAGATTTCTGGAGATTTATCACGCAATATCAGAATAACAGGCAATATTCACAGAGCAAGTCTGCACTTCTTTCTCTCTCTTGCTGTTTTCACTCTGACCTTGCAGAGTTGTGTGGTTTGTGTCTGTAGCACTGATATATCATGTGTGAAATTGAGATCTTTTTCATAAAACGGAGCACATGCAGTTTTGCCTCACAACAATGTAAACCTGTTTCTGTGCTGGTTTCCTTTGATCTTGAACCAACAGTTCAAAATTCACCACCTCGAGAAAAAAGAAGTCCAACTGTCAGCACTGCAAAGGTGTCTTCCCTGGAGTATGAGGTCATTGTGGGTGCTGTGAACGCACATACTGTATCTTGAGTCATCAGTGAACGGACAGCTGTTTCATTTCTAAGGAAAAGATGTGACTTCATAGGCAAAATGAACAGAATGTGCTGTTTTTTTCCCTTTTACTTTATGCATAAAACTATTTTTCCACCTTGCTTGCCAGGATAGGCTCTGATTTACAGTACCTGCGAATTTATACTGGATTAAGTAATCAGAAAATGCATGGATGTATTATTAATATTAATAATACTTTAATAAATAAATATTTTTAGTTAATTGTTAAAGTGACAGTTAAAAGTACAGCTCATTTTTATTTTTATTGTGGTAACTACCCTACAGACTGTGCATTAAATATATTTCTATACCTTTCAGCCCTGATGAAGTAGCTGGCATTCATACCTTGTCTAGTGATAGCTTTCAGTGCCATGAAATGACTTTACCTGTTTTTTTACCATTTTTATCACTTGTCGCGGCTTTCATAGGACACCTCTACTGAAAAGCGTTTATTTTGTCGTTTTCAGTTTTAGACAATGCGAGTATTGAGCTGTTTAGCTGTTTTTAGAAAGCCTGGTGACACTGCACAGAGTACCTTCTTTAGACGACTGAGCTAAAAATAAGATTGGGCTTCAGCTTTCAGGTGGAACCTTGATATCGTGATAACGAATGTGGAAGTCTGTCGAGCTGCTGTGGCATTACAGTGCGGAATATTAGGCCACCGGGGGAAATCCCAGCCAGGCAGAGATTAACTGACATAAAAATGTAAAAACTAGAAAAAGAGATGGCGTGCTGGCCTTGCTTTGAGCCAGGTTATTGAGTACAGACATGCAAGACTGTATTGTGTGGCTGAACATTTCTACTCATTTAAATAATAATAATATCACTTTATTAACCCTTTACAATTTCTTGTATTAGGAATTATCTTTTCACATACCCCAGCTTGCTCTCCATAAGACACATAGACAGGGAGAGAGCCTGGGGTCAGAGTGCAGGGTCTGCAATACTACAGCATCCCTGGAGTAGTTGGGAGTTAAGGGCCTTGCTCAGGGGCCCAACAGAGTAGGATTCTTCTGCCAGCTGCAGGATTTGAACCAGCAATCTTCTAGCCACAGGCACAGATCCTTAGCCACAGAGCCACCACTCCACCCCGAAATGGCGTCAAAACTATCTACACATAAAATGTAGCACAAGAACAAGAATGCCGATAACCAAAGCAACGTCATCTGACCCACTGTATCGCAATTCCCCAACCCAAGGCTTGCATATTGGAAAGGGCAAAATAATCCACACTTTTCCTACCTTCAAAAAAAAGCTGGACGTTGTATACAAGAGCGTCCATAGTATATACTGAAAGTATATATATTTCCACAGATACAAAACTGGTGTCTAATTAATTCTATCAGAATTAAAAAAACACCTGCAGATCAACAAGCACGACTTGGCTGGTGCTGACTGCTTTAAGCATATCTGCTGTTTTCACTATTATTGAATACCCCTGGAATTATTACTGTTTCGGCTGTGTCCACAGCCTCAAGGCTGCTCTGAAGTAACGGCACCTGCCAGCAGTTGAGCCCAGTTCTCTTGATTCAATGATTCAGGATAGATCACCCCGGTGGATTCAGTGAGTGCCATGCAGATATGTGGAACAATTAAGCTAATGATAGACTGCAAGAGATCGATGAGAAGGTCTAAACGTGAGGATTGAAGCAGGAGTGTCTAGTCACTACAGAGCCTAACTGTTCATGACAGATGGATTGATAGCCTCCTTATTCCATGGCGCTATATTGACCAAGTGCTGAGATTCTCTCATTGTGGGCTTTTTTTCTTTACTGTTACCCGCTTTGAGAGGCCTCTATTAAAGGCGCTATATAAAATATAACAGTATTATTATAATTATTATGATAGTATATAAATCGATGCTATTGTTCATTTCTTCATTTAAGCTAAAGTTGCAGTCTTGGTGACTATAAAAAGTAGTAGATTTACTCCTCCAAAGTGCATGGCAGCATGTCTTGGGACGTTTCTAGACTCCCATCCTGCACTTTAAGGGCTCTTCATGAGGCAGCAGCAGGTATTTCTGTGAGATGTACAGTATGTAACCTTCAGGTGCCACTCTGTTTAGACTTGGAGTGAGAATACTGGCGTGTTGCATAACAGCTTCGTCTGCTGATTGAAGGCTGATTATCTGCTGGGTCTTTGTGCTTCTCGTGCTTTCCACGTCGGCTGATGCAGGTCACACACTGTCAGACGATGCTGAAAGCGACACGATTGCGAGTTTTGCGCTGTGCGAGAGGTGAAAGCGGGAGGGCTCAGGCTGCCGGTCTCTCCGCCAGTGTTTGAACCTGACCTTTTGAATCGGAGGTGAGCAGAGACTGTTCACAAACAACGCATCCCCGCGCGGGAAAGGGCATGACGTTTCGAGCACGGTTTTCCGTGACTGCAGAGCACGGGGTTCAGGCTGTTTTCCATGCACAGACTCACTGCATTTGTGTATCGTAAACCGTTAAGGTACCGTATGGAATCCATTACCTCACAATCCGAAAGAAAGCGGTTTGACTGCCCAGAAGCAAGTTAGAGTTCTGATTTTCCGCAGCAGCCTGTAACTTCGATATGGTTTCCACTAGGCAATGCCTTTAATTTAATATCACTGCCTCCTGTTTCACTGCTCTGCTAAAGACATCTTATACTTGAGTATTAGGCATGGATGCTTAAAAGAGACACAAATGTGAAGTTCTTCTGAATCCCAGTAACAAGGTGGTTGTTTGGAATCTTTCACTGTGACGAATGGTAACTTAATTACATACAAGCTATACAGGTATCAGAAATCTGGCAAAATCTTGATGACAGCTTTTTCCAAGGTGTTGGGGGAAAACCAATATTTTCAGGTGTCTTCTGAAAGATGAGAAAAATAAAAAGAATGTTTAAAAAAATCACCCAGCGTTACAATCGATGTGTCCATTTCTGGTGCTGAAAGCTGTCATCAGACAAGGACATGGGCTGCAAGGTAGAGAAATATATGTAATGCACTGTCTGTGGTGTAGCTACCCTGGCTCTGAAACAAGACCAAGCTGTAATTGTTAACGTTGTTTCTATGTATAATAATCACAGTAATTATGAATGAATCATGTGCACATTGGAACAGTTCTGTACACAGTTTTTGATGATAATTTAACGAGCCTTTGGCCACACACAAGCGTGTTTGATGTACTCGTCTCAGCTACAAAAGCTTCTAATGCAGACTGTCCATTAGGTATGCAGGTTATTGATATTAACAGTGTAAGTGTGGATCTCATGATTAATTACATAAGTGCACACAACCTTGCAGTACTGTATGTTCCAGCAACACCTCGAGGTGCACTGGCAGGTGGCCGTACGGAGGCCATCAGGCGACGCAGCGTGAGTTTGTGCGGGGTTGTGTTCCAATTACGTACGCGCAGACGCACGTAACGGGAGCGTGCTCTCCGCAGCTGCTTTGTGACGACCGGCGCCCTGGTCATGTGATCAGTCTTCCGGGGGAGTGTGGCAAGATCGAGAGCAGAAGTTTGCTCTGAATAAGAACGGGGTCATCGCTGAGGATTTCTGCAGGAGGGGAGGAGAATTTTGTCCAAAATAGGGAAGGAACGTAACAATATTCCAGGAAAATGAAGTTCTGGGGAGACGACATCTTGTCGACACATTCGCTAAACTTTGTGAATGGCGGCTGCTGTGTTAACACCAAAATAAACACAAAGATTAGATGGATTTTGATTTCACCAAATGTCGATTCCATGCTCTGGCAAAGCCTAGGATGATTGCGGACGGTTCAAATCTTTGTCATTTCTCTCCAGATTTTATGCGGTCAACTTTCTTCGCGAAAAGTACATAATTATATTTTGACAGTAAAAACTACAGTACGTCCCATTAAAGGCTAATCCTCATCGCCCATAAGACTGTTTTACATAATGGAAGAGCATACTGTTTAACTGGTAAAAATTAAAGGATTTAAATAATTTACCCCTCTTTTTGTAAGTAGGAAAAATACAGGAAATACTTTTTTCTGTAGCTTTACCTACACCCGGTCTCACATTTCTGATGCCCGTTTAATCCGAATTTTTATTCAAAAAACTTAATTTAAAATATGCAAACGAAGTCCTGACTGGTATTTTTCAGCACCATCAGGAAAATAATGTAGCAGACTTGGAACCTTGGACAAATTGCGCCACATTTAAAACCTACTGCCTTTCTGCTTTATGCTGTACACACATGAAAAATACAACCAGGTAGAGACCATCTGAGCATGGTCTCGTCTCCAGCCCTAGTCCCGGTTATTTCCAAGGTCCGCAGGTTTTCAATAAAATTGAGTTTATAAATATTTGCTCATTATTAATATGTTGTCTAATAGCAAATGTACGTGTTCTGTATGTTTCCTTTGAAATTATTACATTTTTAAAATAATAATAATAATAATAATAATAATAATTGCTTACACTTATATAGCGCTTTTCTGGACACTCCACTCAAAGCGCTTTACAGGTAATGGGGACTCCCCTCCATCACCACCATTATTACATTGTTTTAAAATGTGCCAGGCAGTAATGTGCTGTACGTATTTAGAGGACTTTTACCATTTTATGGTATTGAACTTTTAGAAGCCTTCTCAAATTCTTTGATTGGAATTCAAGGAGACAGGTTGACAATGATCATGTCTGTTGAATATTTACTTTTTTATTGTAAAGCTCAGTTGCCAGAACAGCAGGACGGTTCAGTTTTCCTAAGGATTTTCGCTGACGTGTCACTTTCTGCATACATGTCTGCAAGAGGCAAGTTATGCGCAAGACTGGACACTTCATGCTTTTTGTCTTTGTTCCAGTTTGTGCTTTGTAATAACTGCTCATTTTAATATGATATTTATAAACCGTAACTTACATTTGTACGGCACGGGGAATTTTACTGGAGTAATCTAAGAAAAGTACAGTACCTTGCTCCAAGGTTAAACACTGGTGACCAGTGCGGGACTTAATCCCACACCCCACAACATGTGGTTATGAGCTCACGGCCCAAACCACCGTTAATAAGAAGTTTCTGTATTTGAGCGCGAAAGTTGTTGGGACTAGAAAGAAAAAGTTGTAAAACGGAGGCCTTTTGCTAGCGTGGGAGTGCATGCTTCTAGGGAAGGCACTGTGTCGAACGACGAAAGACAGAAGGTGACAGAACAGGTTTGCAATAAGAAATGTCAATATAGTACACGGAATTACTTTTTTTTTTAGTACAAGACTTTTATTAACATATTACCGCGGCAGTATGCAAATATAAAGAACGTTCTTGAGAAATCTAAGTCATTTGCAAACTACTATAAAATAAAGTATGTTTTTTGCCAACGTTATAATGGTATGAAGGGCACTGGGGGTGGTGCTGCCTCACACTACTGGGGCCCTGGGTTCAATTCTTGGGGCGCTATCTGTGTGGAGTTTGTATGTTCTCCCCATGTTCACATGGGTTTCTTCCAGGTGCTCCTGTTTCATCCCACTGTCTAAAGACGACATGCTTTTGGGTTAATTGGCTTTTGGGGAAATTGGCCCAGGTGTTAGTGTGTGCGTGTCTGTGTATTCGTCCTGTGACTCCATCACAGGCAGATGCACAGACACACACAGGTATATCCCGTCCCAGGTGAACCCTGCCTCGTGTCTATCCCTTTGCTTGCTGGGATAGACTCCAGCTCCCCCGCAATCCTGAATTGGATGAAGTGGTTAGAAAATGGATGGCGGCATCAGTAATGCAGGTGTAATGCATGCCAGGTGACATGGGGACACAATGTCATGCAAAATGTATTAGATAGAGATAGATAGATACTTTATTGATCCCGTGAGGGAAATTGCAGTGCAACAGCAGCTTAACACAGTCAACACAGCAACAGTGTAACGAAATGAAGCAATAATACAACAATACAATACATACAATACGATACGATCAGTACAGTCAGTGAGAAGAGTCCACTAAGAAGAGTTGCTCACAGTCCAGAATATACGAAACAAAAAGTTGTATTGCACATTATAAATATAAATATATTGCACATTATGTATTTATAATGTGCAATACAACTTTTTGTGTTCTGTTCTGTTTTGTTCTTTGTATATTGTGGACTATTATTACTACATACTGTAGTATTACTTCTTGGGAACACACTTTACCCAGCTCTGTGAGACCTGCCTGCACCTCCAGCCCCTGGGGTGTCCTTCACAGCAGGGAGGGTATTGGGGTTCTGCAGTCATACTGGGAGAGCAGTAAAACTAAAACTTCCCCTTTTAAGATTTTGCTGTTTTGGCTCAGAGGGAGTAGAGGTTATAGTGCTTTCTAGGCTTACACAAGCAGAGCACACGGAAAAGACGAAGCTGTACAGGTAATGGGGACTCCCCTCCACCACCACCAGTGTGCAGCCCCACCTGGATGATGTGACAGCAGCCATAGTGCACCAGTACACTCACCACACACCAGCTATCAGTGGGGAGGAGAACAGAGTGATGAAGCCAGTTCATAGATGGGCATTATTAGGAGGCCATGATTGGTAAGGGCCAATGGGAACTTTGGCCAGGATGCTGGGGTAACACCCCTACTCTTTTCAAGAAATGCCCTGGGATTTTTAATGACCCCAGAGGGTCAGGACCTCAGTTTTATGTCTCACCCAAAGGATGCTGTATTTTTACAGTATAGTCTCCATCCCTATACTGGGGCATTAGGATCCACCCTGATTGCAAGGTGAGCACCTCCTGCTGGCCCCACTAACACCTCTTCCAGCAGCAACCTTAGTTTTTCCCAGGTCTCCCATCCAGGTACTGACCAGGCTCACATTTGCTGAGCTTTAGTGGGCTGCCAGTTGCAAGTTGCAGGGTGATATAGCTGCTGGAATCTAATGAACAGATTTTGCAAAGCCTTCACATATAATTGCACAGCAGCTGTAAAAATGCGACAGGGTGCACCATGAAGTAGATGTGTTCTTACAGGTTTCAGGAAACTGAGGCATTAAATTGCACACTGAAGTGGTAACACAGTGCCAGGTGTGCTGCACCATAGGTACGACAGACAAAAATGCACAAAAATACACTTTGACAGAACCTGACAAGGAGGTGTCTTGCTTTGAAAAAACCAGAGAGGTAGAGTTCTCGAGAGATTTTGCCTACTTTTTGAGCAAAAAGTGCTTTTTGATCCTTGTGAGAAAATATCTCAGCAAATACATTTTTTTGAAATATAGCATTTAACCTGGTACACAAAAGTTTCTGTTACCTGGAATTCCTGCACATGACTTATTTGTTAATCACCTTTTTTAATAATATATCCTAAATGCCATTGTTGCTTTTGGAAGATTGCCACACATGACTTAGCCACCTAACATGGATTCAGGCATTGCCAGCAGAGAAATAAATGACACCTTTTGCTATATCAGCGTGGGATGTCTGTTCTCTACTTTTCATAACGCCAATTGTTTACCTGCTTGGCTCTCTCAGATTCCTAGAATTTGCCCTTTAAAGCCTCGCCCACAGGATCCCCTGGGATAAATGTCAAGTGTACAATTAAGAGAGATTTCCCAGCAGAGGAGTCTTGTATCCAAGCCTTGGAGCAATAGGAATTCCATTTCTGTGTTGCATAACCACTTTTCTGCTCACTAGCCTACTTTCATTTACAACTGCTCAATTCAGTTGGCCATGCCTTGCAAGGGGCAAGTTCTGACTGATTTGTGAGTAAGCAAGGGAGATCGGAGCTTTCACCAGTAAGCGGTTTCGCTTGTGTTCGATACACAGGCCAGCATGTTTCTGCCGAAACGTTTTGAGAGTCATGCTTCTCTGAGCTCTTGTTCATGTAAGAAATACAGTAGGTGGTCTCCTACTGGGCGTGCTCAAACACTTTTTGGAAGCTTTAAAAATGTAAATCATTTTTTGACGCTATACTCACAACACTGGGAACCTGATAGTTTCTTTGTGTTTCCGTGCGCGGCGGTGACTCCTACACCCACATGAAGAATGAGGACTGGTAGCTGGGCTCCTTTTACCTGGCCCACTCACTGAGTCATTCATCCCTTGGCACGGCCTGAGCTTTGAAGCAACTTGCAGGAGGTTTGCACACTAACTTAAGGTGTGGCGTGTCCCTTTTAGACATTGCTGTCAGCGGGTGACTGTGCCCATGCCCATGCTCAACTTCTGTGGTCGCTGTTTCACCAGGAGGAGGAAGCTGGCACTAGCTGATTGATCCCACAATTCTCCTCTGGAGGGGCTTAACCAATTGGCAGTTGAACCCGTGGCTCAAACTGGCATTATCTGGATCCTGGACAGCTTGACCAGCTGAGCCACTAAGAGCCACTAAGAAGCCATTTCTTCCTCGTCCGCACTGCACTGACGAACTCAGGAGAACAAGGCAGAATATGTTTTGCCATCTTTTGCAAATCATGATATCGATATTGCCCTTTTGTGAGAGGACCACTGTGGCCTGTAGAGTTAGATCAGGGAGGAGTATTGTATTGTGGAGTTTTACATGCGTAAAAATAGTTTTCAAGTAAAAAATGAGTGAAGTGAAATGTATTGAGAAAACAAAGGTTATTTAATTTTTGAAAGATCCGTTCCAACACTTCCTTGCATGAGACAATTAAAAGTGCACTTTTTTCTATTTCATTTATTAATTTACAGTTTGTGTACTGCATGCGAACAGGTGGTCATTACCCATATTAATAGAAATGACCCATATCAAATGTGCAGGTACAAATTTCAATCTGAAAATGGATCCTAAAATTACTTTTTGACCTATATAAGGGAGCCAGATGTTATAAAGTCTTTGCACATAAATTTGGCATTTTTGCAAGATCCTTGGTTTGCTTAATTTTATTCGGGTTCTGTAAATAATGAATTGGAGGTTACTTGAATCCACATACCAGAAAATATCTGGTTCACATTATCTGGTTTATTATATACTGTATATCCCAGAAAATTCGGCGGCTTAATATCTACTTAGGTGCAACACCTAAAGTTCCCATGTGGATTTAATTGATTTTTGGTTCTGGAAGTTGCTGTTCCTGTCTCAGGATAAGCTGGCAGAAACATCACCATCTTCCTGTGAACACCTCTGACCTCTGAAGTAAAATGAAAGGCCCCATTTTCTCATGACGTAACTTTGCAGTTCATAGCCATTTCAGGAGGAATGACAACGCCCCAAAATCGACGAGGAGGCCAGGACCCCCCCGCAAGGTAACCAAGGGGCAGCTGCAGAGGTGGAGTTGGGGTGGAGGTGGGTGCAAAAGTCGCACGCGAGGGAGAGGGATATCGCATTTGGTATTTATAGTGTTCGGTGGAGGAAGGACGAAGGGAGTGATTGCTAATCGCTGACGGCTGGGGATGATTGAGCATGGTTGTTGTCATCCATCCCGAACTTTAGTTAAATAAACTCCATTTAACCAAGGAAGATCAGTAGTTTGTGATATTTGTCTGTAAATGCAATGGGCCACAGGTATTGCTGAGTTTATCAATTCGTTTTATTATTTTATTTTATATGAATGCTTTTTCATGGTCATCGTTTTCTTCAAACCATTTCTCATGATTATAACAGAGGGCTCCAGGTTTCAGGTGATGTTAGACGCTCTGTCATAACCCAGGGTTAGACCCTGCTCTCAGCTCCTACCCTTGAGGGACCACAGTACTCCATTCCATGAACTGGCTGTTCTGCAAGTAAACATTATTGCTATTAAGCGAAGTCCGGAGGAGCAGAAACCAGGAGATCCTCACAGACCTCAGGAGCTGGAATTGGGGATAGTGCAAGCAAACAAACTGTACCTTTAGAAATGCCGCTTGGTGCCTGATATTTCTGAATAATGGAAAGGACACTTATTACTCAAATGGTTTACATTTTGTTCTGCTAAGTAAAAACAGCTGTAGAACCCCAGTGCTCTTGTCACACAGAGCACCGAGGGTCTGAGAAGAAAGAACTCAGGGGCACAGTGCTCCCCCTCCTTGGTTAAGGAGACTGCTGACTCACAGGATGTGATTCACGTCTATTTTTCTGCACGTAAACGTAAAAAAAAGCTCTTATGTAAATGTTTAGACAGTAATGTTTTTGTGCAATAAATAATTTAATTCATGAACTTAGAACATCTGACTGCAACCACACATAAAGCCAAGTTCATTCATAGTACGTGCAATCTGACCTCAGCAGATTTGTACCAATTGAGATCTCGCTGTGCTATTTTCCAGTGGTAGCAGACAAATAAACACGAATGCATGCATGTCGAATTATGAAATGATTCATTTAGCTTTGTCGTCTGATGTGTAATCGAATGCATGGCTCTTCGTTAAGATTCAAGTTCAGATCAAAGATAGCACTTTCTTTTGCTTCCAGATTGCTTAAATCATGCACCCTGGATGTTTCTGCTGGTTGTGAAACAGGCTGGGAGTCTTGTGATAAAGAGAACAAGTGTGCATTGGGTTGAATTGGGCCTGGTTACTTTGCATCCCCAGCAGGTCTAAACGGCACTCAGCCCATCCCCGTGAATTACAGCAGAATCCCGGTTTAATTAAATTCCAAAATATGTTTGACAAGTAATCTGTGCCACTGTTTTCTTAATGTGATAGAATTTACAGTGCCTTGCGAAAGTATTCGGCCCCCTTGAACTTTTCAACCTTTTGCCACATTTCAGGCTTCAAACATAAAGATATAAATTTTTTATTTTATGTGAAGAATCACCAACAAGTGGGACACAATTGTGAAGTGGAACGAAATCTATTGGATTTTTGAAACTTTTTTAACTAATAAAAAAATGAAAAGTGGGGCGTGCAAAATTATTCGGCCCCTTTACTTTCAGTGCAGCAAACTCACTCCAGAAGTTCAGCGAGGATCTCTGAATGATCCAATGTTGTCCTAAATGACTGATGGTGATAAATAGAATCCACCTGTGTGTAATCAAGTCTCTGTATAAATGCACCTGCTCTGTGATAGTCTCAAGGTTCTGTTGAAAGCACAGAGAGCATCATGAAGACCAAGGAACACACCAGGCAGGTCCGTAATACTGTTGTGGAAAAGTTTAAAGCCGGATTTGGATACAAAAAGATTTCCCAAGCTTCAAACATCCCAAGGAGCACTGTGCAAGCGATCATCTTGAAATGGAAGGAGTATCAGACCACTGCAAATCTACCAAGACCTGGCCGTCCCTCTAAACTTTCAGCTCAGACAAGGAGAAGACTGATCAGAGATGCAGCCAAGAGGCCCATGATCACTCTGGATGAACTGCAGAGAACTACAGCTGAGGTGGGAGAGTCTGTCCATAGGACGACAATCAGTCTTACACTGCACAAATCTGGCCTTTATGGAAGAGTGGCAAGAAGAAAGCCATTTCTCAAAGATATCCATAAAAAGTCTCGTCTAAAGTTTGCCACAAGCCACCTGGGAGACACCCCAAACATGTGGAAGAAGGTGCTCTGGTCAGATGAAACCAAAATCGAACTTTTTGGCCACAATGCAAAACGATATGTTTGGCGTAAAAGCAACACAGCTCATCACCCTCAACACACCATCCCCACTGTCAAACATGGTGGTGGCAGCATCATGGTTTGGGCCTGCTTTTCTTCAGCAGGGACAGGGAAGATGGTTAAAATTGAGGGGAAGATGGATGCAGCCAAATACAGGACCATTCTGGATGAAAACCTGTTGGAGTCTGCAAAAGACCTGAAACTGGGACGGAGATTTATCTTCCAACAAGACAATGATCCCAAACATACAGCAAAATCTACAAAGGAATGGTTCACAAATAAACGTATCCAGGTGTTTGAATGGCCAAGTCAAAGTCCAGACCTGAATCCAATCGAGAATCTGTGGAAAGAGCTGAAAACTGCTGTTCACAAACGCTCTCCATCCAACCTCACTGAGCTCGAGCTGTTTTGCAAGGAAGAATGGGCAAGAATTTCAGTCTCTCGATGTGCAAAACTGATGGAGACATACCCCAAGCGACTTGCAGCTGTAATCACAGCAAAAGGTGGCTCTACAAAGTATTAACGCAAGGGGGCCGAATAATTTTGCACGCCCCACTTTTCATTTTTTTATTAGTTAAAGTTTCAAAAATCCAATAGATTTCGTTCCACTTCACAAATTTATATCTTTATGTTTGAAGCCTGAAATGTGGCAAAAGGTTGAAAAGTTCAAGGGGGCCGAATACTTTCGCAAGGCACTGTATGCCCATTTTGCATGGGCTGAAAAGCAAGGCAGATAGTGAGATGGTTATTATAGGACTATCAGAGAAGTTGTGCAGAGAGTCTTATTTCTATGCGTCCCGTGGTGTAAGACCATAGAACAGAGAACACGTCCTTGATGTAAAAGCTTTAATCAGATTTCCAATCTGTCTTTTATTGCCAGAACTACACACCTGGAGAGCCACTGGGATAGTGAATGGGTCTTGGTTATAGGACACACTGGCAGCGACAGGGAGGCAGAGAGACTGATTGTGTTTTTTTTACTGCAATAGGAAGTGCTGAGAAAACATACTATATTACAGATGACTTTGGTTTTCTTAACACTTTTTAGTTTCCTCAGGACTGTTTGACATTTGTAGTAGTAAAAAAATGCTTTCTGTTTTTAACAAGGAAGTTTAGGTGGTCTCTTGAATCAGAAGCATTTGTATTCTTCTAAAAGCAAGTATTTTCAACACATCTAATTAATGTGTTTTGTGTACTGTCTTACAGAGTAACTTTAGTATTCTCAATCCCAGAGCTTCAATTGCAGCCACTAAGAGACTCCCCAGAAGTCACGCGAATAACAGTATGATCAAGTCTGCCCAGGACAGACTGCGTTCAGTAAATTTAAGTCTCTGATGGGAAGATGTCTAAAAACCAACAAGGTGGTGTGAGGGCAAGATGGTGAGGTGGAAGATTTGACATTTTGTAGTTATAAACAACAGCATTGTTGATCAGAGCAGTATGGAAAGTGATGTCAGATCATGTCAAGATGCAAGAGAATCTCAGGAGCTGCTTCGTTCTTGCTGGTTTTCTAAATTAAGTTGCTGCTAACTCCAACCCTCCCCCCAGTCCATCCATCTGTTATCTAACTGCGTCTTCCAGTTCAAGGTCAAGGAGGAGCTACAGACTATCCCATCAAGCAACAGGTGCAAGGCAGGATACATCACAGGGAAGACACACAGACACAGAAGACATGAACACTCACACCAGCTCCAGATTTTCCACCAGCCAATTAACCTACCAGTGTGTCTTGGGGCTGTGGGAGGAAACCCTCGCGAACATTGGGAGAACATGCAAACTCCACACAGAGAGCACCCCAGGTCTGGAACTGAGCCCAGGACCACAGCACTGTGAAGCAGCAATGCTAGCCACTGCACCACCATGCCTCTCTACCCCTGAATCCATCCTTCAAAACCTTGTTTAATGAATAAATCATGGAAATTCGCAGCATTCTTCCCATTGAGCATTTCAATAATATCCGGGTGTTTTTTTTCCCACAAAAAGGGGGAATGGGGTTCGGAGGAGTATGTGTATACTCTATGCCTTTCTCAGCCTGTAATTTGGTTTACTTTAGTAAAATGCGATGGGGGGGGGGGTGTTGGGTGTATTGGGTGCTCGTCTAACATCTTGTACATTTGAGTGTTCAGACTGTGGGACACACTGAATTACTCAGAAGCTACAAGCCTCACAGGCTCGTCCAAGTGTCTCTGTATATTAGGTGATAAAGCAAGAGATCAGTCTAAACCTGACCAGGAGCACAGCCCCTTTATTTATTCTAATGGTGAAGAAGAATTTTCTTTATCGCTCAGAATCAGCTGGCTGTCTCCTCCTCCCTACCGATGCTATGCAGGAACATTAGATGGAACTCATTTACGGACTGGCACAGACCATTATTTCTATCTAAGGTACATTTTCCTTTTTCATTTCTTAATTCCTAGAAAGCCTGCATGCTCAGGAAGGACGGCGTGGGGCTGGAACAGCCTGGACAGATGTTACATGGTGTTATTCTGTAGTTCTGAGGATCATCCTGGTTTGGGCTCCTTCACACCCTACCCAGAATGCCCTGCCTCTGGCAGACCTGTGCCGATTTTATTGATCCACTTGTTTCCTGCAGTTCGTTTGCCTGTTGTGTTGTCTGCTTCCAGGTACTCCAAAAGTTGCAGATTTGAAGTGATTTGAAGTGATTCGTGTCACTTAAAGGCCAAGCCTTGAGCTGTTCAATCATTTGTTTTCTTATTTCTTGTCTGAACTCCCTCTTATACAGGATTTTCTGAACGTTTCTCCCTTTCAACATATCTGTATTACTTAAAATGGGGGTGTACCTTTACAAACTCGCTGATTCCCTGACTTTAAATTCATTTTAAGTTTTATGGATGTTTGTTTGAGGTTGTTTTCAGTATCAGTCTTTGCTAATTGGAAAAAGTGTTATTGGACAATTTAAAAAAGCAAAACCTCTTTAAGACTTTTCCTATTCTTCTGGTAAACCTGGTTCATGTGATAGCCTTCATCTGTAACTGCATGTAGACTTTATGATTTGAAAAATATTGTAGACCTTCTGTACTCATTGTATCAGAGCCACTGTAAAATGTGAGTTCAATCAAGCAGTAGATAGGAATAAAGAAAGTAATTGTCCATCTATTCATTTTCTAGCCACTTAAACCCAAACAGGGTCACAGAAGAACTTCGGTCTATCCCAACAAGCAACAGGCACAAGGAAGGATACACCCTGGACAGGATGCCAGTCCATTGCAGGGCACACACAGACTTAAGCACACCCATACTCACACCAGGGCCGGTTTTCCCTGAAGCCAGTTAACCTAGCAGTATGCCTTTGGACTGTGGGAGGAAACCGGAGCACCTGGAGGAAAAACACACAAACACAGGGAGAACAGACAAACTCCACACAGATAACACCCCAGGAACTGAACCCAGCACACTAGTGTAAGGCGGCAGTGCTAACTCCTACACCACCATGCCACTTGCGGGTAATAATGTTACATAAAACTGGAGATTCGATCAATCACATAGCTACATTCATCTGTGCATCTCAGGCGACAGTGCAGTCTTGATGGGTGTGATCGTATTTTCATCTGCTGTAAGTTTGACAGGGCTGCATTAGCCCTCAATTGAGCCTGCTCATTTTAAAATGGCTATGTGCTTTTGCTGTCTTTTTTGTTGGGGGGAAATAAAAGGAAGTGAAAACAATATGAAAAAACATTGAGGTCTTAATTGACGTTGTTTTATGTTTTTGTGAGCCGGAGTGAGCATTAGCAGGCCTAAGAATATCCCCAGTGCTGCTACTACTAAAAA
Organism: Lepisosteus oculatus; assembly: GCF_040954835.1. NCBI lineage: Eukaryota > Metazoa > Chordata > Actinopteri > Semionotiformes > Lepisosteidae > Lepisosteus > Lepisosteus oculatus. Next base: position 22,980,375 of record NC_090705.1, read on the forward strand.
GCAATAATTACATTTTTTTTTTCCGAAGCTCTCTAGCTACAGCCTGCAAAGCTGTACAAAGAGCTCAAGTGAGCTAAAAATAGTTGGCAAGCAGTTCATGCGCATGGTGTAATAAAAAAACAACAAACACAAATACACATCACTGTACCAAAATGATGCGGACAGGAAGTCCATTACACAAGCAGCTCCTTTGTATTAGCCCTTAGATTAATAAATTCTAATTCGAGAATAAGCGCCAGATGCTGGCATGAATGCAAGAGAGAACAACGTGTCAGCGTACTCTCTCACAGAAACACAGGGGTAATCAGAAGTAATTGTCAGCGCACGGATACTTTATTAGTGGAACTGCCGTCCATTTTCGAGAAAGAGATCATAGGCTGAGTTACACTCAGTTACATCCATGATGTCTTACTAAGGAATAATCAGCTTCTTTCCATATATGAAAAAGAAGCAAAACAAGTCTACAGGGCCTGGACAATGGGCAGTGTTTGTGTTTTGTGTGCTGGTCACACATAGTGCCCATAAATTGGGGGTTATGCTACCAGTCAGTCTTAGCTACCATACACTAAAACTAATGAGATATCTTCTGACATGTCGTTCAAGCTACACATAGGACGTGATGCCCACCATGTAAAAAATATAAATAAGCCTACTGTTGTCTATTGAAGATATGATGACCGTCTAAGAAAATCACACTGTAGACTACCCCATCTCTCCTATAGAGGGGCAGTGTGGTGTAGAGTAGTGGGTAAGTCTGTAGCCTCGTAATTGGTAGGCTGTGGGTTCAAGTTTCCCTCTGCAGAGATTGCTTTTGTACCTTGAGAGATGGGGTAGTACCCCGGTTGCTCCAGTCCACTCAGCTGTAGGAATGGGGACCCACATTTGCTGGGAAAATCCCTGTGATGGACTGGAGTCCCACTCACAGGGGAGTCACGGGCTCTCTTGTTTCCTTAAAAGGGAACTGCGGTCCCAATTTCTCACACCGGTTAGTAAATTTCTGTAACAAAATAATTTCATTGACTTGATAGAAATAAATGACAAATTTCGAATTAAGCACAGCATTTGCCAACTTTGTGAAAGTACTGTAAGTCACCATGTTGTTGCAAGCCCCAATTCTTGCCAAGGGCGGAAGGGAGAGTTTGCACGAATTGTGACGTAAGACAGCCCTTCCTGCTCACTAGTCACTGTAATGACTAATGTAATGTGATATACAAGTGAATAAGTACAAATTGTGTACTGGTTTTCTGCGGACATTTCGCTGCAGAAGTGTCCCAACGTGATCTCCACGTGGAGTTTAAAGTAAGTAGTGTTTGTCGGCAAAACTGTCTCGAATTTGAGAGCAATATTTGTATTGGATTAAAAGAAATGTATTTACAAGCCTGCTTGTATACAATATAATGGGGTTGCATCATGTCACCAGAAGTTACCTCGTTCTGTATCCCAGTACATGGCACTGCGCATACCTGGAAATTTCATCTATTTTGTGATGTTTTACTAGTTGCTTTTTACATTTTGCTTTAACTGCGGTTTGAAATGCACTTACCAATGCTGATTCTTTATAACCCAAAAATGAGAATAGAGTTGCAGTTCCCCTTTAAATAGAGAGCAGGAAACCAGGATGGACCAAAGAGATGTTATATCCAATCTACCTACATACTTCTCCCAGATACAAGTAATAGGTTTATTCCATGCCAAAAAAAAGAAAAGAGAAAACACAATGTTTCAGTCGTGGAGCCTTCTTCAGGTGTGAGAGAGACAAGGCAGTAGGCAAAGGTAACGTAACGGGAGAACAAAGGCTGGGAGGGAGGAGGAGTGAGAGGCGGGAGCAGGGGACAGAAAGAGAGGCCAATTAAGAGGTGTAAAGTCAAGATAGGTGTAGAAAGGTGTGAAATGAAACTTCCAATGACTAGAGAAAATTTAAAAGAAGAGTATCTGTCGTTTAGAGAAGGGGGAATGTGTGATCCTAGCTGCAGGATAAGTTTGGTTTCGGTGGTCTTTCTGATGTATGAGTTTGGAAAACCGTCTTTGAGAACACAGACAGAGAGATTAGAGTGGTCGTGGCCGTCAGAGGTGAAATGAGAAACAATGGGTTTGGAGAGATCTTTAATCTTCACAGCCCTGACATGTTCTCTGAAGCGGTCTCCGAGTCTCCTTCCTGTATCACACCTGAAGAAGGCTCCACGGCCGAAAGGTTGTGTTTTCTCTTTTCTTTTTTTCAGCATGGAATAAACCTATTACTTGTTCCTTTGCAGCCTACGTATGCTAATGCAGCTACCCACCTGAACTACATCTCCCATATGCAGTCCATCTGCGCTTGCAGACTTCTAGGAAAGTGGGATTTAGCCTGGATTTTGGAAGAGGATTTCCTGAGCTTGGCTGCGAGTTCTCTCCTGTTATGAAACTCAGTGTGGCTTGAAAACTGGCTGTTTTGAAATAGAATAGGATTAGCCTACTGGCTCTCGTGGCAAAAGGGAGTAGAAATGGGAGAGGGTGGCCAGATGGCTAAGAAGCTCCATTTCTCCTTGACACAACCAAATACTAGTCAGCCATAGCTTGCACTTTGTTTCTGACGTTTACAAACTCTCAGCAGATGGGGTGGAGACATTTTAACAGAACACCTCTGGATTTGTAAGAATTGTAGCTGGAGGCTGCTAAGAGAGGCACTGTTTTCCTTGAAAATGCAGATGAATACAAAATGTTTTTGTCCTGAGCTGCCCCGTGGGTGGCTGTTACTTTTCCAGCTGTCAGCTGTCCGCTGACAGTCGAACTTCGAGGAAAATGTACCTGCCACCAAACAGGCACTGCTATGGACTCCTGAGGTGACAGGCCGTGCTCGCTTGACTTTTGGAAAGAAGTGGTGCGTTGTGGGCAAAAAGAAAAAGATAGCGGATTAAAAAAAAAACCCAATGAGAAATAAAAGCTAATGATTAAGTGACCATTCATCTAACGTCCATAAATAATAATAATGATTAAACTAGTAGTTTTTTAAAGATAGACCAGCTTGGTTTAGCTGTCTTTTTGAAATCCATTAGGTAAAGAAAGGGAATTTAAATAAGCTCCTCTGAGCTCATAAGCTCAGCCCGCAGTTCACGATTGTTTCTGAAGGAAAGCCTGTTGAAATATTTTTTAAATAATACATTGTGGAAGAGTGTCCAGAAAGGCAGTGATTTCCATGAGAATGAGGAGCTGGCTTGGTTCTGGAGGCTAATGGACCCACACAGCAGGCTGTGCGTTAGACTCTGAGCCTTCCTGTAGTGCGCAGGGCGCCTGACACCTCCCAGCCAGGTTGTATTTTTCTTCCTCTTTCCTTTGTGCTGATGTTTCAAAAACAATAAGACTGCCTTTCCCCTTGGAGATCAGAAACTTTAACTCCCCACTGCTAATTCACGGCAGTGGATACCATAAAAATAGCTACTGTATAATGAATGTCCTTTGACTCATAGTTAAATCTGACAGCATGTATTGCTATTGTCCACACCAGTCCTTAGTTTCCAGTGTCAACTGTCTCATTTGTTTTCTGCATATTAATTATGCATCATTTCATTTTTTACTAGCCAATGTGGCTCTCTCATGCATTCCAAACCTTTCTGGGGACAGTGGAGAGTGGCACGACGCACACAGCTCTCATACACACTGGTGCCCCAGAAGTTGCAGGATTCTCAGCTGTACCGCATTTTTCTTCTCCTGAGTACATGGGACCGGATTCACATCAAAGGGAGCAAGCAGAAGTGAGCTTTGGAGTCCTTTTCTGATCCAGGACTTCCTGCTGTTCTCCCAGTTTTGAAGACCTCCCGGTGGACTCTCTCCTGTCATGAGTCCAGCAGGTCTGAGCTCCCAGTGAAGACTCCTTTGGCTCTGAGTCTTCCAGGCCATTGGAGCTCAATCATGTCCTAAGGTCTAGTGCATCAAGACACACTGTGCTCTGCCTGTTGACATAAAACCAGTGAGAATCAGATTTTCTAGAGGATGTGCAATACAAGTGTGATACAAGTGATACAAGATCAGAATTAGCTTTTGTTATTTTATAAGCAGGTTAATGGTTAAACAGCAAATTGATAACCCTAGCTTTCAAACATCTGGAATGTCTGATTTTAAAAAGGCAATTGTTATGTTGATACTTTTTTCATGAAGACTTGACGGTTGCTTCTATAGAGAGCAACGATATATATCTATATATTAATTCCACATTAAAATCTACCTCTGCCCCCGTTATCTCTCCCAGTTGCTCCTGTGGTCAAGTTGCTGTTCAGCTGGAAATGGTTAAATTGTGAAATTGGTTATCTCCCCATGCCTATTTGCGCTATTGTGAACAGTGAACTTGAAGGTTTACTAGACATTTTAGGTTTCACTGTGTGAAAGTGACTTCAATGCCCTTCTCTGTCATGAGGAGCATGTCTATATGGGTTTTCCATGTTGTTCATATTCCATACAATCATCTCTGCATGACTGAGTTGATAAGACAAAAAAAAATATTCAGCACGTTTGTTTTCAACCTGGATCTTCCTCTGAATCAGAACTATCCACTGTGCAGCTGCATATCAAATCAGTAGTGCTGAAATCACATATTCAGAAACAAGATGTCGTGAACCAAAAATACAGATGAAACTAATTGCTGATGATTCATGTGGCTCTTTAGCTAATTGACTGTAATGCACCAAGGCAAGCAGCATGCAGCTGCAATCCTGAAGCAGATGAGGGAGTGTTTGCAGGGCTAGAATGAGGTTTTCGTCATCACAGCATCCTTTGTTATAGATCTCCATTACTCTACGTGTTGTGCACAGCAGGCCAGCAGGTGCCAATTGTATAGTGCCCCCTACTGGGCAACGACATGTCTTGCACTCCTTGACCCCAGCTACCATTGTGAGAGCTCAGCCTTGTCACCTGCCAGTCCGTGCTGGTGCCAAAATATGCAGAAAAAACGAAAAGATCCGTATGATCCCGCTAGGGATGTGAGTGTTTGTCTGTGGAAGAAAACAGCGCTGAAACCTGATGAACCCTTCACTGCTCTGGGGATACAGGTTCACATTAAAGCAGCATCCTGAAGGTACAGTACATTAAAGCCTTTTCATGCCAACTGTACAGTATATATAGCAGTAGTCTGTATAACAGGCTACACCAAACCTAGAACAATGCAAAAAGCCAGGATACCAAACATGGTTTTGAACTCAATGTTTAGCCACAGATACTGTACACTATGTCATCTCAGAATCAAAGCTATTTAGTTTAGTGCTGTATGGCTCTGTGGGTGTCAGCATGCTAAGAAAAGATAGGCTTCCTTCAAAATAGATTCTCAAATAAAAGCATTTTGAGGGAGCAGACAAAGGATTTAAATTTTATGGATCCAAAATAAAAAAAAATTGAATACGCTTGTGAAATGGCAGGCGCAAGTCATCTGAGATATTTTAGCAGCAAGGCCGGAGTGTTGTTTCTGTTTCAGATCCAGTGACGTGGGCAGAGATCTGAACTGCTACCAAAGCATCCGGTGAATTAACACATTCCAGAAACAATAACAACCATAATAATAGTGACAGGTCTTTGTTAACATCGAACCGTTATTCTGTACGTGGTGCTTGAGGAAATCTAGATAAACACTGAACAGAAAGGCAGCTGAGAGACGGAAATGCAATTGAATGGGATAAGAACACAGAAATGTTGCTTAGTACAACATTTATGCTAAAGAATAAGAATGCTTAAAAGATATGCCAGTTTACAAGGATTCAATTCTGTGGCCGGTATCATGAGACTGCTGGACCTGCTCTGTGGTTTGATGCTGAACCTCCTCATCATTCGCGAGGCAGTGGCCTGAAAATGACATCTGTGGTCACACTTGATTGTCTTAATGGGAAATCTTAATGGCTTTCAATAATTTCACTGAAGTAAACCATTGGAGATTCCACTAAATCCAGCATTGGGACAGCAAAGTCATTAACTGTTATTTTTGCTCTACAGTGAAGCAATTTGTATTTGTATTCATAAGATTAATATGAATGTTAAGGACAATACATTCTTTACATTTGGGTAATTCCATTTCATCATATTAGAACAAAAACACTTTGTTCCAAAGAATCTTAAGTACTCAGACACATGTACTTAAGTACCAGGAGTCAGTACACACGTTCCCCTGAAAGCATTTATATGATGAAAATCTGCAAACCAAATATATCAATCCCATTACTTTGCAAATAAAATCTTCAGATTTATTCTCTGCTGCATCAACTTTGAAGTCTTTCCCATTCTTGGGGAAAATGTTCTGACTCTTCGGTGATGATTTCCTTGATTGTATTTTGTGCGTTTGGGATTTTGGGTCATTGTTATGATTCAGGGTGAGGGGCCATCCCAAACTGTGAAAACATTTTCTTGGACATGAACAAAACATTTCTCTAGATTTCAGAAGTCATTCAGCTGCTGCCATCATTAGTTACATCCTCAGTAAAGGCGTGTGAGTCAGTTTCAGAGGCGGCCGCGTGTGCCCAGGCCATGACATTACCTCCGCCTGGCTTCACAGAAGAGGTGGTGTTGACTGGAGCTTCTGCACTTTCTTTCTTTCTCCACACCTCAACCTTTCCATCACTGTGGTAGATGTTGTCTTGGTCTCACCTTTCCATGAAACTGTTCCAAAACTCTCCTGACTTATCTTTGCACTGCAGAGCAAATTCTCATCTGGCTTTTCAGTTCAGGATGCTGATGAGTTGTTTCCATCTTGCTGTGCAGATTTTGTCATTTTGCTGTTTCAGTCATCTGCAATGTGAGAATTTTGATACCTTCACCCCTACACTCTGGGGGTTTAGGGAATTTTACTGATATTTGTTACATGGTGTCAGCTGTAGATGTTTATCTTGGCATTGAACTATTGTCTTGGCTGATTGTTGCGTTATCTTCTTATATATATAATATATATATATACATATATTCCAAATCTTTTCTTTCACATTACGTTCTTTGGTTTTCATGTTGACTTTTGACTATAGATCCTAACATTCAATTCACAGTGAGACAGGTTGACAGGTTATTCACAGTTCTTTTATAAACCTTATTTCCCAACATACACCTGTCCAGCCAGAACAGTTGCTGAAAACATAATAACATCTGTCAGACAATTGTCCAAAATGCTCAGCTTCTTCAGAATAATGAACTTCAACACTATGCATGTGTTTAATTTTTCCATATAAAGTAGAACGAAGTAGACTTTATTAAAAATATAGGAGTTCGGCTTATCACTCTTGTTCAATGTCCAAAGAGATCAATGTGAAAATCCCAGTTCAGACTGTACTGTCCTAACGGCAGTGTGCTTTCAGTAACCTTGCCATGTGCGTCTACAATAACACTGTGTTTTAATCAATTAACTTTTCCTTTTAGTTGGATATTAATTCAACCCCTTTCTCCTGATTGAATTAGCATGATCTGTGTGGCACATGTTTTTTCATGAAGACAAGTTTTAAATGCTAGCATGTCAGGAAAGTGCAACCTACTTACTGTATGTTGTAGGTACCCAGGGTGCTATATACAGTATAAGCATTTTGTTTTTGCTTTAATTGTTATAAATAATAAAGTTAATTCAGTGCTGAAAAGAAGAAATAAAAAAACCTACCAGTTCTGTAAAATATTGATTCTAAATTCATTAGGTTTTTGAATGTGGAGCCTTCTTCAGGTGTGTCACCCTAGTTGCATTCTATTCCCACACTGAAAACAGTCAATCTGGCAGAGGAGTGAGTGACCTTATAACTGAGATGAATCTGTGCCTTAAAAACATAGTGTTCAGTGGTTTAATCTATGAACAGCTCAAAACCAAAAACCTATTAAAAACAAATCAGTAATTGTACAAAAGTGACAGTGAATCATGACTCTGTTTTGGTATAATTGCCATATTTGGGTGACATCAGAGACCAAAGCAATTTCTTTTGGACTGTTTAAAGGCTTTGATGATAGAAATCAGCGGCCCTGCTGTCTGAGCAGGTTGGGTGTTGCAGTATTAGTTAGGTATGCCCTGTGGATTACTGTAAGCATTTAATATCCTGGCCTTGTCAGCTTAATCTACTTGGAAGGGAGAATTCTAGGAGAGTGCCCTTGCACTGAATTCAACCTGTTCTGAACAAGAAATAACCATGGAGACTGATGGTAACATAATCATTCCCAGAGGCCCACTAGGTGCAGAACTGGTTGTGTTCAATACTTCTCCTTGAGTGGCTGTTCTTCACTCTAAATCCTGGTATCTATTTCTTCCTTTGGCAGCAAATCACATAGCAGGTCAAAACAGAATGTGAAAACAAAGCTCTAGAAAATGCTGCCATTACTGAAGGTTTTGGTGAGGCAGACTCAGCACTGGGATCAGAAAAGATGCCCAGGAACACAAAAACACAGCCCGGTCCTGGCCAGAGTACAGAATCAAAAACCTGGGAAAATCCATATTCTTTCTGATCACGACGGGAAATTTCCAACAGCTTTTTGTAACAGATATGGAATATCCAAATGAGAGATTTAAACCAAATACATGCTGGCTTTAGATGCAGCCTGATGCTATCTGCCATTGTATTACAAGGCAAAATCACATTCAAATTTAGTCACAAATCTCACTGCGCATTACCATACATCCCTATTCTTAGCACCATCCACTTTTTTTAGCAGCCCAGTATTAATAGACAGCCAGGCTACTCCTCATTCTAGGTGAGCTGTAGCATGGAGAGTGTCTTGTCATAGTCTGGCAATACTCATGAATTGCAAGTATGGTGAGTTGCCTATAACAAGGCAATAAAATGCTTACAATGAATTTTTGAATGAAATGAATTGCTTAGGAGAATATGTTCTTATGCTGATGGCTAACTGGAAGAACAAAAAGTGAAATTTTCATAAAATAAAGAGCTTCTAAACTTTCTATTTTGCTTTGTGGGCTTCGAATTACGGGAATGGATATGAAATGGCTCTGCATGACCTCACAGGAGTGAGACCAGCCATATATACCTCGTCATGTGCTAATGGCATTTGGAGTGATACTTCATTCTAGAAAAATAAGTTCTGAGTTTTAGGGAAAACCATCCATCATCCTTGAGAAGAAATAAAACTTTCCGTGAGAAAGTTCCGTGGCCGTGAGATCGCGCTTGAACTGGTGGTCCACGGGAAAACCAAAAATGAACATTTTCAAGTTCAAGTTCAAGTTTCAAGTTCAAGTTCACGTTTATTTGTCATTCCAGCCATATACAAGCATACAGTGGAACGGAATATCGTTCCTCCTGGTCCACGGTGCAAATACAGGCATAACAGACAGGACACTGACATAGACATTGTAGACAGGGTACACATAGTGCAAAGTGCAGATAGTGCAAGGCAATTCATAATACAATATACACAACACACTGGGGGGATTTAAACCCTGTTTCTGGAATTGGGTAGGTGTGAGTAGATTCCAAGGTGTTGAGGAGCCTGACAGCCTGTGGGAAGAAGCTGTTACAGAGTGTGGTTGAGCTAGCCCATATATTGTGGTATCTTTTCCCAGATGGTAGGAGGGCAAAGAGTTTATGGGGAGGGGTGGGATAGGTCATCTACTATACTGGAGGACCTGTGTAAGCAGCGTTTGTGATAGGTGACACAAATAGAAGGGAGAGAGGCTCCAATGTTCTTTTCAGCTGTTTCCACAATTCGTTGTAGGGTCTGAAGCATTGCAGTTCCCAAACCAAGCAGCTGGTCATGGTGCTCTCAATGGTGCTTCTGTAATTAAATTGATTTAACTGATAATTAAAATTGTAACATCCATTTTCAGTTAGTCAAAATACCATTTGCCTAACTTGTTTTTTCTTAAGTAATACAGTATATCCATCCATCCATTTCTAAACCTCTTTATCTCATTCAGGGTGACAGGGGAGATGAAGCCTACCGCAGCAAGCAATGAGCACAAGGCAGGATACACATCGGATGGGATGCCAATCCATTGCAGGGAACAAATAGCAACAAACAGGTCCAATTTTCTCTTAATAATAATAATAATAATAATAATAATAATAATAATAATTCCTTTCAGTTACTGTATATAGCACTTTTTCTGGATACTGCACTCAAAGTGCTTTACAGGTAATGGGGACTCCCCTCCACCACCACCAGTGTGCAGCCCCACCTGGATGATGTGACAGCAGCCATAGTGCACCAGTATACTCACCACACACCAGCTATCAGTGGAGAGGAGAACAGAATAATGAAGCCAATTCATAGATGGGGATTATTAGGAGGCCATGATTGGTAAAGGCCAGGGGGAAATTTGGCCAGGACACTGGAGTAACAGCCCTACACTTTTCGAGAAACACCCTGTGATTTTTAATGACCACAGAGAATCAGGTCATTTACATCTCATCCAAAGGATGGCATCTTTTTACAGTATAGCGTCCCCATCGCTATACTGGGGCTTTAGGACCCCTTTAGGTGCCCCTTGCTAGCCCCACAAACACCTCTTCCAGAAGCAAACTTAGTTTTTCCCAGGAGATCTCCCATCCAGGTACTGACCAGGCTCACACCTGCTGAGCTTCAGTGGGCTGCCAGTTGTCAGTTGCAGGGTGATGCGGCTGCTGGCCTCTTAAGCCAATTAACCTAGTAGTCTGTCTTTGGACTGAGGGAGGAAACCGGAGGACCCAGAGGAAACCCACACAAACAGGAAGTGATCATACAAACTCAATGCAGAACCCAGGAATTCTTCAGTTCTTCAGGTATTGAACCCAGGGCCCCAGCTCTGCGAGGCAGCAGTGCTAACTACATGCGCCACCATTCCTCCCATTTATGGAAAACGTATAGCATTTACAAATACTAATTACAAATATCTGTGGTGTATTAGGCGCTATAAGTGAAGAATTTTAAATGAATAAATAAAGTAACATCCTTATCATATTTCTCCCTTCATCTCTAAAGCTGTTACCGCGTGGTGAAGGGTCTCATAATGTGAGCAGCTTTGCTGAGCACCCATCAGATTTCTTGCTTCGACCAGACAGGGAAGAGTTAAAGCGAGCTCGCAGCGGGTGAAGTCAGACTGGAGAGAGTGGGAGAAAGTGTGGAAGGAGCAGTGGAAAGGGGGACTGCCTGTGCTTTGCATCCAGTGGTATTATTTATTCCTGCTCTCCAGGAAGTGGAGGCCTAGCCAAGGCATGCTGGCGGTGACAGCACAGCGGGACTCAGGTGATTTGCATGGAGAATAGCAGGGCTTTGTTGAGGCCTTGCCCAGGGCTTCAGATGCTTTTCCAGCACCTCACTGTCCCAGGCTGTGTTCCCTGTCTCTTAGCTGGAGGGCTGCTGAGGTGTTGCTCCCCCTGCCTCTCGAATGGCATAGGAGCCATGTTAATGCTGTACTCTGGTTATTACACAGGTGGTTCACTATACATTCACTGAGGTCTGAATGCATTTCTGAAGCCAATGTGCATTTGTGTGAAACATAAATGTCACCTTCTAAATCCCTCTAGTGTGGGAGAGACAGTGTGGTAAAGCAAAGCGTTCATCTTCCTTTTCTTAAGATTGCTGAAATCATCTTCTTATTGATGCGTTAGGCATCATATACCATTTGGAGAGGAGGGCAAATTTAGTCCCCTGGTTGTGGGACTAAACACACTCGCAGATGAGCATCGTACATGATGCTCTTGCATTGGTTTTATTTCCACGCTTAAGGGATCTGAGATGTACTCAACTAAAGTAAATGTCTTTGAGTGGCCCAGTAAAAAAGCAAGACCTGAATTTGATACAAAATCTAGGGCCAGACTTGAAAATTGCAGCCAAAATCCCAAACCAACCTGCCGGTGCTTGAACGAGTTTACAAAGAAGCGCAGGTGAAAATTGCACCATCCAGCTGGTAAGTTCGTAGAGACCTATTCACAAAGACAGGCAGCAGTTATTGCTACAAAGGGAGCTTCCAGCAAGTATTGGTGCAATAAACTTATTTTATTTAAATGTCTTTATCACTATTGACATTTCTTTCACACATAACAGTGTTCATTTGTAGCATCCAAGTTGTGATTAAAAATATTCACTTGACAAAAATGGGTATAAAACCTGGGTAATTAAAAAAATGGGACATCCATCATTGGAAGGGGTGGATTCTTTTGCAAGGTATTAAAGAGCAAATAATGGCACCAGTAAAATTTAAACTAAAAAGGGCTTTTACGGTAATTTTCCAAGCGCATTGTGCTTCCTCTGGTTAGTGGTCTGTGGTTTTCAGTCTGATCGTACAAACTGCAGCATCCTGGCTGTTAATCTGCTGTGTGTTCTGTATAATTGCTTGCACATCTGGATTACTCTGTGCTCATGATTAGCCTCACAAGAATTTAAATGATAGTGCAACACGGATTAATCATCTGTCCCACACAAACCACATCTACTTCATTTGTCTGTAACAGTGTATCTGATTCACACTGGCTGTTTTCTTTGGAGCCATTTAGATTCATTGATTTATTTTTATGTCATGCAGTGATTGTTTTCTGCAATCTTTGGCCAATCACGCAATGGAAACAAACAACTTTTCATATCCACCTTTTCATGCACGCCGATGCTTAATAAAATAACATACAGCACGTCTCTCCTTGGTAATTCATTAGAAAACCTTGCTTTATCTTTTTTGTTCTTTTTATTATTGCGGAATTTTGAGATTTTCCATGCAAATTTACATTACATAACATTTCTTCTTTCTTTCATTTTATTCTGTTTAGATCAGGACCACATCTTAACATGATATTGAATGATATTTCGCCAAGAATCTGAAACAATGATTTTAAAGTAACCCCAAAACTCTATATTGAAATAAGATCTCTTCACATACAGTATAGCTGTATAACAAAATTGAAGTTACTGTACATAAGGGGTGGTTATTTAATTTTTGGAAGCCCCTAAAAGATCAATTACACTTTCTTGGCAAAGATACTCTCCAAGGTTTATTGAACATAACCTAGTGAACAACAGTTAAGCCTCCAGATGAATAGGTTAAGATCAGTCATACCGAATGTTATCCAATTAATCTCAAGATCAGTTACACAGAAGCTAAAAGCCGAACGATGTTTTGTGAGTATAATTCAGCTATCCCAATTTAGCATAAATACTAAACATATCTTCTTCTTTTAACATACCTATTACTTAATAAATTTCAGTAAAAATCAATCAATAAAAATCAACTGTTCAACTGTGAAAGTGGACAATGTTGGGGACACTCTAACACACTCCTAGCAAATGAATTCTTTGTTTCAGTTTTGTTTTTGTGGGAGGCGACTTTGTAAACTCACTTTTTTCACGGGGTTTTTTCACAGCCGGACAGAATGAATTCCGTGGAGGGGTAATTTAACCAGGTATAGCAGGTGACGCAGAGAACTGCAGTGCTACCGTAGACTGAAGTGATGTGGTTGGAAAATGCAAACCACTTGTACAGATAACTGTTTCTTTCAGAAGTGATCAAAGAGGAGTGGAATGAGGGGAATCAGAAGAACAGTTGCATTAATGCAATGGGGAAGGAAACAGTAAAACCAACTTGGAAACATAACTTCAAAGTTTCAGCAAAGCTTTTATACGGATATCGGCGAGAGCATTTCTTGAGGAGTCTTTTCCATTGCTTTAGTTAAATGCATCACTGCGGCAGAGGGATCATCTTAATCATCCAGGATTTGTTAAAAAAAAACTTGTTCTGCTTTGTGCAAAGCACAGTAATAACAAGCCAGAGCACTTTGAACAAAATCTGAACAAAAAATACAAAACCGACTCATCTGCTGAATGGCACAAACAAAGCTGAGCTAAACCAGCAGAAAGCGTGTTTTGACATCAACTATGGGCGAAACGGACTGGAATCTTGACAACAATAAATTAGCCCTCATTAAGCGTGCAAGCTAATGACAATAGATAGTTCAGGGAGAAGAAAATAATAGATGAAAGCAATGAAAAAAAATGCTACCCGTCACACAAAGAAAAAATATTTTTTATGCACTCCACATTTAAATGTAAAAGACATTAGGAAAAAAATGAATTTAATGGGGAGGTTTTTTTTGTTGTGAAAAGTGACAGTCAAATTTCAATGTCATGCCATGCAGTATGAAAAGTGCTTTCAGTCATCAGAGTTCATGAGAGTGCAGTCTTTGTGAGTGTGTGGTAGGCTGAAGCAATTCAAAATCACAGGGATGTAGGAGCAAGACTCACTTTTTGACTTGTAGTTTCTTTTTTCTGAACAATCACCTTATGTCTGTTGTAAAAAAAAAGTGTTTTTAGTGGGGTGCTAGTGAGCACTTAATGGAGTAGACTCTTTGTATTGTGTTCTCTGCTCTGAGATTAATAGAGTTTTATTTGCATTACTGCACACAAATTATAAAACAAAACATTAAACCTTTAATAAAGAAGCAGTTCTAGTTAGCTGTGATGGCTAATGAACAAACCAAGAAGAAGACAGGCGGCCATCTTGGATCCCCTTGCAACAGAAACCAACATCAGGGCTGCACAAAAACACTGAGGAGACCCAGGGACAAAATGCTACAGACATATAGCGACAAAAACGCTAAGAATGTTGCTAAATAACAAGTTTAATGATTGTGATCTTGACTTTGAGTCTGAAGTAGTAGTTATGCCATCACAACATCTGGTATCTTTGTTCAGAGCCAGCAATTTCTATGCTCGCAAGATGTTACCCCAATCAGTCAACGCCAGACCCTGAGTTACAGCCCATTGTCAAGACTGTAACGAGTAAAGCACAGTAAAAGTCATAAAAGAAATATTTTAAAAAGTCTGTTTCTTCCAATTAAGGATGAGATTTTGTCACAACCACCGCTAATCTGAATCCTCCTCACAAACGGTCTCATCCCAATTAAGCATCAGCTGGAGGCATTCTCTGCAAACACCGCCAGTCTACTCCTCCATCCAATCTGAACACCTCGCCTGTTAACACACCCTCTACTTCCAGACCTACTTAAGCATTCCGCTTTTCACGGAACAGCGCTCGGTGTTGTTAGCTTCCTTGGAACTTCGTGCCTCGCATTACTTACTTCTTCTTGCCTTTTTTGGATACTCGAACCCGGATCTTCCCTTCTGACCTCGACCTCCTCTTACACTTGGGATGTGTCTGCCTCTCTCTCTATTCGGATAAACTTTGGTCTCAAACCCGGAATTCTTCCTCGACCACGTCTCGGCCAAAACGTTTTGGACTTGTCAGAAAGCTCTCCTGCCTTGGCTCCCCTGCTCCACATAGGATTCTTCACTCTAACAACAACGCGGCTCGTTACAGATTTAACTTCTTCTGCTGCTGCCTTTTTATTATCTTAGGAAAAGAGCCTATAAAATGCTTAGAGTTTGACAGCAAATATTTTCTAGGGACTGTGAAAAGGCATTTTTATTATTAAATTGATGGCATTCTTTTAACTGCTAACATAAAGGAAAATTTGACAAGTTAATTCCAATTGTATCATTTTATTTCTTTATCATAGATCCTAGCCTCCAATGTTTCATGTAGATAGTTTGCTCTGTCTTAAACCATGGTGAAGCTCAAATACTTGATAAATTGTTGCTGTGGGTTTAGTGGCTACCAAAAGCAAAGCATGTTGTGCTGGTGGAGGGAGTGGGGGTTTTATATGGGAGAGACACACTCCTTAAACCCCCTCTCTTGGCAAGGACTTGGTAAAGGCTTGCTGGTTGCTTTGCCATAGCAAAGTCAGCGTATTGTCCACATTCCTTCTGTTCTCCAGGCATTTATCGCCGTGGTGAAGATCTTTAGCTGTCTCCATGGCAACACCAATTCTCACCCCTGCTGTACTACACCATCAGCATCTCTGCACCAGCCAAGTGAAGTCATCATGTGACTCTCAAAGAATGTGTGTTATGAAACTATCAAAAACAAAACAAATAGAAGAGGAAAAAAAAACAAGCCATTACCATCAGTGAGGTGACTGGTGTGCAGCTGGAATCCAAGGAGTCCAAGGAGTTAAGCAGATTTGCCTAGTATCCTTGTCTGACATGGATGAAGGTCTCTGAAAACCTGTTTTACGTCAGCACTTTTTTTCTTTTCCAGAACCCTGGAAGCGTCCAGAGGGACCGTTGGTCAATATTTGCTTGTACTTCGTTACCAACAGTGTGTCCATTCTTTCAACTCACTCTACACCTCCATGTCCTGATGAGTCTAGAAGCACATCTGTCACAGAAAATGTTTATTCTATACATCTGTATGAAATATATATATGTGTATTCCACAGGAAAATGTGTTTATTCCTATGCGATTTCCAGATTCTACAGGGCATTCCCTGTCATAATAGTATTTATAGTACACTTAAGATAAATGTGGACTATATTTTCGTAGTTTTCCTCTAGTATTATCATGGTAATACTTACTGTGCTTGATCGAGGATAAGATAACTTGTATCAGTCTGTGTATGTGTTTTTACCAGAAGACCACTGGGCTTCAGAAAGTCAGCACACACACAAATCCACCATAGCAGCATAGCTGTGAGCTACAGACAGAATCCATCAGAAACAAGTAATAGTGATTATTGTACTGAAAACACCTGGCAGAGGACATTTAACACAGACAAGAACAGAATGTTATACTCATATAGCAAAAACAAACTTAATGAATGCAAGATGAGAAACATAGCTTTAAAACGCTACTAGAGCCATAATGGCAAACAGAATGTTAGACTTGATAAATGTTAAAATGTTGGATGTAATAGATATTATGTTCTAATGATAATGCACCAGCACAAACCTCATCTAAAAAGATATTGTTGATCTAAAAATCAGCCAAGAAAAGAGTGACCAGATACCTTCCCAGGCTAGAAGGAAGTTTTAAGGTTTTAGTCTTGAACAGTAAAGAATGCAAGGTGACCTGATTCAGGTGTTCACAAATCCTCAAGGCCACTGAGAAAATCAACCAACGGACTTCAGAATCAACAAGGAAACACCCACCAGAGGACAAAATGCAGGAAAATGCTACTAAACCAGGGAATAGGAGGCACTTTTACACAAAGGGCTGTGGGAGTGGGGAATAAGCTACCTGGTCAGGTTGTTGAAAACGATACATCGACATTCAAAAAATGATTGGGTTAGATCCTTGAGTCAATTAACTCCCAGCAACCAAAGGCGCTCAATGGGCCGAAGGGACTGCTGCTTGAAGAAGACCCTTCTTCTTCTGAAATGTCATTCAGCCTACATTTGTCTGATGAGAGTGTGACAGGGGACAGCGAGGTACTGTATATGCTGTAAAAAGTGTCATATAGCTGCACTTTTGGTAATGGGACAGAACCCTGAATCAGTACTTAGCCTGTACTGAAAGACTGGGCTGTTTTGCAGGGTGTGTGACATGTATCTACCAAGGATACAAGGACTTGTTTTGAGTTGAGAAGGAGAACTGGTTTGTGTCGGGTTTTCAGAAGTATTTCTCTGAGTTAATCCCAGTAGACAGCCTCAGTGCCATAGAGCAAAATGTCTTCTCTGGGGCACGATCGAGCCTGTCCCCCCCTTTACTCCTAGTTCTACTGACCTACTTTCGCTTAGTGGGTTTTTTATTCCAAAGTCACCCTTTCAGAGGAAGGGATGGGATGTTTCACATTCTTTTCTTGGCCTTTTTCCCAGTTCCTCAATTCTTAAATCAGTGAATTCCAATGGGAAGAAGACATCCGGGGCCCAGGAAGACACATGCTTGTACTCCATGTAAGCCCATCCATTAACAATCCTGAATGTGTCAGCCAGAGCTCTGGGAGCCTTGGGGAGAGTGTGTGTTTCTTGTTCAGTTGCTATCTATGGGTTTTATGTGGCTGTTGTTCAACTAATGCCCTAGATACACCAGGTGATGTAAGAGTCCATAAAACCATGTAGAACTACTGCTAATGGCATATTGTTGGTTCCTTGTGTATGCGCTGTGCTGTCAGAGTCCAGTGGGACACGCTCCCGTTCCAGGTGAATGAACCTTACATCCAGGTAAGTGGAGGAACTAAATAAGGAGATGGACAAGACCACATGCAGATGCTCCTTGCTTAGCATCCCCCAGAACGTGAGTCTCGGCTGGCTCACAGCAGATCTCTTCCATATAAACGTAAACAGGGCAGCTCTGTTCAATCAGTTTTGATTTTTCACAGTGTGTATATTTCGATTTGTTTTAGTTAGGGGAGGCTTCATCTTGAGCCACCATTCTGGACGTCTGAATAGCATCTCTAATCCAGAAGATCATGGAAGGAGAGGGAGCAGCTTGTGAAATATGAGGAGTCTGTACTGCAAAGTTGCACAGATCAAGGTGACTGAGCCATTCCTTTCACTTTGGTTACAGGGATATGAGACAAGATATATTAAAGGTTTTGCTGCCAGGGCCACATCTAACAATGATATTTCAAGAGACGGTACGACGATCTGTTTGGATCTAATGTTTTCCTGCGCTGTTCCTTTGTTCATTCTATTCTTCACTGGCAGTTTTGAATTTGGGGGTTTAATTTTAAAAACATCTTTTACAGAATGCGATCCTGGTAGAAGCCTGCGGATTCCCTGCCTCATTCCAGCAGAGCTCTTTTTTATGCGACAGTGAAATTTGCCCACAAATGATCTCGAATAACCATTCACAGCCTGCCAGAGATGCAGTGTCTCAATGCCCTTTGCTCTTCACACCTGTGCTTCTCTGCAGTGACGTTTATAATCAGGAAACAGCCTTCCAAACCATTACTCTGGTGGGACGCTGCGCAGTGTTTTTCCACACAGCTCCTTGTGTTTGTAAATCAGGAACTGATAAGACAATACATTTTAGCAACAGTGATCAATTTCCTAGCTTAGCCGACACAGATGATACACAATAAATGCAGCACTACATGTAACCACATATTGAATGCACATAATTTTCGCTTCTCTAACAGTGTTGATTATTGTGCATTTATCATATTTCATTTTTATTATACAAATCCATCTCACACTCATAACATGTAAGTGACAGAACAATATAAAACTATGCTGTTGATTTGTCAGACAACTTGTTCAATTCAACAGACATTTGAAATCTGATTGGAGCATGCGTTTAAATCTTACATGGTACCCATAATATGATTTGTGCAAGGCTACTATACCTAGATCACAGAATTCCAACACTTACTAGTTTGTACTGTAATTGGGGTTCAGATTTGGGATTTAGAGAAGTGACCTGCTTCCCAGTCAGCAATATTTTTTTTTAAGAGGTCTTCACTGAAATTAAGGTTTTCTTGCGAAAGCTGCTTAATTTCAAAGGTGAAATTTTATTTTCTCTTTTTCATAATTGCTGGAAGGTTAATCATGTGCGTGATTATTTGTTACAGCAATGATAAATGAACTGCTAACTTATTTTGCTCCTAATTGATAATCCTGTTCTTAATCATTACAAATGGTATCCCTATAATTACAAAATTGATTCAGGGAGAAAATCTGTGAATAGTTTACTCTGTGGTCTGTATAAAACATTCAATGTAAATCATCCAAAACAAGTTGAAATAAATTGCTCCATCATTTTTAATGGTGTCTGTTATGTGTGCCCTGGGTCCCTGTGATGCTATCTGTGTGGAGTTTGTATGTTCTCTCTGTGTTCACATGGGATTCCTCTGCTTTCCTACAACAGTCCAAAGAGCATACTGGTAGGTTAATCGGCTTGTGGGAAAACTGGCCTGGTCTGAGTGTGTTTGTGTTGGTGTGTCTGCCCTGAGATGGGGGTGCCATGCTGTGTGCCCATTGCTTCCTGGGATAGACTTTGGCTCCCCTGCAACCTTTAATTGGATGAAGCAGTTAGAAAATGGACGGACATAACGTGTGCACATAACTTTTTAACCCACAAAAAATGTAGAACAGGAAATGAAGCTGAAAAACACCATTTAATATCCTGTGACCTGCAGAGAATGTCTCATTCTGATGCTGTGATGAACCGTCACAGTAGCCTGTGGTGTTAACATCACTGAAGTGTATTATGTGATTCTCACTGTTTCACAACACCCAATACCTCAATTGCACTTTAAAATCTACAATAGACAAGGGAACATGTCAGGAATGAGCTTCAGATCAGAATCTTATTTCCAGTTTATGCCACAGCTAATAACATTTTATGATGGATGAATAAACAATTTGCTGCAAATCACGAGACACTGGAGGCATTTTTATAACTCTGGAACTTTCTGGATCTCTACACAAGCTGATGGAAATGGATTCCTATAGTTTGCTGATTACGTCGATGAGGCTTAAGAAATTCACCTGATAATATCATTATTGCTATTTATTCTCCATACATGTTTCCAGAGCTGACAGATGTATCAATCTGCTTTCAGTGACGATAGGGAACAGAGTGTCTCTGCAGGGTACGAAACTACCACTATACCCTCAAGGATTCACTGAAATTGTGGACCAATCCATAACCCTCCGATAGTACAATTCTTCACCTCTGGAAATTTCTGACAATTCTTTTCAAAAGAGGCTCTATAAAGCAATACACCCAAGACAGCTGTATTGGTTTTATCTTTTCAGTTGTTCACCATTGTTCACCATTGCTGCCAAGTCCCAGAAATGCAGCACTGTCAGTTCTCAACCCATGTGTCCTACAGTCTTGTGACACACCTGACTAATATAGCTTTCTTCGTAAAGACAGGGAAAGGGAAGTTTTTGTGAAGGATACAGACTCAGTAGTCACTTCTGTAGAACTTCACCCAGTACACCTACATTGTTTCAGTTATCTTTTCTTTTGCAGTACTGGTCCATATTTAGAATGGATTGTGGTTTACAGCACAGGCAATATATCATTACATGACTACAGGATAAAACTGTCCAGAGCTTTCAGCCACAAAACAGCACACTGCCATCTTTCCAGGGGTGAACAGAGACATAAACATTCTTCATTTGCAGTTTAATTCACTGTCTGCTAATGCTCGACTACCAATCCTGACATTTGCAGGCCCTACGAGATTGTATCGATTGAGCCGTTTTCTCTATTCTGGTTGAATTCACTACTCACATGTCTTCTTAAAATAATCCAGCGGCTCTGAATCAATTAAAGATTTTGTTCACCTCAGAAAATGGATTTTTAAGGTAAGAGTTTTTTTGGGAAGCAGAGGGTGTACATTGAAAAAATGATATCATGGGATTAAACGGCTAGTTGTTGAAAGTGTGCATGTGGGAGGGTGTGTGTGGGAGTGTTAGTGTGGCGAAATCATGCACTTAACCTTAAATAGAACGATGCTTTCATTTTACCATGTATAGGGTTCTGTCTACAAATTTACTTCCACTAAGTTCAAATTCTCAGTTGCCCTTGTTTATGGCGAAAACAGAAGTGAAAACTCTGGGCTTGAAATCACTTCTGCTCCTCCTTTTATCTAAACTCAGCACACTCTCTCCAAACAAAGAGTCACTGTGGTGAATGCAGCAGGCACAGTACATCAGTCACAGGAAGAGACAGAGGCTCTGTGCTCACCGGTTAGGCTCTTTATAAATCTGTCTGCAGACCAACATATCCCCCGCAAAGAACTGCTTGCTTTGTCCTCTGGGGCGGCGTTCCTGCCAGAGAAAAACAGTGCAGCAGGCCTAGACCTGTGTCAGTAAGTGGTGTGTTGCACCGTCACGATGGGGACAAGCACATAGCACAGGCCCTGCTCTGCCCAGGACAGGAGCAGTGGAGCAATGAACTCCTCCAATCGACACACCATCACATGTCCATGCTTCACGGATGCCGCCACTGTTATAATACACGCAGATCTCATGCCAGCTGCTCCGCCAAGGGCTGGGGTGTAAAACTTGGAAAGTAGTTTCTTGTAACGGCACATTGTGTGGGCTGAGTTTCAGCCTTCAGAAAGGCAGCTGGCTACTCACCCTTGCGCGCGCGCACACACCCTCTCACACTCACACACGCAGGACCGCTTCTCTGTCGCACATCAATGGAAAGTAAAGCCTCACCATGTGATAAGCTAATGGTATTTTCCAACTTTGCCTGAAACCAAGGAACTGGAACTGATGCTGACGAGGGCGACGTGATGTCACGCTCTCTCTCCCTGCAAGCCGTTTTAACCACTTCCTCTGCAAAATGGGCCGCAGGTCACATGACCACACTTCTGCTTTCATGGTGCCGTCTCTGCTGTGATGTCAAGGCAGCAGGGGCGGAGTGGAGGGCCGGATCGCACAGCCACTTTTATGAATGAAATTTGTTGTTTACCCATGCTGGAGCTATTTTTGTGCCTACGCCAGTGATGAAAAGACAATTGCAAGCTGCCTGACCACAAAAAGCTTCCCCTTTTTTTTTGTTTCAGGCTATATACAGTTGAATAGCATGCTTTCGTTTTTTTTTGACTCAGGGTTAACACTTCCCTTTCCATGTCATTCCAGCAAGCCAGTTTTTTTTTTTGGTACTGATTCATTGGGGAACTGCACAATCCCGTTTTCGAGAGCTACCAGTGCTGAAAGGGTGTCTATTAAGGGCTGCTCTTGGGTTCTCGAGGCACTTTTTTTCAGTTTCCAGTGTACCTCAGATAAGACCCCGCATCCTGTTTCCATTGGGGGCTTACATAACAGAGCACATTGTTCCTTCTGACGTCTCTCTTTCACACAGCACTGTGGGCCTGTGAGAAGAGTGAGGTAATGGGATATAAACGATATCTTAGTAGAGCAACAATCTTAAAACCCTTGTTCCCCCCCAAAAAAAAACAAACAAAATATAAAGACCATACAAAACAGGTCAGTGTTTTGTACTTATTCAGTGGAACAATCAAATGGGTCATGGATAGATTCATTGTCGATCAGTCCTTATTTACTGATTCATGCGCTCACCCTGTTTGTCTTGTTTTGAATCCTGTCAGTTTGTCTGGGGCTTCGAACAGCCAGACCAACACCATGTTTTTTTTGGTCTATAATTTTCTCCCCAGTCTCTGAAATTTATTTTTAAAGCTTAGAAATTATATTTCAAAAAGGAGACAGCACAGGAATGTAAAACATGGATGCTTCCATTCAACATAGACAGGATGGGGCTGTGTCAGCACTGCTGCGAGATCTTGGGCTTGGGCCGCCTGTCTGTGTGGAGTGTGCATGTTCCCCCCAAGTTCACTGTGCACTCCAGCTTCCTCCCACTTCCAGAGACATGCTAGTTATTTCGAAATGCCTGGCTTTCGCAAATGGCCTCTTCCTCCACTGCTTTTCTATGGACTGTTGTCCGATCCCGGGATTGTGCTCTCAGTCCTGCCTTGCACTCTGGAATTCCAGGACAGGCTTTGGCTTCATGTGATCCTGAACAGGATAAGTGGCTTTCAGATAACGGATGGATAAACATAAAACGTAGTGTGGGAAATTGGATGAAGTTAGAAAACGTCAAATAAACTTTGCCCGTGAGCGAAAAGCTTTGAAAATTCATCCTGTTAGTCTTTAAAGGATTGAAAATTAACCCAATATGACTTCTAACCCTGTGCTCCAGCAGTCCTTTCCCAGACTCCAAGCCATGATCTGACATGATTGGGCATACTTTGAGACTGGGAGGCTAGAGGTTAAAGTCTACAAAGACCAAACGGCAAACAATTTAGGAAGGATTGCTTGGACAAAGAAGAAAGGATGTTTTGCTGTGTTCTACATTAAAAATAAATATGAAGGTGCCGACAATATGTGAATAACAAGGAAGTGGGACATCAGGGTGGGTCCAATAGAAAAAATGACAGGGGTTTTACTGTAAGTTAATTTGTAAAACACCAGGATTAGGAAGTAAACTAAGAAATGTCTTTACAACACTAGAAGTAATACTGTACCTGTGCTGAAAGTGATTGGGTAGTGATGGAAGAATTTAATGACCCTTCGACAAGGTGGGAGAATGTTAACAAATACAAGAAGTAATAGGAGTAGTAACAAACTGGTTTTTAAAAAGCTTTTTCTTTTTTTAACAAATAATTTGAGTCAACCTTGAGGTCAAATACAGAGGCACAAATGTATGACTGTACTAAAACTTCCCAACCAAAAATATAGCAAGTTCTTACTTACATAGAGACTTACAGAAAAGCCTGGTCATCTATGAAATTGTTTTGGAAATAAAATAAACATGAAACTCATTTGAAAATAATCTGGAAATTACCAATATTAAGATGGAAAACAAATCAACCAAGCTTGCTTGCTTTTCAAAGGGAAAAAATGTATAAAAGTAGACAAATAAGGTCTCCCAAATTGAAAATGATGCAAGTATAACTCCTGCTTTGTACGATTTGATAACCTTTAAAATTGTGAAACTCATCCATTTATTTTTCTATCCATTTGAGCTAATGTATAGTTGTGAGGAAACTGGTGCACCTGATGAAAATCCATACAAATATGGGGAGAACCTCCAAACTCCACACAGACAGCACCCCAGGTCTGGAACTGAACCCAGGGTGCTAGCAGTGCAAGGCAGCAATGCTAACCACAATGCCACTGTACCCCCCTGAACTGTGAAGTTGATTAAGTAAATAATCAAATGACACTCTAGATCTACTGGGCACTGATGGCATAAATCCACAAATTCATAAAGATATTACTTAGACCAGGGACAAGAAGTTAACATATTTCTTGTCTGTGATTAAAATCTCTGAGAATTCTAGGCAACTGGGAGTTTGGTCATAAGTTTTCTTTTCCATCATTCATGAGTCGATGAAAGAGCTTTAAAGAAAACCGTGTTTAATATGTTTCCATAACACATTAAACGTTTAGACTTTGATTGAGAGTCACATGCAAGATATAATACAGTTTTATCTGGTGTTCAGAGGAATTATTAGAATGTTCACAGACACAGCAGACAGAGCTTTCACCAAAATGGGAAATGCAATTTTCTTGGTGCTTACCAGTCCCGTCACACTTTATATATTTACTCCTTTTGATGCTTTCTCTGTCCAAAGCGCTGCGATCTTCAGAGTAAATACTGGCTCCCGTCATATTGAGTTTTGTTCCTTTTGCTTCACACAGGACACAGCCACAGAGAAGCAAAAGTTCATTCTTAGACGTTTATTAACTGACACAGGGGTTACAACTGGGATCACAGAAGACACGGGTACGATTTCCAGCTAGGCACCAAGTGGCAAAAGCATATGAATACAAATCAATTCATCAGTGAGTATATTGCATTAAAGTCGTGTATTAAAGTCGTGTCCAAGGGTTTACTTTTTCATTAATGATATGTTGGAGCAAATAGCTTTTAAGAGGTTTAAATTATTACGTATTAAATTCACATAGTAACTACAGACACACTACACATGTCACTGTAACTAATGGCTTTTTACAGTATCTATCCATCCATATTTTTGCCGCTGATACAGGATCACTGGGAAGTCGGATCCTATACCCAGCAAGCAATGTGAACAAAGCAGGATACACTCTGGACAGGATGCCAGTCCATTGCAGGGACACTCTCACTCTACAATGACCAGATTCGGCCAAATTGGCCAATTTTCCCAAAAGCCACAGTATGTCTTTGGGCTGTAGGACTAAACCTGAGTACCTGGAAGAAATCCACACAAACATGGGGAAAACATACGAACTCCACACAGATAACACTCTAGGAATTGAACCCAGGACCCCAGTGCAGAGAGAGAGCAATGCTAACTACTTTAAGAGCTTAGGCTTTTATCTTTTTCTAAGTTGAGAGGTGGTACAGGCTTTCCAACACTTTGCTCTGTGTCGGTGTCCCTGCCTCAGCAAAGACGGCTGTCAGGCACAGTCTAACTGATTTTGGTGTGTGAACCCTGCTGCTTTGCTATGGAGGACACCACTGTGCTGGAGGTACTGTCCCAATGTGTGGCAGAGCTCAGCAGCTGACTGGCAGCTGTCAAACTCTTTGCACCTCATCCCCTGCACTCCAGAGTCTTTGCCAACCAGCCCCTTCTGACACGTATCATAGCTCAGCTGTCAGGAGAGATCAGTGGAGTATCAACCCTGCAGGTCAGAAGGATAGAACAGCCTGTCACTGACTTTGACGTGCTCTGCATGCTGTGCCACCTGTGCTGCTTGCTTTAGGTAGTGAATCCTGTTTAAAGTTTGCTGCCAAACAGGGAATACCTGTTGGATATCATTATCCCAGAGCCATGCATTAAAGCTTTCTCCATTGAGTGCTGAATGCCAGTCTAGCAGTATGTCGGTAATCCAACAGGAATCATGAAAATGTCTCTGGATTAAGGTGCCTAAGGTGCCTTTCTGAATCTCTACGGCTCATTAGGCCATTTTCTGAAGTAATTAGAGCAATCTGTTTGTAGAAAAAGCAACTTTTCATACAAGGAATGTGCTTACTGTGCTTACTTTTAGAGTACATTTATAGTATGTCCCATTTGAATGCATCTTGTTGTTACCCCGTAAACCAGTGAACACAATTGTAGTGTCTGAGTTGTCAATATTACCATTCAATTTTATTTAGGAATTAGCTAAATTGTTATGCTTTGCTCCATCACTGATTGCTCTGTCAGTCCTCCATCAATTTGACAATGCAGCTACAGTATGTTGTATTAGCTGTAATTTTGAGCTACGACTTTTATCTTGTCCTAAGCTTTCTGTTTTCCTTTCTGTGATGGCTTTGAAGGAAGTCAGTTAATTTTTATTTACTTATTTAGCATATAAGAATTTGTCATCTTTTCCTCTCTTAAGGACAGTTCCACAAGTGAGTACTGAGTAAAAAAAACATTTAATAGTTCTAGGTAAGCCCCGTGGTGCAGTGGTTAGTAGTGCCACCTCATAACATTGGGGTCCTGGGTTCATTTGTTAGTATTCTATCTGTGTGGAGTTTGCATGTTTGCGTGGGCTTCTTCTGAGAGCTCTGGTTTCCTTTCACAGTCCTCAGACGAACTGTTAGGTTAATTGGCTTGTGGGGAAAACTGGCTCTCGTATGAGTGCGTGCTTGTTTGGATGGACTGGGGTGTTATCCAGGGTGTATCCTGCCTTACCCCTGTTGCTGGCTGGGATAGGCTCTGCCTCCCCCCTCCACCCTGTAATGGATAAAGGGGTTCGAAAATGGATGGATGGATTAATTGTTCTGCAATTTGCTGTACATGGTCTGAGCTATGACCGCAGGAAAATCCTCAAATGTTCCTCCTTTGTAGCGCTGGAAAATGATCCCCCTAATCTTGTTGTAGACCATACCGCTGTGCTCACACCAGTGCTTTCCCTTCCAAAGAAGCTTAATGAAAATTGATCTAAAAGTAATAGATCCTATTTGAGACTCTTCTGAACATGATAAAAAAAGGAAGTGACAGACCAGCTAGAGAGGTAGCTGTGTTCCATCAAGTGTCACTTGATTTCACATCTCAGCACTTAGGCAGTACAGGGAATAGTATAGAGATAATTCAACTTTGTTTCTCTGCACGAGGAGTGCTGTGTGAGAATAAATTGCGCTGTTCTATTGTATTCTGCGTTTCCTTCAAGAGGCAGTCCATGGCTCTTCTTGATGTTGAAATTATAGCCAGCGTTCCTCAGAGGCTCATTGAAGCTGCTTTCATCTCTCTGAGGCGGGAGCAGAGGGCCGTAGAGCGTTCTGCACTAAGCTGGGTTTTAAAATAGTTTATTCCAGATGGAGAGATCTAAAACACTGAACATAATTGTTCATATATATGTTTTTACTTTAATCAGAAACAGTGCAGCCTGTTTTGTGAAAAAAAAACGTTTGCTGTGTGTTTTTTGTGGTAATTGTACAATAAAAAGATATTACAAATGCTACCATATAGCTGACGCCCTGAGCACTGGACTAAGTAATTGCTGATGAGCCTCACCCCAGTGGGACAGGACTGATGAGGCTTACCCTGGTGGGACAGGACTGATGAGGGTCACTCCAGCGGGACCGGACTGATGAGGGTCACTCCAGTGGGATTGGACTGATGAAGGTCACTCCAGTGGGATTGGACTGGTGAGGGTCACTCCAGCGGGACTGGACTGATGAGGGTCACTCCAGTGGGACTGGACTGATGAAGGTCACTCCAGTGGGACTGGACTGATGAGGGTCACTCCAGCGGGACTGGACTGATGAGGGTCACTCCAGTGGGACTGGACTGATGAAGGTCACTCCAGTGGGACTGGACTGATGAGGGTCACTCCAGTGGGATTGGACTGATGAAGGTCACTCCAGCGGGACTGGACTGATGAGGTCACTCCAGTGGGACTAGACTGATGAAGGTCACTCCAGTGTGCCACACTGGACTGATGAGGGTCACTCCAGTGGGACTGGACTGATGAAGGTCACTCCAGTGTGCCACACTGGACTGATGAGGGTCACTCCAGTGGGACTAGACTGATGAAGGTCACTCCAGTGGGACTGGACTGATGAGGGTCACTCCAGTGTGCCACACTGGACTGATGAGGGTCACTCCAGTGGGACTGGACTGATGAAGGTCACTCCAGTGGGACTGGACTGATGAGGGTCACTCCAGTGTGCCACACTGGACTGATGAGGGTCACTCCAGCGGGACTGGACTGATGAAGATCACTCCAGTGGGACTGGACTGATGAAGGTCTCTCCAGTGGGACAGGGCTGATGAGGGTCACTCCAGTGGGACAGGACTGATGAGGGTCACTCCAGTGGGATTGGACTGATGAAGGTCACTCCAGTGGGACTGGACTGATGAGGGTCTCTCCAGTGGGACAGGACTGATGAGGGTCACTCCAGTGGGACAGGACTGATGAGGGTCACTCCAGTGGGACTGGACTGATGAAGGTCACTCCAGTGGGACTAGACTGATGAAGGTCTCTCCAGTGGGACAGGACTGATGAGGGTCACTCCAGTGGGACAGGACTGATGAAGGTCTCTCCAGTGGGACTGGACTGATGAAGGTCTCTCCAGTGGGACAGGACTGATGAGGGTCACTCCAGTGGGACACGACTGATGAAGGTCACTCCAGTGGGATTGGACTGATGAGGGTCACTCCAGTGGGACAGGACTGATGAGGGTCACTCCAGTGTGCAACACTGGACTGATGAAGGTCACTCACATTATACCATGACAGTACTCTCTATCAAAAGGCTCCCCATCACAAGAGTAAGATAATCTCAATGGTTGGCCCTTTTCATTTTAGTAAGTTCCACTGGCTTTTCTGAGCCTGTACTATTCAGGAATATTTTCTCATACCTGCAGCAGAATTTTCATAGTCTGACAAATGCAGCCCTTAATGGAAGTCTGAAAAAAAGCTTCACTTTACAAAGAGCTTCATTGCCATCTTTCCTTGACACAGCTCTTATCAGTTGGACATGAAGATGGCTGCTTTGTGCATGATGCCCTGCTGTCTGAGACATTGCAGCATTGTTTCTGCAGCAGAGGTTTATATAAGACATGATGAAACTTATGGTAACACTTACAATGCAAACAGTCTTTTAAAAAGTAGGAACAATAGTTTCAATTATTAAATTGCATTAATATGTGAAAATAAAGGACATTGGAGAATATGAATTATACATATTAGTTAATAAAAGTTTTAAGTTTGTGTTTGAAACACCAGAGCAAGTGAGCCTGTTAAATCGTGTTTGAAAATAAATTGTCTTGAATCTGTTTGCTCCGATAAGGATTGTATTTTTATTGGCCAAGTTCCATTTTGTTATTCCATTGTAAAAAAAAAAAACTTTGACGTTTTTGCATTAGTAAGAGAAAATAAAAATTGTGAGACGGTGTTCAGAACTTAACTTGAAATACATTTGTCATAACTTCATGAATTTAGATTCACAGAAATAAAAATGTTACATTTCTAGTCAAAACAACACACGAGACCCTTTGTCAGAAAGCTGTCTCTCTACTGGTGAATTAATAAGCATCATGCCAAGTTATGTACTAGAAACAGATTTGGAGCAGTAATATTTATCATTTGCTCACTCAGACCCTTTGACAGCACTGTCTACATTTTCCACAATGCAGCTGGTTAAGGATCTGTGCTCAGTCCACAGATTACAGGAAAACAATCCAATGTTTTTATGTCAAGAAATGAATTGCAGATGCTCTACAATGACTCATTTTAATAATAGGTAATGAGTTCGGGATTAAATTCATGTCTGTCTCATTGATGATGATGATGATGTGTCACTCCAGTGGGCCACACTGGACCAATGAAGATCACTCCATTGGAGAAAAGTGGATGAAGCTGGAGATGAGCATCATTTCTTACATGATCATCTGGAATAAACTGTTCCAAAATGACCTGATAGTGTTGCATTGTCGGTTTGGTTTTTCATTGAACTTTATCAGCCACCGTTTCATGTATTAGAGCATAGTACTGGAGGGATTAGATGCATCTCAAATAACCTTTATAGTTTATGCCCATTACTTTGATTCACCATGTATAAAAAATGTTGCTTTTATAAAGACAGAGAGACATTATCAAAGAAATGATAATGAAAGCTCAAAGTGATTTCTCTACAAGCAAATCAACCACATTTTCTGGTCAAATGCTTGATGTTCCTTCCTTTTTATCATGAGACTGGAATTTTATTCCTCAGTAAGCTGTAAGCAACGCTTTGACATTACAATTTTTAATGAAGATCTTTCCACACTTTCTCGAAAGAAAACTAACCTCAACTTATGAGTTTCTCAGGGATCTTTCCAGACATGATTTGGACAGTGAGAGATATTTAGATTTTCCATGCCTTATTTTACAGTTAAACAGTTGTTTTAGTTTCTTAAGAGCACATTACAAATGAGACATGGCCATTCTAGGGACCATTTCAGATTCATGGATCTCATTAACCTTCCCTTGAAAGATCCAGGCGGACAAGCATCCACAACAGAATCTGGAGGCTGGTTCCAGTGGGTACCTTTGGGACTCAATGCTCATGTTCACATTGGGAATCTATCTGGCTTCAGTTACACTGTTACTCACTGGTGTCCTTGCACAGTGCAGGGAGCTGGGCTTTCTGAATGACCTTCTGATTTTTCAAGCTCGATGTGTATGTCAGGCTTCCATGACCACACAGCAAGGGATCTGAGTGATCCCAGATACAAGAACACAGCACAGATGAACAGAAACCACACTGCAAAAAAAGGTGCAAAGAAAGATCAATCTGCTTCATTATGCTTGTTGGCATTGTTATGTCCATACGGTTGTAACGGGTTCGGGTTCTAGGGCTTGTGCCCTCGTCGCTCCTACCCCCGTTCGTCCCACAACCTCATGGGCTCGAACCCGGGTTTCTGGTGTCGCTCAACAAGGGTCTTGTCGGCTGAGCAAAAGAAGATCTTCCTCAGCATGGGTGGCCAAGATCCCTGTTATGCGCAGAGGCATATTTGTTATACGGTCTTCACCCATAAATCTTTCTTAGTTGGATGAATGTCAAAATTGACCTAGACTAACTCCTATTATTTTATTATTTAATCACCTTAAAGTAGTTTAATACAGGGAATGTCCGGGAAACAAAAAATGGAGTGAAATAGCTAGGTATTTTTCCTAAAAATCAACCTTCCATTTTTAGCACTTCTGTCTTTAGAGGTATGTTTGCTATCGGTGCCATAAAAGTGAAAGTACCATCTCTGCTGGCCTTTCTTTGAATTTCTGTTGAACTGGCCACATGTTTAAAAAGCTTCCAGAGTCACATGCTGTAGTCTCCTGTGCTTTGTAGTTGTTTGCATATTTCTTATGAATAACTGAAGTTTCATGTTAATGACCCCAATATATACTGTATGTGATAATCAGTTAGCTTTTTTGTTAGTTTATCTTAAAACAAGTAACCTGGTAGTTCAATTTGACTGCAAATAAACTCTACTGGCAAAGCTGATTAAGAAAAACAGTCTGGTGACTTTGCCTCTAGACGTTATTTCCAGATATGACGAAGTACTAAACAGAAAGAGAAAAACACACCAAATAAATCTTTCAAATTTCAAACAATAATGTCATAATTCTGAAAGTGATTTTAGGATTGATTTGCATGTATAATATGTAGGAAACGCGTATTTGATGGATACATGTGAAGGTTACACATAATTCTTTCAAAGACACTTTTTAAGAACATAAACTGTAAAATCATTTAAATGGTAGCTTAAATTATACTGACATTTCAGAACAAATTTCAGACTTGCAGAGCATTAAACAATGTTGAGAACATGCTCTTATGAACCACAAATACTTTGGAAAGGCCTGCTTTTACAGTATGTAGTTTGGGTTTCTCATATAAAACCAAATTATTCTCTCATGCTCTCATTCTCAAGAAACACAATGCAAGTGCAAAACTGGAAAGTACAGCATTATACCAAAAAAATAGTTTTGTTTTGTGTGGGTAGCAATAAATCAGCTTTGAACAATGAATAATGACGATAAGATTTTTTTTTTTAAATAGGGAAAGTCTGTAGATATGTCCACAATTGTCTTTTTAATGATTCACTATTTAGTCTGGTCTGGCATTGTAATACAAACCTAATGAGTTGACCTGTCTCAGGATGAAATGTCTATTACGCAGTATTAACTTGCAGAAGGCAGACGCATACTGACTAGTTATCTGTTTTCTGTCAATATCTGTTTTCTGTCTGGCTATTTTTCTCTTATCTTTTCTCTTATGAGGTAAATATAAATCCTGGAGGAATTAGATAAATTTTGGAGTTGCTGAAAACGTTTTTGGGGGAATTACTCTAATTATGTCTATTAAATGCTTATGCTGACGTTAAATTAAGATTACCCATCTGAGCTTTCTGTTCTTATTTTAGGTACACTAGGAGAATCCCTGAGAAGGTTTGGATATTTTGAAAATGTAAGAGGCTGTTCACACTCTTTTCTTATTCTTAATCTGCAGGTGGAGGGGCATATTCCTAGACTCAATCCTGTGAATAACACTAATAATGTACTAGGGTCCCAAGGTATAACAGCAGTGCATAGAAATCACACTTTTACATCTTGAGAGCAGACCAGTCCATAAAGGCAAATCTAGGTTAAGTTTAACTTCTTGTCTTTTTGTTTTTGGAAAGCATTAACATTCAAACAATTCTTTCCAACAAACATTCACACAGAAAATAGGAAGGTTTATTTTCTGAACAAGTCCCAAGAGGTTTCTGACACCTTACCCTGAGAGGCTACAGATTTCATTAATGAGTGACATTAACCTAGCATTAAAATAAAAGCAGACTTGACCTTGAATCCTGGGAATTTTGGGACTGTAGGCTGGAGACTGTTATGCACAACAAAATAAAAATAATGTAGAAAGACTATCCAGCAGGAAACGTTTCTTATTAAGATTGTACTGTTGCAAACTCAAATCTGCTGCTTAGACAGACAGAATTTTATTAGATGGAGGCTAAACATTTGGCTAAACCTCAATGTTAAAAAGGCAGTTTTTCAATTCCAAATACCCAAACCAAGAAGCAACAATGTCATCAAAAAAGTAAGGTCAAAAATGCCATTTTCAAATGTCTGGGTTATAAGTAGCACTTCAAAAAATCTAAAATGGACATCTCTGTATACTTTCAAGGACATACTTGTCCTTGCAACACATATTTAATAAATAAAAAATAGAACAAAAACACATATTTCTGATGATCCACCACAAGATATTTGCAGATTATGCAGGTTTTATAATAAACTTGCTCTCCCAATTATTTGTGCTGCAGTCTTGACAGTACTGGGGCTCAAATAGGGCAGCCTGAGTGTCCCTGCTTACCTCATGAAACTGAAACAGAAACCTCCCCTGTTTTACAACAACAAGAAAGTAAGTCATCTTGATGCATGTCTCCTTTATGTGTGTAAAGACTTCACCTGTTGTAACCACATAATAATATGCACTTCAGTAGTTCAGCTAGATCCTGATAAAGACAAGAGGGACATGCTGATTATACAGTATTTGGCATAGCTCGCCTGGCTGAGAGAATTTTGGCAGAATTGCTGTAAGGATGAGACTTATATACTCAGGCTAGCGGAAGTGCCAGATTAGGATCGAACCTTCCT
Source organism: Lepisosteus oculatus (assembly GCF_040954835.1). Lineage (NCBI taxonomy): Eukaryota > Metazoa > Chordata > Actinopteri > Semionotiformes > Lepisosteidae > Lepisosteus > Lepisosteus oculatus. Next base: position 23,014,145 of record NC_090705.1, read on the forward strand.
CCCGAATTTCTATTATAACTTTGTTATAATTCCATTTGTGGATTAAAAACTATGTCTCTCCCGTTGGTGGTGACGTTGAACAATGTTTACTTAATGATATTGGATTAAAGTGTGAGGCAAATTATGCCAAAGGGGATCTGAGCAACAGACCGCAATGTCTAAGTTAGTTTTAACCGGATTCATGTATAACATTCCAGGACTGAGCATGTACAGTTATACTGAGTTATAGTTTAAATAATATGTCAAATAAACATTATGCATGTATAATAAATAAGCATAAAATAATATAATAACTAGTATTACATAGTTTAAATAGTCTATCAGATTTTATTTATAAAACAATAACATCATGAGAAAGAGTTGGATGAAGGATCTGGTGAATTTAACAAGTGCTGATTTAATTAACCCTTCTCTGCTTTATTTCTGTCTGTCCCACACCAGTGCCTGCTGAGCCTAACAAAGATATATACAGGCTATATAAACCGTTGTAAATCAATGATTTAGAAATCAACAATCCCCACTTGGGATATTGTTATAGATCATGAATACCTCAATATTTTCTCACAATCACAAGATAACATAATCTATGGCACATAAACATAATCAAGATAACAAAATCTATGGCTGTGGCCAGGAGAAATGGGATTTAGCCTTTTTTTAATTCAATTTTGAGGTCTGTACCTCAAACTACATAAGGCCCTGTAGTCCCTAGACAAAAGAGTCAGATAAAGAAAAACAACTTTAAAACTTTGGCAGGAGTTGGATAAAGAAACAAAGCAAAGCATACTTGTAACTGTGCATTCTCCGTGCCTTCAAAATACCTGTATTAACTGTATTTCCTTGTTACTGAATCTTATTGGTAAATTATGATTACAAGACTCTGATTACAGATTTCATTCTGTTGTAAACCTATTGTCAGTCTTTATACAAATTTCTCATTGCCTTCAGTGGAAGAAATTTCCATTCAGGTCTCTCAATAACTGATCAATCTGTTATTGATTTGGCAATTAGTTGCACTTATCCATTTCCCATGTCATTGATCAGTTTCATGATATTGCCTTTAAAGTTGAGAATACTGCCATTGATTATCTTTCAGAACAAGAGGCAGGTGCTGCTTTTCAAAAGCATTTTGCTAAACTTTTGGAATTCATTACTTAGTTTCCACAATACGTTTCCTTTCGGAACCACAGGCAGTGACTGAGGATTATGTATCTTCTCCCTAATATCATCAGATATTGCCCTTATGGTGTGTTGAAATGATATCTGGTACAGGGTAGCCGTGTGTTTCTATAATATCTGTTTATTTTTCATGAAATTATTCTGTTTTAACGTTGCTTCTTTGAGCAAATGTTTGTAGGTGTCTAGAAAAGACTACCCAGCCATGTTGTTGAAGTTCATATCCTGGCTTCTTTGAGGAAACAGCTGCATGAGATCCTCCAATCAGGGCAGGAGGTACGTCTTTATTTAACGAGTTGTGGGAGTCTGGAACAAGCTACCCAGTCAGTTGTCTATGTTGTTCAAGCTGCACTGGCTTTTTTAAAATGAGGCAACATGGGCATACCTTCAATTTAGAGGAATAGTCTCACGAAGCGGACCCTATGCAGACAGCACAATCCGGAAGGGAGTGAGAAAACACGGGTAAAAGACTAGGTTAGGGGCTCGAAGAACAGGGGGTGTGTCCAAGGTGTGCTGGTGTTCGGTGGGGGATGTCCAGGGCAAACAAGTCCAAGGGAGTCCAGAAGATAAACCAGGGAAAGCCAATGTCCAAATCCGGGTGATCCGTCCTGACACAGACATACAGAGTTAAAAGCCGGAGCGGGATCCGGCGACGGGTCGGGGGAATAAAAGGTGGGTAACAGGACCAGACGCTCCTCGCCCCGCACCCAGAAGGTCAGGACACCGTTGTGAAGCCTATGCCGTTGAGTCGCTCCTGGACTCGTGGGTAGGCGGGTTTCCGGGCGTCCATCTTCCAAAGCTGAGCCCAAATTGACAGGAACGTCTGGCTCTTATAGAACAGGGGCAGGAACTGGAGGCAGGTGCAGGAGATAAATAATAATCTAGGAAGGGCTGGAGCATCCTTAAGAGGAGGGGTTTATGATCGTGACAAATAGCCTCTAACAGAAAAAGACAGAAAGGGCTGGCATTGCACATTGGAACCCACTGTGAGTAATGGAACAGGGGTGTTGTAGAGAGACGGCACATCCTCCAATTTCAGCCTGCTGCAATGCATAGATGCCAAATCAGATATGAATGAAAATGGTCATTTGAGTTAGAATATTGTTGACTAATTGCTAGCAATATGGCAGGGGAAAATGCTTGAAAGGCACATCCTTCATTCAATAAAATGAACAAGCTAACGAAGTAAGCATTTCAAAATTGGATGAATGTTGTTTGCTTTTATGAAAAATCTTGAAAATAATCACAAAATAAATAGTTGAAGGGCTTTCAATGTGGTTTGTTTATTGTAGCTGGCAAGGCCTGACCTAGACCTGGGATATGTATTTCAGGATATAGCATCATGTGCAGTAAAGATCTTCCTGGCTTTGCTTTTACAGTTGAAAAATCCTAGATTAAACACACCGTACACTGTGCAAGAAAACATCAATACACGTTATAGATTGCATATTCACAATACACTAAATTATGAGATCTTCTGGACTGCAAAAACGAAAAAGCAATGCAATTACTAAGCTGGGTTGGCAATGACCTTTAAAAACGCAGTTAGATGAAAAGCTGATGCACCTGTCCTGCGAAAGGCTTTTTTTAAACATTGATGTTTTCATTCAGCCCCTATTTTTCGGATCTGTTCATCGGATTAGGTAGAAATTAGCAAACTGAAACTGTTTTTGTGATTTATAGTGTGGCTGTTATATGAATTGTGAAGTCTTTGCCATCCATATCCTACTAAACCTTCAATCTAGTGAATCTGATTTTCCTCCTTATGCATTTCACTCGTTTTAGAAATGCCGCTTGGATGGTCTCTGCTTCTCAGTACCACACGGTTATGCTGCCTGTTGCCTCAAGTGTGAGGTGCAAATATGAGCTCAAAAATCTTTACTTGCCCTCTGCCTTTGGAATGTGACCCTCTTCTGGGGTGCGATTGGTGTGGGCACTTCTACCAATCTTGACCTAAGCTCTGTTACCACAGAGTTCTCTTTACTGCTTCCTCCCAACTGCTGGAGGCCACCACAGACCTGCACCAGCAGATGGAAAGCACTGCCATTCACTGGCCACTGGCACTAGAAGATCACCTTCTGCCTCGGCAAAGTTGTGGCAGCATGCCTGTGGGCCTGTCCACTGGATGGGCACTCTTCCCCGGTGCCACAGCTCAGTGTCTTCGTCACAGAGAAGCATGGATGGCCTGGGCTGGCCTCCTGGGCTTGGGAAGCTGCTCTAACTCCCAGCCTCCACTATACTGATGTGTTTAGCATTGCAGTGGTTGGTCTTACTGGATATGAATGAGGACACAGGCTCACAAACCCACCAACAATAGGATCCCTCTTATGCAGAGCAGGAATGAGTCTAGACTGCAAGCAAGAAGGTTCACGCCCTCCTGGCAGGTGGGAAACAATCTGAGGTTTTGCTTCTACTCTGCAGGGTCTCGGCCAGATGTCTTTAAGTCGGGCCAGTGTTCTCACCCTGTCTCCTATATTAGTTTGCTTGTTGTCTTCCCTTCACCTCTGGTCTGCTCTGATTCTGGTTCACCTTGTCATGGGTTCCTCTTTTCACAAACCACTTTATCCCATACAGTGTCCCAGGGCAGCCGGAGCCTATCCCAGCAAGCAAAAGGCACAAGGCAGGGGACGCCAGTCGATCGCAGGGCACATACCGACACAAACACACACTCTTACACCAGGGCCAAATTTCACAGAAGCCAATTAAACTACTAGTAAGTCTTCGGACTGTTGCAGGAAACTGGAACATGTAGAGGAAACTCATGTGATCACAGGGGAGAACATACAAACTCCACACACATACTGTAGCACCCAATTGCTAACTACACAGTTACTCTATTGCCATTCACTACAGATTTACTACCTTTTACCCTGAAATATACAGCTCAAACCTGAGTTGCTTGAACCAGGTTTGAGCCAGGAGTGTTCACCAGATTTTATTGGGACAGTTTTTAATTAACCTATAACAATTGAGCATCAGTTCTGCCCTTGCAGTATCCGCCTCTGATATTCTGGACTAATTCTGGGGTTAGACCAATCTTTCTGATTAAACTTGACACACAGAATGAGGAAACTTAACATGATCAGATTTACATACTGCACATTCAATATATTAAAGGAGCTACATACCATTATATCAAACTATTTAAAGAGATGGAAAAAATAGCAGCACAACAAATTCAAAATTTGGGTCAAAGTTAGATAACAAATGCTGAGATCTGGGACACTTCACTTATGCAATATTCTGAGAAAGCTCTTATTTGAATAGAGTTGTATCCTGGCAGAAAAAAAAACAACACAGAGGCTCTTTCTCTGAGAACATGACTCGCTCAACATGTGAGATGAGAGAATGCAAATGGATATAATATACTGTACGTAACATAGCTTTCAAATTTGTATTTTGGAAACTCTACAGTACAGCTTGAAGTTGTGAACTCGGGACTGGGTCAAGGAAAGGACTTTTGGTGCTCATCTATTGCATGTGCAAAAAAGAGCAACTGGAATTGATTGCAAAATAATTAAAATTAATATTGCGTAAAAGCAGATGTTTTTGAAGTAAATATCTTATTTTGTCTTTCAATTTACAGAATACTGAAGACCTGATATTATGGTTCCCTCTGGGTTTCCTTGACCATACCCTTTGACTGTTATGGTGTTTCCTGTGAGGAACTTACTGTACATCCACGTACTCAACAGAAATGATAGGAAGAAAAGCAACAGAGAGCAACACATACTGTACACCTGGATTCAAACACCTGCAACGTTTTCCAGTGCTTTGTGCAACACAATAGTATTGAAGTCTGAGCACAGTATTTACCCCTCATTGAGGTGTTGCAATTTTTGCACATTAAAGCCTTTTAAGCTTTATCACCTCAAATGCTGTGCTGAAGGGGAATTCTAGTAAGGGCTCTATTCTGTGCCCTGACAGTCAAGCAGTTTGACTGTTCATGGCAGGGGGGCCCTACAGGGGGAAGCCCTTTTAGTTTGGATTATAGTTCTAATAAATGATCCAATTAGGGGGAGTGTGGATTGAACAGGCAGGCTGTAGTTTCCAAGGCTAAACCGCTTAATGGCCAAGACTAAATCAGGATCAGTTTAGCACTGTAGACGCACACAGTTCCCAGCTATTTTTGTGTCAGTGTTTGCTGTGTGCGCTGGTGAAGGAAGGAATTAATGAATGACTGTCTTCCAAAGGGCAAGGAAATCTTCAAATAACCATGTGCAGGAAAAGCCAAGGAGGGCATTTACATTTTGTTAAAGACACCAGCCATCATCCATCTTTTTTTGCAGTTGAATTAACTCCCCTGTGATTTATATTTAAAAAAAATTAAGTTTAGGCATAGAGCACATGGCAAACAGTAAGTATAGATCCCCTTGAAACCAGATGCATTCAGTTTTTGTCAAAATATCATTGTAAATAAAACAAAGGAGGATTAAAGCACTTCTACCAAATGGAGGCCAATCAAGGTCTGAAAGCAACACTGTACACTGAAATTGTCCGGCATTGTACAGTCTTTAATCTAGGTCAGTGCATCTTTGAGTGGATCTACATTTATTGGAGTGTAATGACTCTTCTGCAATAAGTCCCTCTTATAATGCTTTCCTTTTGCTCAGTAGCAATTGGTCGGCTTCACTTTCTCTTGTGATAGTGCCCAGAAAGCCTGCTTCACAACAACCCAACTCAGATCAGCCAACAGATAAATGCTGAACAAGACAAATGTCAGTTTTTAGATTTCACTTAAATTCATTTGATAATATTGAATAATCATCACCCACTGTTCTATATCATATAAAATGGAGCACAGCTGCAAACAAACCTGTTGCCACCCTTCATTCTAAAACCTTCTGTTTTTAATTTAGGTACTGTATGTATGGGACTGCAGAGTTAAGGATTTCAATGTCCTACCCTCATTCCCATGCAATCTTTTGGACTGTGCATTACAATGAAATAAGGATAACTTATAGAGTATACTGTAAGATATAATTAGCAATATTTCACATCGGTGCATACAAGTACGCACACTGTACAAGTATATTTCCCAGATCATAATAAAAATATCTCTGGATGCTTAATGAACATTTTGATTGAATTCAAAAGGCACATTTTAAAAAGAACATAATTCTGATTTGTGAATACCATTTAGCCTGTTCTTATGTGTTGCATGGTTAAATAAATAGAGTTGATGAAAATATCGGGCAGAGAAAGCTCTGGTCCCTCCCTCTCTCGCTGCACCTCGGTCTCTCTGTGAAGCAGGGCTTCGTGCCGCTAAGGTGGGTAGGTAGAACGGTATGATCCACTGAGGATCAGACAAGTAAGCAAAAAATAAAATCTGACTTGGCGCCCGAGGGGGGATAGAGATGGAGATGAGTCCTGACAGGCTCACACGCAGCTGATCACGGGCAGTGCAGCGACGGGTGACTCACAGATCGGAGTGGCACGTTCTCTCCACGGGCCTGAGTGCTCAGCTAGCCTCAAAACATTCCGCCCGCCGAGTCACATGACTCCCAGGGGTCGAGAGGCTAGTTGAACCACACTAACGAACTTAAATTAGGTACTACAGGAGCCTCCGGTGAACTGCGACCGCTAGGATGGGGCGGGAGGGTGGCGGAAAGGAGAACGTTTGGGGAAAAAAAAAACGCACTATAAAATACATAAAAGAGGAAGACAATGAAAATAAACAAAAGTTGTCTTTTTTGGAAAAGAAATAAAATAATCTTTCTTATGATAATGAACCCTGGTTCAGCAACAAAGGGAAACTGAGTCATCGTTTCCTTCAGTTGAATTGCGCCCCGTTTTGCAAGTTGCTGCTGGGGGGCTGCTCTGTAGGAAACTGCCTGTTGTGGTTTAACGCACAGAGACAAGCTCGTCTTTAACCCCTTCCAGTTCAGTACCTTGTCTAGGTAGATGTGCTTAAAAGAGATGCAAAGTGGACCTTCCTGTTCCTGCTGGGTACTATTCCCTTCCTGTTTGCTGATTTTGAAAGGGCTGCAGTTACAATGGCACTGAACTGCTCTGTCGTTCACTCTCTGGTTTCTCCTCCTCTACAGTATACTGTATCTGTATGTGATAAACAGCCCGTGAAGGCAGGAGATCTTTTCTCCAGCTTTGTCTCAGCCTTCTGTACTTAACAAAATGCAACTCTGTTTAAGAACTATTAAGAGGTGAGTTCTCTCTTTGAGATACTAATGAAATGTTTAACGGATTTAATTAAATGTTCAGGGAAAGCCCCTTGAGAGTCTGTAAGGGCTAAAGCACCGTGTAGTACAATCTTGTCATATACCAAACAAAAGTAAGCTTGGTGAATCCCTCACACTGCTGCTGAATCTACAGACTTCAATTTTACAGACATAGAGGACACTTTTGCTGTAGGATAAAGTTTCCCAGTAATCCTGGAGAAACACTGTTTCTTCTGGTTTTTGCTCCGAGTTATTAATTGCAGATTTTATTTGGGGTGTATTCGTAAATTTGCTTTCAACTCTTAAAGTATGAATCCTGTACCTTTTGTCAGAATTTTAGGACTGCCCTCATTCAGGTGTGTTGTCTGGAATGTAACCAACTGGACCCCTAGAATGAAAAATCACTTTCTGTGAGTGTGTCTGATACAGTGTCACTCCAAACTGTGTCTGTTCATCATCAATTGATCAATCAGTAAGAGCTGTCTATTCAGAAATAACAGGAAGCTAGTTGAGGTGCTAAGTCCTGTATGCTGAAATAATCGGAAATCGGAAATCAGAAATGTTACGCTCAGATCTGACCAAAGAAACAAGTTCTAAATAAGTCTAAGCAATCAAGCAGATCAATGAAGCAATCAATTTAGCAATATACCTGGAATGGAAACCAACAGAAATGGTGTTCTTCCAGGAGTTGGGGGCTACTACTGTAAAAGATAGTTCCCTTTTAATTAAACCCTAAACTCAGCTCCTGGTCATTAAAATATTCCCATGGCGCCTTTTGTAAGAATAGGGGTTCTCAGAGAAACTCAGGTAATTACAGTTCAGAGTTTCTAATCTACTCTACCTACAGTTCCCCAACAGCTCATCTAGGAAAGTCCTATCTCCCTATTCCACCTTATCCGATATGGATTGGTTCTTCTCAATGAAGAATAAAAACTGCTATACAAAATCCAAGGAATTATAATTTGAATTATTACTATAAAAACGGCCCAAGTTGGAATCCAGAAAAGGGATTTTATCAGAGCACTGATTTAGATATTTGTGCTTGACATTCAAGTTTTCTTTTTCCAAAGCATTACGCATGACTTGTGAGAATTTCAAAGCCCATAGTGCAAACATGGGTTTTGTACCAAAAAAATCAGAAAGTGTTGCAGAGGACAACGGTGCTTAGTCATTAGAGGCAGATTGTATTTTTTTGTCTACATTCTTGACTTAGAAGACAAATTCAAGTTTACACAAGAAAAGAACAAATCAGCCTCCCTATTCAACTGTCTTGTTACTATTGATTGGGACCACTTGGTGGCTGAAAAGCAAGTATGCCAGATCTGAAGAGATAAGATAATTAACAATACAATTACTCAAATTGTTCTCTTTGATGGAATTTCCAGAATTGAATGACAAGGGTCACGTGACAAAATCACCCATGCCGAAGTATAACATAAAATGAAAGAAAAATATTGAATATATAATTCCTGATACATAAAAAGTAGTTGCATACACAGCAGTTTACATTTTAAGGTGGGAGGGGGAGGGGGGGGTGTGTTGTATTTGAGCTGTTGCACAAGAACCTACTTGGGTTACTTGTCCCTTTGGAGGATGTGAGAAGCTGTTCGACATCATGGATTCTGTGCTACTGCAGCCCATGATGGTGGTATGCAGGACCCAGGTTCGAGCCTGCTTATCCTAAATCCCTGCCCTTTATGTGAGAAAGAAACTTTGTAAGAGGAGTTGCAAAAAGTTAGCCCATCCAGCCCATTGGGAAGTTAGTAATTTTTTGATCCAAGAATCTCACACAGCTGTTCTTAGTGCAAGCCAGGGTATTGTCATCAACAACATGGCTGGGTCACCCGTGGCAAACTCCCAAAATTATTTTTGTAATGAAGGGCCTCCTGCTCTCAGTTTTAAAGGCACTTCCATGTAGTTTCCAAATGTGTCCTCTTGTTTGTGTTTTACTTTTCCTTCTGGAGAATTGATTTCTTCAGCAGATGGTTCCCCTGGGTGTCCACAACGCAGGAGAGTAGTAACACTGAAGGTGAGGACAATGTTTTGAGGACTGAGGAGAGAGACAACAAGAAACCCAGAGGCAGAAGTTAAGTGCTGAAACCTTCGCCTGTGTGTGCCACCGTTCCTGTCTCATTCCTAGAATGCTCTCATTGAAATTCAAAATAAAGTTGATTGTAGCACAGAAGGACTGTGAAAACTCAAATATCTACTTAGTCTCTGTATTTGTGGTGCTCTTTAACTTAATTCTGCAGAGCAAATTCTTGTGAAAGAATAAGCACACAAAATTGAAAATGTATTTATTGTATTTATTATTTATTTGCTGAGCAGATGCCCTCATCCAAGACCTTTAGTTATTTTTAAAGAAATTGTTAAAAACAAAGAGCAACAGTTACAATGCACAGTCTTCCTTCACATTGACAAAATGGTTATTTCCCATCGTTATTGGGTACCAGAGAAGTACCGGAGCATTAAGGCCCAGACTCAGAGACAGTTTTTACCCCCGCACTATCAAACTATTAAACTCCCAGCCTCTCTCACCTATGATCTTCTCTCTTACCAAAACTCAAACACATTGAAATCTACAGTACCCCTACCTCACATGTCAAGAAGCTCACTCCCCATAATTTTCTATCCTTTATTTCATTCTGTTGATGTGTGATTTTGCACATCTGATGTTGTTTTGCACATTACCTGTTACCCGTTGTTGTTTTGATGATTGGTAAGGGCCAATAGGAAATTTGGCCAGGACACCAGGGTCACAGCCCTACTCTTCTTGAGAAACACCCTCAGATTTTTTAATAATCACTGAGAGTCAGGACCTCGGTTTTACGTCTCATCCGAAAGACGACGCCTGGTTACAGTATAGTGTCCCCGTCACTATACTAGTACATTAGGACCCACATGGACCGCAGGATAAGCGCCCCCTGCTGGCCCCACTAACGCCTCTTCCAGCAGCAACCTTAGTTTTTCCCAGGAGGTCTCTCATCCAGGTACTGACCAGGCTCACACCTGCTGAGCTTCAGTGGGTTGCCAGTTGTGAGTTGCAGGGTGATATGGCTGCTGGCCATAGAATGACAGAGGGTGACCTATGATTTGGTTAAAAAGTGGATAAAGATACTCAAGTGGAATCTATTTAATGTAATGAAATAGAAATAGTTAACAACATGACACTTAGAAGGATATAACCTATTCTATTGGGGTAGAACAAGTTATTCTCTTGAAGTCCATCCAGACAGACATGAAGACAGCTGCTCCATGCAGCAGGCTGGAAACGCTGTGGTTTTCCATAGTCAAATAAACTACATGTATACCGGGTTTGTGTACGAACAGCATTTCATGAAGTGAAAATGTAGAAGTGCTGAGGCTTCAAAGAGCTCTGTGACATCAACATTTTAGAGGGGGGTTTGCTGAGGGGGGCAGCAGTAGCTGACAGAGTGCCCTCCTTCCACTCTCTGCCTGCAGCCTGGATTCTTTACTGAGAACACAGCCAAGTCACTGCTCAGAGCTCAAACACACCGTTTCTCTGAAACGGAGCTCACCACGGGCTTTCCTTATATGAGCAGAGTGCGGAAGCATCCTAAAGTACGATCCGAACATAATGGAGGAAAAGGCTGCTTGCTGCTTGTTTGTTGATGGGCCAAAAAAGAAAGACACCTTTTGCTTGCGATTGTTGCACAAACTGCTACACAACGCAGTTTTCAAATGCAGGTTTGTTCTCCGTGTCACTGAAGACTAGTTCTGCAGATTCTTACTGTAGATCTCTCCCCCTGTCTGTTGCAATACCAGACTGGTGTGGTAAGCACTAGAGCTGTCTAGGAACTACAGTAGCCTGGTGATGGGATGCACGTTTACCAAACTGACAGGTTTACAGAAGTCTGGGAGGAACAGGCACCATGGTTTTAAGTTTAAGTTAAGTTTCCACATAAAAGCTGCGATTCTGACATAAATATGATTTTTTTTCTTCTCTTATACTGTATCTAGTTTACAGATTGCTGTATATGTATGGGGCGTTTTGTTTTGTATTTCGCAATCAATTCAGATTAAACGATTCAGTATTCCCCGTTGGTGATCCCTTGAACTTCTCCGAAGGCGGAGCTCTTCCACAGAGAGGCTTTGTTTCCCCCTGTATTTTATTTTATTTTGAATAAGTGTTCCCATTATTTTTCTGTTTTTGACATTCGTTCGTTCTCCAGTTGTCTTATTATGCTCTCACAGTATATCTCAGACTTGGAGCTGTGCGTTTCACCAAATCCTGCCTCACAGCTATGGCACTGCTGCAGGCAATTCGTTTAACGCTGTCAACATTATTAAGACTAATTAATTTAAGAATGATGCAGTCTATCATTAAGAACAGCTGTAGGTCACTCGTAGATCAGTCTATTTGTAGATTGGGAAATGTGTCAAAATAAAGTGGTGCACATGTATTATTCTGGGTACAAAGGTAGAAGCTGGTGCTATAAGAGTATGAAACACACTAAGATATTATGTTCACGTACTTTCTTTTTTCTCTATCTGTTATTTGGGCTACCTTTAACAATCCAACTGTGTCACCCTGGGACACAGACACTAATAATGTTAAAATAATAATGGCAAAATCTCCAATTTATTTTTCTTAATCCAGCCATATGCTCTGAAAAAGATGCCTCATTATAACAGTGCTGGAAGCCACGTAGTCCCGCGCTGTGGTCAATGAGGGCTGTTTTAATGGGATTATACACAGCAGCTAAAATTCAGTTACTTTTGGGGTCAGGGTGAACACACACAACTGTTTAGTGAGATAGAGAGCACTTCCACCTCTCGGTTGCTCTCTCCAGGGGTTCAAACATCTGAGCCCTTGTGTTTTTTCACCATTGTTGAAACACACATCATACAGCCATGAACATTTGAATCTAGCAAATACCACTTTTAAATTGAAGCCCACCTAAAAACACATCCTAATTTAAAAAAAAACACTTTTGTCAGTTTTACTTTCTAAAAAACTAATGTAATATAATATACTGTAATATTGTTACAGTTTTAGGTGACTGAGAAGTGTCTCTGAGATTTTAGGTAAAGTTTGTGAAACTTGGCATAGTAAACACTTCTAGCTTTATGGATAGGGATATAGGCTCCAAATAGGCAGATTGCATTGTATTTGGTTAGCTCATCTCTTTTTGTGACTTCTGTAGGCATTAAGAGTTTAAATGCTTAGTAACAGTCTGGAGTGTTCTGGGTGACCAGAATGTTAGGTCTCTGAAAAGCCTCTGAAACACCTTGTTTGTACAGTAAATACTGGACATAGACTAATTTTTGTTGTATGTTTTGTTGCATGTAGTGGAGTTTGTGTCTTGTCATGGTATTACTTATTTGTTTAACCAAGAGTGCCTGGATTATAACTCCTCTCAACAAAGCTGTGCCAGAGTATAAAGGATTCACATGCCTCCAATTATACCAACTGCTCGGGTATTTTCTGGTGAAATCATTTACAGTACAAGTTGGGGGTTATAAACAATTATTTCACCTATTGACTAAACTGCTCAGACAAACTGTGATTTTCACCATTTTTGTAACCCCCTATATTGTTAGAATATAATTTAATATATGTGACAGTGGAGCACACCTCCCACTGCACTCCGTACTCTGCGGCGTGTGGGAATGCGCAGCTACCACACCTGAGGCTCATCAGGTCTGCTATTTAAGATTCCCACGCATCTGTGGACTTTGTTCACTATTACATTAATATAATATAATATAATATAATATAATATAATATAATATAATATAATATGGGCCATGGGATTCATTCTTGGGTGCTAATCCATGTGGAGTTTATATGTTCTCTCTGTTTTCACGTGGATGTTCACCAGGTGCTTTCCTGGTGCTCCGGTTTCCTGGTTTGATTGAGCGCAGGTACTGTATACAGTATGTCTGTGTGTGTCCTGTAGTGGACTGTCCCGTCTAGGTTCTGTCCTGCCTTGCGCCCATTGATTGCTGGGATAGGCTCTGGCGCCCTCTGTGACTCTGGATTAATTTAAGCGGTTAGAAAAAGAATGGACGGATAATATAATATAACAAAGGGCAATAAACCCTTCAAATTTCAATCTGAAGGATGTTCGAGCAAGAATCACACAGTGATTTCAATTCGGCCACTACATCCAGATTTGATAAGCTTGATTTTCCTTCTCTTGCTCTTCATTCAGCAATGAATGAATAAATATTCATCAGCTCGAAGAAGGATGTTCTGCTTGGCCCATTCATTTTCCCTGAAATGTCCAGGCTTTTTGGCTCTGCTTGTGCTCTGTCAGCCAGGTATTCTTCATTTGCCTGTTTGTGCACTGCCATCACCGACGATGTTCCAGGGCGTTTATTTTAGCCTTTTGATTTACAGCCCCTTTCTCGTGTCAGTGGCGATGCAGCATGTGACGCCACCTCCCCCTGACCACAGGTTGACAGTGACACATGGGTTGTCGTCCAGACCAAACAAGGAGCTGGAAGGCCTTGTCCTGAGGAGCTGGCCCACCCCAGAAAAGGCAGCATGAGACTTGGGAAGTAAAAAAAGGCTTCATACATGTCATGCAGGGGTACTAATTAAAGCACAATGCTGCGTGACAATGGCCTGGGCCCATGGTGTAGGGGACTGTAAAACAGGATGTATGGAAATGCACCAAGTGCCTGGGGACAGCTGAGGAGTGACCCTCTCCTGACAGCTGGTGAGGGGCTCCTTCCCGCTGAGCAGGATTCCAGGCTCGTGCCACCACACCTGCGACGCCCCGCGCAGCTGAGACAGGGAATGTCCGCCAGGCGCACGTCCCGGCTTAACATCTGCGATCCTCTGTCCCGGAGAAATCTGGGCCAAGCTCCTTTCATACAGACATTTCAGCTGTTCTGCTCCTGAGAGGAGCGGGAAACTCAGATCACGGTTAGTACCTGCACAAATGTCATTTTTCTCACTTTCATTTTTGGATTTCGAAGTCTTCCTTTACACACACAATGCTTACTCTAACCTTTAAATATGCTTCACCACTTAAATACGCGTGTGAGAGATGATATCAGTGCACAGGCTTGTAGACGTGAGCAAATGTCTTTTTCTTTTTTTATGTCAGGGCAGCAACAATTGTCTCTGAAAACCTTTTTAAAGATATTTCAGCATATGAGACTGGTAGTTTGGTAACAGGGGGGAAATCCCATGAATTTGTCCTGAATTTTTCAGACCATAGTAGGCTACAGCACACGCCATATACACTCTCCTGAAATTAGAAGAATTCTGGCCTGAAATGGTAATGAAATTCCAAAAGATGGTGAAATTCTGGAGCTCAGGAACATCGAGTCAGATCTGGGAGATTCCATTCCTGACTGCTTAGTGTCTGTCTGAGTGAGGCAGGATTCCACACAATCCGAGGAGGAACCTCCTTTTCTGTTTCAGAATTTTGGTTTGAAGGTGCTTTAAATCACAGCCCGTTTCTCATCTCGTATCCTCAAATCTGTAGTCATCAGGCTGTCTAGGCCTCCACGCAGGGGCAGCCTGCCAGCATTAGCAAACTGTAAGGGCTGAAAATGCAGAAAACCACATTCATCTCCATGACTCGGAAGGACTCCTGGCAATAGCAGGGAAACTGAAATTCCAAAGTAATCCCAGGAATGTAACTGGGCAGGTAAAATATGTTACAAATGAGTGTGTTGGCAGAGAGCCCTGGTAATTATTTCTTTAACAAAAAAAATGCTGAGCCATCTTTTTTACCTTAATTGTCTACGCTGCTAAAAGAAGCAAATACTTGGACCGTATTTATTACAGAAAAAAACTTGACAGGACAAACTCAAATAGATACTCATCCTATTCATTCTGTTGGAATTTAGGTATTTTGGAATCCGATATATAAAAGACAAAAAATGCAATTGCTTGTGCTCTTACTTGTCTCTGTAGCATTTTAGACACTATCACTTCAGGAACATAAATAAAATGTCTGTGAAGAAACCATTTAAACAAATAAGGGTGATTACAGTAGTTTGAGCAGAGCTAGACCAAAATACCACCACCTTTAATTCATCCAAAACTGCCACTCAGTAGTCTCTCTGCCTGACATCTGTGCTGTGTGATCTGTGTGGCATCTATTAGAGAGAAGTGTGATACTGCCACTGGCTCAAATGTTACAATCTAGAGGTGGTGGAATGACTGTCCTTTGTTAGAATTAGTTGAAGAATGAGCTGGAATAGAGATGATGACTTGTTAATGACAGGTCAGACTTGCGTTTATGATCATCAGTTTCTTTTCCTTTTAACCACGTTTGGATGTTTTTTTTTAAATGCATGACTTTAATGTGCCTTCGATCTGTAATATAAACCTTTAAGAATTGGGGCACAGTGATATGTTCACTGCTTATTTCCAGCTCTCTGTCACCCCGCACACACTTTTTACACATATTTTACCTGCTTAAGGTTTATCTATTGGAATTGGTCCAAATTCCTCTCTTTCATCAAATGGCTGGTGTATCTATCATATGCATGCCTGACAAGTGGAAGAATAATCAATTTAAAAATGTCTTGTACACCTTTGGCAAAAGTTATGACACTGCTAAGGCCACGAAGCAACAAAAGTGGGTGTAAGGCAGCAGGTGTCAGGAACCACACTGACTTTGCATAATAACAGCCAGTGTCTTTGTCAGGATAGGTTGTGTTCCTATTTCTTCCCTTCATGTCTACAATCAACTCTTAATCAAGGCCTCCCATGTTTCCAAATGCTAACCTTAGGACAGTTAGAAATTCACAAAAATTGATCCACTGTTTCCGTAGATACTTGATAATCACCGCACTGAGGTGACCCTGGATTCTGGGACAGTTCTAACTGGGTTGAACAAGGAAAGATGGAAAGAAACAGACGATGCATCATTACACCTGGAATTCTACATACAGTACAGTGAGTTTGTGGATTATAACCCAGCTGTTAGTTTGGTCTACACCCAAGACATCACCAGGACACTCCCACTCCTCATTATGGGTCCTGAGCTGTGGTTAGGAAGGGACTTTATAAGCATTGTAAGGGACTCAGTCTGGAGGAATCAAAGGAGAAGAATTTGGATGGACACAAATTGCACCCCTGGGAACAGGAGTGGACTAGAACTCTAGAGGGGAACTGTATAGAGATCAGCAGAGTAGGCTTAGGCATCGTTTTCCTTTCCAATTCCTAATATTGGACTCAGGGAAAACAGGGTGGGGGCAGGGCATAAGGAACCACAGTGTTGGGGATGGCTACGATTGGAGGGAACTGTTAGGAATCCCTGGTGGGAAGATAAACGGATCCTGTGCAGACGCAGGCACGGGTGATAGATGAGGCAGCCGAACAAACCAAAACGAGAGGCAAGGTCGTAGTCAAAAGGCGAAAGGCGAATCGTAATCCAGGAAGTTCTCCGGTAGCAGACAGTCCGAGGCGAGAGGCGAGCTGCAAAGTCGAAAAGGCCGAAGGGGAATCCAAAATCCAGAATAAACGAGGTACGGGGAAAAACGCCAGGTAGAGCTCTCAAGGAGTAGACTCAATACCGAGCAGCGGGAAGCAGGTGAAGAGGGTATAAATAGCAGTGCGCACCGCACAGTGAGTGTGCGCAGGTGGTTTAACTCGTGCGGCAGCGTTTGTTAATAATCACCCGCTGCTGGGGCTGATTAGCTCGCTAACGATTTGGTCTTGACTGCCTGGTGGTCATGACAGGAACACTCTGGTGACCATGCAGGACTAGACGCAGTTTCATCTTTTTCGTCTGTGTACTTGAAGGGGGTGTGCCACGACACCAGACAGGCCTTGTTCCTGAGAGTGGTGCTCCTCTCTCTTTTGGGACTTTTGCTTTGGGTCGCTGAGGATCATGAAATTCATTTGTTGTGAGTGTTCATCCCTTGTGGATGCTTTTCTGTTCTTGTGTCCTATCTTTGGGCAGATGTATTATGACTGTTAGAGGAGTAAAAAGGGTAATTATGTTTTATTACTGTCTTGTGCCGATCTGCGGGTGAACTGGTGTTTCTGGAAGATACAAAGAAACTGTCACGCAGGAGCAGTGGCACTGTGGCTAAGGATTTGTGCCTGTAGCTGGAAGGATGCTGGTTCAAATCCCGTGAGTGTCAGAGGAATCCTGTTCTGTTGGGCTCCTGAGCAAGGCCCTTAACCCCAACTGCTCCAAGGGGACTGTATAAATGGCTGACCCTGTGCTCTGATCCCAAGCTTCTTTCTCCCTGCCTGTGTGTCTCATGGAGAGCAAGTTGGGGTGTATAAAAAGACAAATTCCTAATGCAAGAAATTGTGTATGGTCAATAAAGTGATCTTAATATCTTAAAGTGAACTAAATTTAACCCCAAAAGCTCAGTTCTTAATAGCAATTACACACCACATCAGCGATCACTAGTCCCCTCTAATTCCTTCGGCTGAACCTGGCTGGCCAGGGACATGTCTGCCAGTTGTCTGTTTGCTGGTGTTCAGGCAAGATTCAGCCCAAACCATCTAGACCCCCATTCTTGCCTGTGCTTCAGCCCTGGCTCACTCTGTTCCGCTGCAGTGCTCTTCACCTTTTTTGAGCCCGAGAATCGATCAGCCCAGAAAGCACCTGTGCAGCTCCTGTGATACCGATGCTGTAGTTGGTCAACAATCCCCAACTGTCTGAGTCTCACAGGCCTGTAAGCCAGCACAGGCACTGGGAAGGGGACGAGGACGGGGACCCATTTACTCTCTCCTAGCAGCTGTCATGCCCTGTACACTTAGAGGGCGCTCTACTTCCGTCCTTCCTAGTTCCCTGTGATTATTCATGTCTTTCCGGTGTGTCTTATTGTGTAGCTTATTTACTTCCTGTTTCTGCTCTGCTCCTTGCTCAGCATTGAGTGTACGGATGTCCTGAGACCCTCCTAGCAACAGTTCGCTCATGTTTATGGCCGGAGGGCATAGGTTTCTATACCGACACCGTCTGTCCCCCTGAGCTTGGGCTAACCCTCGTGTTGCCCCTTTTACACCTACGCATTGGGTCTCTACCGCTGTCCTGGTCATTCCACGGCTTGCCCTTTCAACATCTGTGACAGCAGCCTAAAGTCTAGACAAAGTCTGAAGCCCTCTTTCTCCTAGTTGTTCTCATAAGCCTCTCAATTAGACCAGTGGAGTGACTAATTCTATTTAGAGCCTATCCTGTCAGCTCCTGTCACTCCCTCTGAATGCTAATTTCTCAATTACTCAATCAGACCAGGTGTGTCATTCCAGAGATTTTTTCCTCTCACAAAGCTGCCTCTCACCACCGTCTCACTACCACCTTTCACCCCTTGAAGTTCCAGTGCCACTTTAATTACTACAGCTATGACTTTGTGCTTTGGCTCACATTCATTCACTACAAAATAAAAACAAAGTACACTGAACAGCTCCCATCTGGAAAAAACAGGTATAAACTTCTAATTTTATCATTTTTCGTCTAAATACAGCTTTAGTTTTTCAACTGCCCCCCCTCCCAAGAGAAATGACGTTAAGATGCATGAACATAATTACATTACAAATGTTAAGTTTCAACAACATGGCTAGGTTAGCTAGGCTAGATATCTAGTTCCATACTCCCACAACCCTTTGTCTAAAGGGTCCTAATTAGAGGATTTTATCTAGGTGTTTCTAGGAAAATGTATCTGCTTCAACTACATACAGTACAGTGCCTTGGTAGCTTGTCCCACACATCCACAACCCTTTGTGTAAGGTAGTGATTCCATGTAGTTTTCACTTGTGTCCCCTGGTTCACGATGTACTCATTAAATGTACACTCATTCTAAAGAACTTCATTGGATAGTTCAGAAAAACAGTGAAACACAAACCAAAGGACCCAAGAGGAAACTGCGGAAATGCATTGAAGTTAACTCCACATAAAAATCAGCATCAACTTAACAAAAACTGCTTCTGGCCTGGCTGAAAAGACTTCATTGTGTCAGTGTGATATTAATTCAAATTGAATTCCAAAGAAAGGAGAGAGTAATGGATTAAAGCCAATCCCCATCTGGCCTTGGGTGACTTTTTGAAACTACCATGGGATACAAATTTTGTAATCTCTCTGATCGACTGGGAACATCTACTTGACAAAGGCTTGCTCTGATCTTGACAGTGTCCATGGAGTTTAAAACTTGCATACACCCTGTAAAGAAATCCATTTTTATCGTCTTAAGCTCTACTGACAATTCTTTATGGCTTTAAAATGTACTTTACTCTGTGAAAGGGACACAGATACCTCTGTATGTGGTGATAATATGAGAGGCTGTTGGAAGAAGAAATTAATTGTCTTAGAATACGTCTTTAGGAGAAAAATGTGGTGTAGAAACTGATGTTCCTCTTCAACCAACAAGGTTTTACTTAATAGATCTAAACACAATGAAAAATAAAAAATTGCGATGAATGAAGATAAGAACAAGTGAAAGAGAAAAAGACATCTTCTTAACCTGTTGTGTTTGGTTAGAGGCTTCCTTTATGTGCGTAGGCATTAACTTCACAGACGCCTGAGCAAAGTTCCCCAATATTGTAGGCCACCTTATTATTAAAGCAAGGGTGAGTGTCTTTTTACTCTGTACATGTTAGGGATATTACTATAGAGCCATGCTTACAAAATGTTAAATAATTATTTTGTATTGTCCCAGACTCCATAGACAACTTATCCAACTCCTATTCAGTCATCAATGAATGGAATAATTTTAATTCCTAAGATTTGTCATTTAACTGGCTATCAAAAATTAATTAATTGAATGTTATTCATCGAAATAACAGTAAAGAGATATTATAGTGAATGTAAACGTACAATCAAATAAGCAGAAAACAAACGCACAATGTTGTTTTTTTTAACAAAGGATGCTAACTGTACTGTACCTCAGTTTTTAAGAAGACATTATTGTGACGGTAGATGTATTCTCAATGAACCAGTGGTTTCTATAATGTAGTTTTCTATCTATAGTCACTACTGCGTTATAGCAGAAATGGCTGTGGTGGTATTTTTGCTTTGTTTCTGGATCAAAGCTTTTAAAATCACAGAGAAACAACCATGTGCAGCACACCCTGATAGAGTAGGACCATCCTCACATTCAGGAGCTCTTCACCAGCACCCAAGCCCAGAATTAGTAAAGCGCTACTCATGTGAACAGCAGTAAGAAGGTGGATGTTCAACCTCACAGACAGCAGGGAGTACAGTGCAGTGCTGGGCTGTTAAGTGTTCCTGTGTGCAAAAGGCACTTCACTAAACAGGGCATTATCATACTGAATGTGCTCTGTGTACAAGTAGATTCTTGAATTTGAGGGGGATAAAGTATAAATGGATTAGACACAGCATTCAGTGTTCATGTGGGTTGTGTGTTATAATTATTGACTGCTTTAGCAAGGCTGCTGTGCATGTACCAGTCTCATACAATTTTGCTCTAAATAAAGCCTTAAAATTGCATAGTTTCTGTTTTCCATTCCTCGTGAAGTTTTAGTATACCAATATACAGATTACATCCAGCTAAATGGAGACTTTCTTCATGATGTGCTTGTTCACGGACCTATACCAGAAACCTCCAGGGCCAACCAAACCACACTATTTGCTTCATTAAGTCCTTGGTTCCACTGGAGTGTGATTCTGAGGTTTTCATGTATCATACTGTCCAATATCATGCCAAGGGTCAGACATATTTTTCTTGTCCTGTATCTTAAAAAGGTCTGCCATCCTATTCACAGAATTGGGAGGGAAGTTTAAGTAAATATTCCAGAGAGACACTATTACGATCCATAACACATTGTACAGTATTAGTACTTTCAGTTTCCGGGAGTTTCCTGTGCTGACGAATGTGAACCATTACAAAAGCATTCCAAATTTGTTTTACGGAATAAAGATTCACATAAAAGTGTTAGCCTAGAGAAAGATACCAATAAATATATAACATGTGCTGAGGACGTGACATAACGGAATACCAAAAGCAGTGAAATATTATTAAATGGTAGAGCAGGAAAGTCACATTATCTTTCCCAACACCTGTTGTAGACTGTGAGCTGTGGCCTAAATGCTTAGTTTGGCCTATAAATATTCTAAGATCCCTCACCTCGGGCAGTTCTGGCCTGCTATCTTGGCAGGGCTGCAAAGCCAAGGTTTAAATTTAAATCGAGTCATTATTCTTGATTGAAACACGATCTGTTTTACTTCAAGGACCTGTGTGGTACATTAATAGGCCTGCTGCTAAATTGAGAGGGGTTTCCATCACATTTTGTACCCACTTATTGGGCACCTGATTAAGATGGAGGACATAAACATGAAACACGAGCCCCGCCTCACAACGGCTCCTTGATTTGCTGAGCAGGAGTCCCTGCCTGGGGTATGGAGTGTCTCGCGCCTCTCGTGAGAGGGTGAGTTGGCCTTGAGCCTTGAGTTTGCCTTCTGAAAGGTGCATGGGGACTCAGTTCCTGATGTGACCGGCAGCGTGATCAATCCTGGAACTGGACAGGCAGGATTAACTTGGCTCTCAGGATCACGTCTTCTGTCAGCGAACTGTGGCGTGCTCTGTAGCCCGGTGTCTCTGACCAGACAGTGCACTCTACTCAGCTTGACTTGACTCATGATGACTTGACTCATCCAAAATCTTGCACGTCTTTACAATGTTAGACGATTGTTAGACAATTATGTGCTAGTTCTATGAAGGTCACTAGAACATGGTGCATTCCCACTTAAGTGACATTCCAGAAATGTAGGATTTTCTTGTTTTGTCTTTCTAAATTCAACTGGATACAAACTCAGGATCAGTTTCATCATATGGGGCACAGTACATTATAATTTTTTATTTATAAAAGCCTGTTTCTCAAACAAGAGCATTCAAAATGGTGGATTCTTCTATGAAGGCAAGAAGTGTTCTAATGAAATTCAAGGCAGAGAAAGGGCACAGTCTCTCTATCTCTCTCTCACCAGTGTCACTCCCATTCTTACTTTCCCAAATTTGTGCATGGCACGACAGCTGCCGTTACACTGCTCCACTTCCTTTCCTTAAAAATGGAATAGAAAGGAAGAGACTCATGTCAAAAAGCTTAGTCTCTCATCTCGTTTTTAGCAGCCAGGAGCTCTTGCATCACTTTGGTTGTAATTTGCTCGTAAAAAGAACTACCTGCCTCATTAGTTTCCTCCCAGGTGTAAAGAAGACATGGTAGTAGTTGGGCGCTGAGCTAACTGGTTTGTGAAAATGATGGAAGTGTTTTGAGCCTGTGTAAAAAGCCAAGTAGCTTGCTTTCATGTCCTCCTCAGCTTGAGTTGGAAGGGCGCAGTTTCAGGGCTCATGTTTTCAGGAACCCAGTCAAACAAAGCGCCAACTGTACTCTAAAGCTCGGCCCCCTCCCGGAGAACGTATTCACTCTTTTGTAAGCGGAGCAGGCTGGAGGTAGTGGAGAAGACAGTGACTGGGGATTTTTGTTTTGCCTCTCCTTCTTGCTGCAATTACCTGGACAGATCCCAGCCCCCGAGCGACACCGCAAGGAAAGATTCGGCGATAGTTTGCTTAACCCACCTCCCTCTCGCCACCCCTCCCTAATGCATCTCGTCGGAGGCCGAACGATCTTTCTTTCCGAGTGCAACTCATTGGTCCCCGTGGTAACTACACTCCAATCTCAGCTCCCTTCGTTTTATTTCTTCTATTTATTTTTCGCTCTCTTTTTTTTCCAGAACTCCGTGACGCACACTGGCAATAATGAGTCTGTGTTAAACAAGAGGCTGCAAGTGCTCCCAAAGTAAGGGGACAGTGCCTACTATATTTATTAGCTTTCCACATTTAGACAAAGGCTATTTTTAAACAGCTGTTCTATTTGCGGGGGCTGGTGCTTATGTCACAGCACGTTGCCACTTGGCGAAGGCATCATATGCTAGTTTATTTTTATGAAGTGGTTTTGAGCCAAGTGGAGTTTCTCCCCGTGCTTGCTAGCTTGTCGGGCACAGTGTGCCAGAACTGGTACTGCAGGGTGGGTTAGGATCAAGCTCAGGTTTCAGGTCCGGTCTCTCAGCAAAGAATGTAACCCAGTTTGCAGGAGCAGCTGACAAGGCCTCTGTTACATGCAAACAAACAGAGCCCAGTAGTCAGGCACAGAACGAGCAGCTTCGGCTGGCAGAACATACTAGGCCCGCCCTCCCTTGAATTTTCTAGGAAGACCAGAAAACACAAGGCAGTGCAGAGCGCACTAAGCTACATTTCTTCAATGAATTGTTTGTCTAAGGAAAACCATATCCTGTTTAATTTGTTTGCATTGTGGCCTACTCCGTATAAAGCTGACTTCCGAAGCTGCATTCACCTTTTTAGCATTTTTTTTTCTTCACATGTACAAAATTACATCAATGGTGTTAATGTGACAGGAAAGGGGCTGGAGGTGTTTTTATGGCTTCTCCGGTTGTCTTCAGTTATTGACTAGAGCTGCCTAGTAACTGCCTTAGGCTCTATTTGCTTGGCTATAGTTACAAGGGAATAGAGCCCAAATAAAATGGTACGTTCAGAATGTTTCACAGTACCCCCACGACAATGATTGTTTGCCGGATTTGTGAGAGCCAAGTAATGATTTTACAAACACATGAATATTTTTTTTTACCGTACCACATTTTTTGCTAGGAATTTTCTTTTCAGACCAACAGAGTTACTCATTAACTGTAGGGCATTTTCATTCTGAAACATTTTAGTTGCACTTCAATACTGTATATATTTGCATAGAAATTAAGAGTTGAAACGTGGTTGGGAATTAGAAACCAGATCTACAGGTGACTCAGCTGTGCTTACTAGTGTCACGGTTGCTCAGCAGCAGTAGTAGGGAAAGGAGAAAATATCAGACTTGCCAAAATCCTTTCGAAGTCATGAAGAAAGCAGATGTGCATGTTGCGAGCTAGTGAGTCCATTGTGAAAAGCTTAATGCCCAAAACCTTCCAGTAAAGCAGAACAAAAAGAGCAACATAGGTTTAAAAGACTCTTCACGGAAACCATGCTAACATAAAAGTAAAAAGGCTGTCTCTGCTGTGAACATGATCTCTGCTGAACTGACTCTGCTGCCAGTCCACAGTCCCATGCAGAGCAGAGACCCCTTCCCTGATGCACCCAGTGACGATGGGGAATTACCTTGAGTCCATGGTGTCTCCACCATCCCTTAGGGACCCCATAAAGCTGTCCTCTAATCCCCCTACACACAGATGGGATGAAGGACCAGACTAAGAAGTGGGATGGGAGGTTAGGACATTGTAGTAATGCTGCAATTGGAAGCAAGGGTGAGTCCTCAAGGGGAGGAGTCATTTTCATCAGGAGAGCCACATCCTTCGGATTCTCACAGGGAAATCACAGAATTGGCTGCACCTGGTGGCTTCAGCTCCCTATATAAGCGGTTCCTGAGGCAGGCAAGATTGTCTTTCCACAGAGCCCTCAATATTATGAAGTAGTGAGTGTAGTGGGATAACACTGATAGCAGCCTCGGTCTTTTTCTGGGTTGGGACAGCAGTAAGTAAGAAAATGGTAAATTAGTTCACCTGGCTAACTGGAATCGACCGAGAGAGGTTATTTGCCACTGATATCTGGGGAGAGATGCTTACTGGTTATGGAAGGATAAGGTTACAGTTCATGTGAAAGCCCCCTGGCCACACTACCGTATAAAAGGGGGCTCGTCCACAGACATTAGGGTTGGCAAGCACCCTGCTACCACAGGGGCTTGGTGACACAGAGATTCCTGGGTCGCTGTGTGTTCGAGCAGCCAAGCAGAGTCAGTCCTCAGGGCAGCTGCTAATTTTTATTTCCCCCTTGCACTTCTTTCCATGCCTAATGGCAGGAGACTTTCAGCGAGGGAGCCAGGAGAAATGACTAGTTGCACCCCATCTCGGCCAATGGGGAGCCCCCTGGTTGAGCTCTCTGTCAGCCAGTCTCCGTTCCTGTGATCACAGAGAGCTGAACTGATGGGATCTTACAGCAAGCAGCTTCTCCGAAAGCAGCACAAACAAGTCAGCCAACAGCACTGCCCGCGATGTGCGGGCCCATTGCCCCTGAGCGCAGCTCTGTGAAATGGCCTGTTTCCAAACCAGCACTTGAACGAAGACCAAACATGAGCCTTTGCACCCCCCATGGCTATATAGTAACTACTAGGGCATGAAAGTACAGAAATAGGTTCATTAACAATTTTTAAATTTTGTTGATGGTTGCACTCTATTAAAATATTTGCTCTACACCCACATAGAATAGGATCCTCTAACCCTCCTGCTGGAGAGCTTCAATCAAACCATATATAATAACCAAAAACCACCCATTTCTACCGTTTGGGGAAATCCTGTGAGCTATTGATCAATAAAGCAAGTAATTTATTTAATTAAGGAGAGTCTGGTTCTTTAGGACCAAGGGGCATGTAGATTTATTCCAAATGATCTCTAAATGAAGCAAAGCCATTTAACAAGTCACCTACCTAATTCCTCAACTGGAAATTGTCCCAGGTCTTCAGAAATCTGAGATTTAATGGACTCTAATCTGGATAGACTGAAGACTGGATAGACCAGGACTGAAGACCCCTGTTGTGAATTACATACAGTACATATTTACCTCAAATGTAAAAGTTTAGTATGGTATATGTACTGTATGAATACATTGGTTTTACTGGCTAAAAGAGTCTTTTAAAAGTGTGACCTTACCTGATGTTCACTGCTAGATAGTGCTTCTTACCCTTTCATTCAAAAGATGTACATCAACACCAGACATACATTATATGACAAACAACAATTTCTTCACAACATGGAGAAGAAGAGGTGCCCTTTACAAAATACAAGCTGTCCCAAGTGCAAGCTCAGTCATAACACTACACAGATGTTTATGAATAGATAAACAACAGAATTAACATTAAAATACACACCTGAAGATATGTATTAGAATAAGAATGGTAAGAAGAATGAGGCAATTAACCATGAATGAAAAATAATTAACTTTAGTAAGTGCTTTAAATAACATTCTGACTATGGGATCCCATTAATATAATGACATTAAGAGGATGAATATATTCCAACTCACATAACAGATAATATAAATATAAAGATGTTTAATCAGATTTGTCTTTTTTTTTAACATGGAAACCAGACTTAGTTTCTTACGTGGGCATAATGACAGATGAGCGCAGCCTTAAACTTTTCCTTTCTCAGCAGGCATATAGAGAGCAATCCCTTGCGCAACCAATTCAGAGAAAGTTCACCTTCACTCCCCCACTCTCACGTAAAATAAAGTATTATGAGTTCTTTCCATCCTTCAGGCAGAAAGCCTTTGACCTGCAGTTCAAGCTCAGATCATCATTAATCAGCCCATGATTAATTCATTCATTCACCCAAACTGCACATTGTCTGATCAGAGTTATGATACGGCTCCAAATTCGTATGACAGGGTGTTGCATTGTTCTGACTTAGAGCACAATGGATTGTAGGACATGTAGTCTTAAGGCCCTGATAGAACTGGGATGACGCACCTAATCAAAGTGAGCAAACATGAGCTGTCCTGATCCCATTGTGGTATCCTGGGCTACAAACGATCCAGTAAAACTCTTGTTTAGGTCTGCAGGCTGCTGGAGTTTAAACACAACAATCACAGGAGTAAACAGGGCCTGTGCTCAGTTAACTGATTAACCTCCAGCCACTTAGCTATGGTGCAACGATCCATCATTAAAATCATTTTTAGAAAAGGCATGTTTATGTGAGGGTTGAAAAACAGCAAAGTTATTTTTTTAGAACTAGGGACCTTTCCTGCTGTCAAAAAATATAGCTGCCTTTTAATGGGATTGGTCTTGTCCATTCTGTCTTGAGTCAAATTCACTGACTTCGTATTAGGTTTTCCATTGACTGCAGGTCCTGTCTCTCACCTGTCAGGGCCCTGTACCTAAGTAGCTCAGTTCCTAGTTCTTTCTCTTACCTCCTGACCTGCTCAAGGGTCAAAGGGCACTTTCATATAGTCAGAAGCAAGGCTTTTGGCTGTCTGAGTGTAGCTTCAGCAACACAGCTCTTTGCTTCTAGAACTCTGTATCCTGGATATTCTGGAGAGAGTCATGCTAAGACTCTTTTTAAATCAAAGCTGAACGCTAGGCTTGCCAGCTGTGTGTTTTGTACCCCTTGGCATCACAAAACATTCCCAAAGCACTCCCAAATTCACTTTGCAACAGTGTAAAATAGGTGCTTATGAAAGTACTGCAATGATAACAGACTTTTCTCACAGTGGCAAAATTACATATCCTCTCATACTAATGAAACAACTTCTTTCTACAAACTGTGCTTAAAGGAGGAAACAGTATGGCCTAGTGGCCATGGTGAGGAACTGATTACCGAAGTGAGAAAGTTGTTCTCTTATGTTCTCCTGAATCCTGACACCAATATATATTTTTTAAAAATGTCATTTTCAAGGTCCTGAAAACATCTTTCAGATGTCAAATACAAATGTTAGTCTGTAAGCAGTGGACAGAGCAATGTTTTTTTCTACAGTGTTGTGCAGTAGGTCTCAGCCATGTGTGTACACGAGGTCTGCATTGCTGTACTTTGTGCAGTGTATGAACTTTATTTGTCCTAAAATGCAGCAGAAGATATGTCAGCATTGTAGTATGTTCTTTTTACATTTGAACTATAAAAGTTCTAAGCGTTCAGTTACACTAGATCTATTCATCCAAATATCACACAATTTACAAAGAGTAATGGAAACAGTAATTAGCATTAAACTTCACTACAGCAGATAATAACCTCTAAGGCAAAAAATATTGAAATATTCCACATGATAGCCAACACTGATATAGAAAGGATTGGCTCTTGCTTAACTAATACAGTACAACAGGGATCTGTATTAGGATCACAGCTTTTCCTAAATTAAGTCAATGATCTAGATTCTGGCATAACTAGAAAATGAGTCGCTTCTACAACTGAAACCAAGCTAGGAGGACTAGCAATGACTCCAGAAGCTTAAAATCAAATTTATCTCCACCTGGCAGATAGTGTTTAATGTAGACATATCCAGGGTATTACAAGCAGATAGCTTAACATAATCTATAAATATGAAGTGGGAACAACACATTTGGAGAGGCTACTTACAGCATGAGAATGACTTTGGTATTTATATTGACATAACATTTGCATTTTCCAGGGTAAAGTGGGGAAGCAACAAAAAAGACAAAAACAAATTGTTATGATATTAAGTTAAAAGCACATAATTTAAATCAATGGATGCTATGTTAGACCTGTACTACAGACTAATAAGAGCCCTTTCAGAACACGGTCCACAATGTAGAATGTAAAGCTGGCAGAATGGTAGGCATTTGTTTTTATGTTACTGTTTCGTTCTTATGTTCTTTCTGTCATTAAACAGCATGATCAAACTTGTCCAGATCCAAGTGGGGCTTTCCTCACATTTTGAGGTCCTGCTGTCACGTGTTTTCTACAGTATGTACAGGCAGTGGTACTGGTATGCCATGAGTCATCGGTTCAGTTATTAATCTTTTGATTTCACTGGACTTCATTACTCACAAAAAGGGAAACTCTCCCAACGATAAATGCAGATGGAAACCTGCTACAATGTCACTCTTAATACCACCATATATAATGTCCTTTGCATTCCTGAGTCTCTTTCTCCTACTTTTTCTTAATGGTCAAAATAATAATGATGTACAGACAAGAAAATAAATAAACCAGCAGGTTTTATTGACTGGATATCGACATGCAGAATGTTCTGTGTTATTTTGCAGGTTTTCCTTCCTTTTTGGTAACACTGAGAAAATGTCTACCTTAGGCAACGTCTTTGAAAATGGGAACTTTGGGATTCTTGGGTGAAACATTAAAAGAGTGGGGTTTAAAAGCTTTCTGAAACAGTTTTCAAAGCTTTATGTCTGCAGCACTAGAGTACTGCATTGTGCTACTCCTGTCATCGAAAAGTGTTGGTTATCCTGCAGACTTTGAAGGAAACACAATAGAAACATAAGAGCCTTGTTGCCCCTCTAGGTCTTGTTCTTTACTGACAGTTTTTAAAATGTTTCATACCTTCCAGGACAGTGGGAATTCTCACATGCAGCCCTTTTCTTTTAAATTAATAGTTTGTAGCAATTTATTTCCAATACCAGTTCCCACTTGCATACTTAATGCTTGCAAAGACAAGCCTTCCGTAGCACAATAATAACGTAATTTAGCGAAAAATTTACTAAGTCTGCAATGCAATGTTGGTAAACATCTTCAGTATTATTGTAAGAGTGGGTTTGAATTACGGCAATGAGACCCATATATAACAGGGAACGAGGGGATATTATACAGAAGAAAGGGCTTACATTCATACAACCAATACACAGCGGCAAAGCAAGGCTAGTAGCTCTTACACATTTTTAGGCATTTTCTCTAGCCTCATCAGAACAGGAAATGACACAAAATATACTTAACACTACAAGGACATACTACACGTTTGAAGTAAAAATAGTGTCACCAAATTAAACAGAACACGTCACTAACTTTATAACTAATGGCTATATGATTCTCTAAATAAACCACACTGCTTCTCACAGAAGTCAAAGACTCTTGAAGATATAGATTTCTTTCTTTTTACCAATGGGAATCTACCACGTATTTAGGAGAGGAGAGTTTTCACATTTTGTTGTTTTAAAACATGCAGTCATGACTCTTGGAAAGAGTTGATTAATATTTACATACTGTATATTACTGTATAATGTTTGTTACTTACAGGACCTGCTCCACACATTCACGGTAAAAAAAAGAAAGATTTAAACAGACAATTAATGAGAAAGAAAAATTGAAAAAACATAATTGCATAAGTATTCAAACCATTTAGGTGCACAGAATTACCATAATCAATAATAACGGTTGAGTGTCCTGTGTTTACATGTATTTATAGCATGTCATGATTTCAAAATAAATACACCTGTCTCTGTAAGGTCACACTGTCAGGTAGTGAGTTTCAAGTACTCAACCATGAAGACTAAATAGCTTTCAGAAACTGGAAAGGGACAAATAAGGAGAAGGGTATTAACACATTTTGAAATTCCCTTAATAGCTCTTTGAACATGGTGAAGTCAATTATTAGATCAGGCTGTCCCTACAAACTGAGCAGCTGGACAAGGAAATGGGTAAGGGATGTCACTGTAAGGCAGGACAACACTGACTTTGAAAATATTATAGGGTTTAATGGCTGAGAAGAAAGAAAATCTTTGTGGGTCAACAATATCCCAGTCACTTCACATAGCTGGCCAATACCAGAATGGAAAACCCATCTCAAAACCCATGTGGAGTTTGTAACAAAGCATTTACAGTATGTGGTACTTCAAACATGTGGCAAACGATTCGTGGTCAGAAAAGACAAAACTGAAACTTTTTAGTCTAAATGCAAAGCATTACATCTGACACAAGCCCAACATAGTCAACCCTCAGTCAACACCATCCCCACTGTCAAGCATGGTGGTGGCAGCAGTATGTTATATTTGTGCTTCTCATCAAGCAGGGACTGGGAAGCTTGTCAAGACTTACGGGAATATAAATGGAGCAAAGTACTGCCAAAAATTCATCTTTCAAAAGGACAGCAATTTAAAAAAGCTACACTATAGCGGCTTAAGAATAAGAAAGTGAATGTCCTTGAATGGCCGATACAAAGCTGAATTCTTTTGAGAATCTGTGGAAAGACTTGAAAACTGCTGTCCTTAAGCAACTTGAGAGAGCTTCAACAAATTTGCCAAAAAGAATGGGCAAAAATAGCCCTTTGTCAGCATGCAATGTTGGAATAGAATTACAGAAAAAAAACATATTTATTTTTTCTCTATAGTTTTGGTGACATTTACTGAAGCATATGGTTTCTTTGGTCTGTGCATTTAGGCTTTGAATACAATATGAAGCTTTAAACATTGGACACCAACACTTTTGCAAGGCAGTGTAAATCCCTGTACTGTAAACATGAGAGGAGTTAAACAGCAGGCCAATAAATACATTTCAAGGGCTTACCCTGCTGGGATTTTATAAATGAACCCAAATATCATTGTGTTCAGGAAAGGCATGGTTTACTTTTGCCAACATAATTGATGCCATTTAAACAGCCATTGGATGACAGAGGTAACGTTGATTTTATTCTGGTAAAGATAACTAGATAACAGCCCTGCTGAGCACCATGCATGGCAGGAGGGAGGTGGCCTTGCTACATGTTTAAAAAGTAGAATTAGGACTTGGAATTAACATCATACAAAACACAGATAAGCGATGTCAGTCTAAGTACTTAGATCTAGAAGAGAAAAGAGATACTTTTAGGGACTGTCAGTAAGTACTTGGTAGTAATATGACTTTCCCTTTGATATTTTCTGAGGCTTTAGAAAAAATAAATAATTTCTAAATAATTAGAAAGTAGCAGAGTGAAATATAAAATGATCTAGTATTAGCGCAGCACTGGCTTGATTCATAGAGCTGTGTCAGTGCGTGAGCAGCAAAGGAACAGAGAGAAGTTAATTCCAAGCTGAAAGCATAAAGAAGAAAAAAGCTAAGCCGTAGTCCTCACTCCTACTTGTTTCATAGTAGTACAGGAACACCACATTCTTGGTAGTAAGACTGCGCCCTGAGGCAAACCAGGTCCCAGTGCTACAGTTTTATGAAGAGCAATAGAATCAGTTCTTGTTTAAAGTACTGGTTTTAAAATGCAGACTATAAATTGCCATGAAGGTACCTTAGGGGGTGAGAGGTAAGGGTAATTTAATTTTGCTTATCCTGTCCTACCTTTAAATAAGGTAAGACAGTGACGATCAAAACACAAGAAGGAGAAGAATATATAGACTAGCAAAATCATAATACAATTACATTAACCTGGATTTTTAGCTAGCCCAGTGTTACCTCTTTATTGCTGATTTTGTGCAAGACGATTATGTCACAGAGGCGAAAGGTGTCTGGGGCTGATGGATCTTAAGTGAGCTTTGAATGGCAGATGTCTCATTAAGGGTATTTCCTGCCTCAGGTTCTTAAGCTTCCCACTGACAAGAAGGGGGGCTCTGGAACAGTGTTCGAATACACGTTACATCTGGACGTCTGCATACAAGCAGTTGATCAATGAGCCCTAAGCAGTTACCTTGGAGAACACCCAAGACAACATCAAATAGCCCCAGACAGGAGAGAACCGAGGACGAAGGAAGAGAGACACTGCAGTGGTTGGACCAGGAGAGGACGGCTCAGAAATGAAGGACTGAGGGGAAGGAGAAGGAAAGACCCTGCATCATCCAGGTGGATGCTGCACATTGGTGGTGGTGGAGGGGAGTCCTCATTACCTGTAAAGCGCTTTGAGTGGAGTGTCCAGAAAAGCGCTATAAGTGTAAGCAATTATTATTATTATTATTATTATCATCTTCCACCCCCTCTTTCCTAAACTGGACTCGGAGATGGAGACAAACAGAGCAGATGGGGGAACACTAGGGACACATTGTTCAGGACACCCGGGACTGAGGAGGATCTCTGCACACCTCACTGTTTGATCTCTTTGCTGTGGTGTAAAGAGGCACAACAGGTTACCGATCAGAGCTTCGCGGGACTGTTCGTGTGGGACATTTGGCTCTGTGGGGTAAGTGGGGTTCTTGGACTGCTGGAGGAATAGATATTCTGTGCATCGTGTAAGCAGTCCTAGGAATGGTTGTGTTAGGGGAAGTTCAGAATGCTCTATAAAATCGAATATTGTATACGATAACTGTTTTGTCTGATATTTGGATACAGTGGTGGCTCTGGGAGATAAAAAGAACCTGTGGCAAGGGGAAAAATGGTCCTAGCACCCTTATAATTGCTAGTGTTGTAGGCAGCAACTTAGCAAAACCAGTTCCTGCATTTAGGGGTCACCGTTGCATGACAATTATTTCTTCTTCCAAGCCTTCCTTTGAATAAAAAAAAAACTATTGTTTTGATGCAGTTGTCTTGCTACGTGTTCCAGATGTCCCCTGTCTAACACCAGAGAGGGTTTACTATAGAAGTTCAATCATGAGAAGAAGGTGTCTACTTTATCATAAAAAAGGCTAATCCCACCCTCCCTTAGACAATGTGTTTTGATGCATTTGATTAATCACAGAAGCACACAAAATAAGGTTTAGACATTCAACATTGAGGAAGAGGTGGAATAGCGTACCTGACCGGGTGACCTCTGTTTTCAGCCTCCATATTTCCAGCTGTGCTTCTGGGCTGGTGGAGCCCTAGACTCTGACACAGGTGGAGCCACAGTATTGCAAAGGCTGTAGCTGCAGCCGTTAGCTTCATGGAATGCAGGCACATTACAGAGCAGTAGAGCATGGTACTCAGAAAGCTTGCAGGCTTGTTGGTCTGCAATTTGCACAGAAGGCAGGCAGAAGAGTGAGAAGCAGTCAGACCTCTGTGTTGCAAGGCTGGGGCCTGTCCGGTGCTGCCCAGGTGTGTGGTATGTCACCACTGAGACCTGTTTTTGTCTTATTGTGAAGGTGGGTGATTTCTGAGCGCCTTGTGGCAAAACGGAGTTGAGTCAGAGACAACGACATTCTGACTGAGTGGCACAACACTGGTCTGCAGTGTGAAAGTACGTAAATCTGGGAGTTGGTATGAGGGCGGATGCTGTTCTGCCCACAGGGCTGGTTTATTTTGATGGACCTCTTGGCTGGTCGACAGCTACTGTGGCTCCTCACAGATGATGTTTACCCACCAGAGGCCGACGTCAGTAAACAAATTTTTATTTATCATGTGTGGTCAACTGGAGTTGGCGTTTGTTTTCTTTTTTGCTCACCCCAGTTAAACCTTCATAGTTACCAAACAAGACAGTGCTTGTGTGCGCAAGGGAGGCTTGTGAGGCTTGCTCTGTGGCAGATAACACTGTAGCTTTTGTCGTAAAGAAAACTGCCCCCACAACACTGACACCTTTATTTATTTTAACCCTTTCATGTTCAGCACATCTGGGAGCAAGTGCCTGAACTCACTTATATCAGAATTCCCTAAATTCTGGAAGACACATTCTCTTAACTGACTTCAACACACCATTCTCTTTGTTTCAGACGTGCAGTCGCCTCTACCACCAGTGTGTTGTGCCTTTTGGTTGTGGTTAACCAAAGTGCTTTCTGAAGAAATCGCTCTTCATTGCCGTGTGTTCAAGTGCTCTTGCGAAACTGCTTCTTGCTGTGCTTTCAGGGCGGCTCTGCTGTACAACAAAGCACGCTTACAAGCAACATTTTGAAGGTTTAGCATTGTGATTAATGCTGTCAACAACTGTTTCTTTCACAGTGTCAATGTGAGAGTGTCAGTGTCTCACATTGCTACAGAACAACAAGGTATAATAATCACATTTATATTAATTTATCATTTTACTTTAGCTTTATTATGATATTATGATTATATGTTTCCCTTTTATTACTCTTTATTAATTGGTAAGGTTAACTATGCCTCATTTACAATTTCAGAGAGAAGGATCTCCTAATAGCTTCTGATTCTGGTTCTCTTTCCATACTCATCCTTCTTGATCTCAGTGCTGCCTTTGACACTGTTGACCATAACATCTTGCTTTCTCGTCTCGAGACTGTGTTTGGAGTCTCTGACACTGCCCTCAAATGGTTTAAGTCTTACCTCACTGATCGCTGTCACTTTGTCTCTCTCAATGGGTACAGGTCTGAATTTGGTCTTGTCAAGTCTGGTGTCCCTCAGGGCTCAATACTGGGCCCCTTGCTCTTCAGCATTTACATGTTCCCACTTGGTCAGCTTTTAAGATCACATGGCCTCAGCTTTCATTTTTACGCTGACGATACTCAAATATACATCCATACCAAACCCGACACTGATGTGGCTGTCTCTATTCTATCTAATTGCATCTCTGACATAAAAATTTGGATGACTCAAAACTTCCTTCATCTTAACTGTGACAAGACTGAAGTCATGCTTATTGGTACCCCCCATCAACTTCGTAAAGCCAGTCCTGTAATCCTGTCTGTAGATGGCTCTGTACTTGAGCTCCAATCAAAATTGAAAAACCTTGGGGTTATATTCGATTCTGGCTTAACATTCGACCCACATGTACAGCATACTGTCAAAACATCTTTTTTTCACCTTAGAAATATCGCAAGACTACGCCCTATGCTATCATTAACTGTGGCTGAAAAGCTGATCAACATATTTGTATTCTCTCGAATTGACTACTGCAATGCTCTGCTCCCTAGGGTATCTAAATCTACTCTGAACAAGCTGCAGTATGTCCAAAATTCAGCAGCCAGAATCCTGACCAGGTCTAGTGCAAGTGTTCACATTACTCCTATCCTGGAGTCCTTGCACTGGCTTCCGGTCAAATTCCGCGTAGACTTTAAAATCCTCATGCTCACCTACAAGGCTTTACATGGCTTGGCACCTCAATACCTGTCTGAACTTTTATCGCCCTACTCCCCACCTCGCAACCTCCGCTCTTCAAATTCTGCCTTCCTTACTGTCCCCCAAGCCCGTCTACATTGTATGGGTGACAGGGCCTTCTCCTGCTATGCCCCCAAGCTCTGGAACTCTTTGCCCAAGGATATTAGAGAGTCACCTTCTCTAAACTCCTTCAAATCCAGACTCAAAACCCTCCTTTTCAGAAAAGCCTTTACTTAACTGGTTCCATTCTTCACCCCTCTGCTCTTCTTAATACCATCTTCCACGGTCTCCTCTATTGTTATTGTTGTATTGTTGTAATTATAATTGTGTCCTGTCTTGTGAAATTTTCTTATTTATTGTTGTATTCTTCTTATTTATTGTTATTGTCATCCTGTAAAGCGCTTTGAGAAGCCACCTTTAAAGGCGCTATATAAAATAAAGTTTATTTATATTATAAGGAGTCAGGTCTGGCTTCAGCAGTCTCTTAGGCCTCTGACAAACAGTACAGGTCAGTTTTTTAGGAACATCCTGAAATGTCAGGCCTATCTAGATCTGGAGTGAGAAAGTAAGATACAAGAGGCCCTTTTGTCAAATAACTTACAATAAGATGTGTGAGACAATGGTGCGCATGGTTAATTATGTAAAACCAAGTTGTGGGCTTAAGGTTTACCCTTAAAGGGGACTTGCAGGCCCAATTTCTCAGACTGGTAATTAAATCTCAGTAACAAAATAAATTCATTGACGTTATAAAAAAATGACAAATTCCAAATTAATAAAAACATTGTGAACTTTGTGAAAGTACTGTCACAAAGTTCCCACAAATTGTGACGTGATGTGGTCCTTCCTGCTCTGCTCACAATGACTAACGTATTGTGATATACAAGCCCATAAGTACAGATGGCACAGCAGACATTTTACCAAAAAAATGTTCCAACGTGATCTGCATGCAGAGTTACGTAGTATTTGTCAGCAAAACCATCTCAAAATTGAGAGCAATATTTCTATTGGATTAAAAGAGATGTATTTACAAGCTTGCTTTTTTCAGTGTAATAGGGTCACATCACGTTTCAGGTTGTATGCTGTTGCCTTGTTCTGAATTGCAGAACAATTCAGAACATACTGTGCATACCCGTGCATAGCTGTGCATAGTCGGAAATTTAATCTATTTTGTGATCTAAATTGGAGGTTTTACCAGTTACTGTGTACATTTGACTTATTTTGTGATTTGAAATGCACTCATCAGTGCTGATTCTTCCTAACCCTGGCATATAAAAATAGTCTTGCAGTCCCCCTTTAACTTTTGGTAACTGTTGGTATAAGGAGCTGCCAACAGAAGTTCCCAACTTGCTACAGACTGTACAAAAACGTACAGATGATATTAGCCTTGTATATGAACTAAAAATAAAGGCCATTTACAGAAACAATAATGATGTTACCCTTTTTTACTGAGCCTGCAAAATTCAAGTACAGATATTGTACTTGTACCTACTGTATACCTTCTAAACACTTAAATAAAAAAAACGTTTGTTGGAGGTAATTAAGTGGCCCATCGTAATCTCTCTCCAAATTGAAACACTTAGATGCACACATTTTTAAAAAGTTGAAATATTTAAGCAGTGTTACTTTGTTTTCCAAAAACTGGTTTTACAATGCCAGTTTGTAAAAAGTAAAGTAAGGTTTTGGGGTAAAGCTCCACTGATGAAAACATAAAGACGCATCCTGCTGGAGCAGGGAGAAGGGACTCCACAGAGGGGTTAGGCGTGAGCTGTGATAGACAGTATCTCTGACAAGTTCTCTGGGTTTGAGGCACTGGGGAAGGGAGATCCAGTCTGCAGGAAAATGTCTGGGGCCATTTACCCTGGTCCTCAGTTCAAAGGTGGCAAATCCATGAAAAGACAGATCCCAGCATTTTCTGTTACATGTAGCCTGGATGCCTGTAGCTGACAAATCCAAGCAGACAGGTCTACAGCACAAAGCCATATTGCTGTCTTCAGCTTGGAACGAGCAGCTGCCAGTTGGGTGTCTGCCTGATGTTTTTTAACATGATTTAGATCAGCAAACACTTTCTGGATGTGCACATACTGCAAATGTAATGACCTGAGGTGCAAAAGCAAAAAAAAAAGAAAACAGCTCATTATTGGCGCTTTCTTGAGCAACAACAAATACTCTGGCTGGAATCATTAAAGCTGGATCAGTGTTTGCAGAAAACAAAAATCAGATATTGTCTAAGATTCAGGTACAATTAATCCAATAATTAAGAAGCAGGTATTCTATAAGGCCCTCACTTCACTTAGTCAGATATGACAGAAAAGGAACCTGTGTACTGAACCTGCCATTGTGGAATCAGAGCCCACAGACCTCATTCACAAAATGTTGTAATGTGTCACAATAAGGGGTTTATAATGAAACAGAGCATTCAAAACCATAATTAGAAGCTTGTGAAAGCCTTACAAGTGTGCCCAACACAGGTCTATAATTTAGAAGGCCTAAATTTACATGGGCTGAATATGCTTAATACCTGTCAATTTACGCAAATAATGTGGAAAAAGAAGGGAGGAAATTATTAAAGTCACAACACCCTTATGACATATCTAACTTGCATGCTAATAATGATAATGTCTTTGATTTGTTTAGTGCATTCCATCCCAAAGGGTCCCAAAACTCTTTATGTACAGCTGGGAGCACTTGTTTCATGTCTGGGTCTTTTCAAATTCAGCATTCTCCTACTCACAGGATTCTCCAAAATGATTTGAAATGTCTGACTTTCCACAGCCGTTCTCTGCTTCACTGCCCTGCACATCCTCAAATCTTTCATAGGCCTTTTTGCCAGGGGTTACCTACGCCTGGCGTTATTTCACTCTGATGCCTCTTCTCATAAGGTGTATCTTTTCATATGGCCTGCGCCTACAGTGGCTGTGCTCATGATCTCCAATTCATGCATCTACAATGTAAATTTGTGAAAACAAAAATGTGAGACCAGGTACACATCTGATGAGATATGTGTCTCTATTAGACATTTACAAAAACCTTGCAAATGAGGAGTAAAGATGGTATTTTTATTGCCCACATACTGTACATATATATTTAGTGTATATTTCTCAAACTTTTTAAATAAAAAAAACATGCAAAATCAAAGAGCAAGGGAGATCTCCATGCCTACAATCATCGTTTCCCGCAGACTAACCTTTAAGAGTAAAAGGTCATCTCTCTGTTATCTTTCGTTATAAGCTTAAGGGTCTCAGTCACACTGAAGTGGGTGGTGTCTGAAGTTCACATATTAAGTACATACAAAAGAACTTCACAGCCCAAACCAAAGCAGGTTGTCCTACCGATGATGTTTGTGGAGCTGAGTTTTCTAAGTTAATAAGAATCTGCATAGCTAGTTTTGTACGTGCAAGTGAAATGACCACCATATAAACGTCAGAACAACTACACACATACTGTACTTCTGGCAATGGGATTTTCCTTTTTTCATCTTTGCTTGTCAGCGGAAGTGTTTTGATTAATTAAAAACCCCTGCCGTGTGAGACTCTCGGTTTCACGGTGCTCTCTGAGAGGATTGGTGAGCCGTGCAAACATCGCAGCAGAGGAGCTGGTTGAATCACAGTGGAAAACATCCACGCCTTTCTGAAAAACGATCGTCCGATCGTGCGATCCAATAATTGGCCTTCAAAAACCTGCAAGGCCATTTCTGGCCAGACATTCTGCAGCAGGAGTGGCACAGTCTTGTCAGTATTGAAGGACCTTCAATTTTTCTGAGTTTTGTTCAGAAAACCTGCATCTCTTTGACCTTCACAAAAACTAATATTTTCTCCTAATGAATCTCCCACAAGTGCCACTGCCTGCCCTGCTTACCTTAGCTGTAATAGAGACAGTGGACTGTGCAAGCAGATTAAACACCACCTGGGTTAGCAGTTCACAGTGACAAGAGTTTTGATTCTCTTCTCTGCTTTTCGGGGAACACCTGGTTAGTGAGAACATTGAAGCACTCGAATTAGTATTGCAAGATCTGAAGAATTATTTAAAGAGGATTAAATATTCAGAGGGCGACATGGTGGCACAGCCTTTAGTATTGCAGGTTAACAGAACTGGGGCCCTGGGTTCAATTCCGGACCTGGGGTGATATCTGCGTGGAGTTTGTACAGTATGTTCTCCCCATCTTTGTGTGGGTTTCCTGCGGATGTACCAGTTTCCTTCCACAGTACAAAGACATACTGTTAGGTTCATTGACTTCTAGGAAAACTAGCCCTAGATGTAAGTGTGTGCGTGTCTGTGTCTGTGTGTGCCCCGCAATGGACTGGCGTCCCGTCCAAGTGTACCCTGCCTTGCACATGGTGCTTGCTGGGAAAGGCTCTAGCTCCCCTGCGACCCTGAATTGGAAGAAATGGTTAGAAAACAAATGAATGGGTGGAGATATTTGGAAACTGGACTGCACTCACGCTCCCCAAGCAGGATAGGCTATGCCTTGCGGCTGTGTTGCTATGTGTGCTTAAAAATTTATTAATTAATTCTATTTATATTTTGCTTTAGGAAGGGTTTTACATACAGGAAGGCACTGAGTTCATTCACTATTATAGACACTGTAAGTGGCCCCATTTTTATGTCTGCTCCACTGTGAAGCAGTGGGAGGTGTGCAGCAATAGTGTCCCTGGGCCACACCTCCACTCTTCCCTAATCCCCAAGGAGACAGGATACGCAGTCGCACTACAAGCAGGTGCTCCAGGATATTTAAACCGTGTTCTGTTTCGACTTAGTGATCCAGCATTACTTCACTCCCAATTCACCACAGGGCGCTTTCTACCCGAGTCCTTCTTGTTCCTGTTTCCCCAACACGCCCAACTCCACCTTGGAACGTTGTCTGTTGCTGTGCTTTTGAGGATCGATCCCGCTTGGTGCTGTGGCCCCGTGGCTGGGGTCTCTGCACCAGCTCCGGGCTGTAGTGGGCACTCTGCCAGTTCGGCCTGGAACAGGGCACACCTTCTTGGTTTTCCCGAGACCAGGCCGAGCGAGCGCTCCTCTTAGCCCGGCTCTCTGGTGCTCTTTCAGGTGACCTCCCCAAGATGACCAGCCCTGCCTGCACCCTGGACTGAAACACAGCTCAGCTCCTCACTGGGGATCCTCCCTGTGGGGTTACTTAGCACTGTTTGAGCGGGTAGCTGCGTTGGCAGGAGCAGGCTGCAAAATAACAGGGAAAGGCTTTTTCCATTCTGGAAAGAAAGGAGACACGACGTTTCAGCTGTGGAGCCTTCTTCGGATATTCTTAACAGTTGTGCTGAGCAGGGGCTGAGTGAAAGCAAGGGAGAAGGAACTAACAAGGCAATCAGCTAACAAGGAATTTGGCTTTGTGTCCAGTGTTTCCAGGTCAGGCTCATGCTTGCTGTGATCCTCAAAAGGACAAGTATACTCTACATATATGTAGGTAAGCTGTATACTGTTTATGATTTCTACAGTGGCAGCCAAAGGTTAAAATTATCTGGGAAGGCACCATTGATCATAAGACGTAGTGGTAGCTACTACTACTACTACTACTACTACTACTACTACTACTACTACTACTACTACCAATACTAACAATGATAATCACAGGATTTTCAACCTGTGTCAAATTAAAAAGAATATGTACCATTTCTCACTACTTAACAAATGACTGCTGGTGCACGATGTCAATTAATTTTCAATCTCAGGCTTTTAATTTTCCATTTGAGTAATCAAGACATAGGAAAGCTGATAAGGCCTTAAACGTTTAACCTCTAACTTTTCAATAAATGTCAAGGAGGATAAGTTCCCCTCCAAAAAAACCCATAGTGTAGCTTTTATTATAAAAGGTATCACAACATTTCACTGTACCATTAACTCCAGGTTGGTAAGTGAAAACACTTGCAGTCCTAGCCTAGTTTTATTTTTAACAATAAAAATAATTTTCACAAGAAAGTAAACTGTAACTGACGCCGTTTGTCAAATGGCTGAGATAATTAGATTCCATTTAGTCCACAGCTATCCCCCAATGCCACTGTTCGTCCCCAACTACCAGTGTCCTGTTATCATCCTGACTACTGGCCTTTTCCTGTGTTACAGGAAGAACTATTCTTTTTCTCTGGTAACAATTTTTTAGTTTTGCTGTATTTTCTTAAGTACTAGGCAAAAAATAAATACTTCATATGTGCCTGCCTTTTGATTTTATGCACTTTCTTTCTTGTAGTTCAGGGACAGATCGTGCTCAACTGATCATTAACGACCGGACGCCATAATCTATATGTACTGTATAGTGCCTTCCTTTCAAAGGTCCTCAAAGTTCTCACTCCCTTCCAGTTTTGTTGATGATGACATCCAAAGATGTCATGCCTCAGTGAGGTATGCA
The DNA here is from genome assembly GCF_040954835.1 of Lepisosteus oculatus. NCBI lineage: Eukaryota > Metazoa > Chordata > Actinopteri > Semionotiformes > Lepisosteidae > Lepisosteus > Lepisosteus oculatus. The sequence continues at coordinate 23,056,144 of NC_090705.1, forward strand.
CATTTTCTAAAGGGAATATCTTTAATCTTGGATTAAGAAACTAGAATGCTTAAATTGAAAGCTTTCATGGGTGAGGGATATTACACGTTAGCAAAAAGAAAAACTCCAAACTAATAGATAATTAGATAATTCCATAAGTATCCCCCCCGCCACCACCACTACTGAGTCTCCAGTTGGTGGAAGCATTGTTACCACCAAGTTCTTTTGGATAATGCACATTACGTTTGGTAGTTTTGTAAAACGTTCGTGTCCATCCTGTGTCCTGTCTGGTATGTTTCTGAGTAGGGAAAACAGGTGTTTGTTTTTTGTTCCTATAAAAAAAGGCACGTTGGACTCTTGTCTCCTAGGTTTCACGGCCTTGTGATTTGGTCTGCCGAAAAAATATATTTTTAATCACGTCATGAGGCTGCTTCCTATTTACACATTTCTGTTTTGCTCAAATAAAAAAATAAAAAAAGCAGTTCTTTCCTTTCCCGGTCAATTGGATTTGTTTTCCACCGACACGTTTCTGCAAACCTAGGGGGAAGCCTGAGAGACGATGACTTGGCAGCTCGAGCTCCTCGGAGGAGACCTGTGTTTTTGACAGGCCGGGCACGCGCCGGAGCCCTGACCATGCTCCAGAAACAGTACATCGCCCTTCACAGCTGCGGGACATTTTGCTATCACACACACCTGCCCAGGCACCAGTGCCTTCTGCTCCTTTGGAGAATCTATAAAGGATTTTTTTAAGATTTATGTAAATTAATAAGAAATTAGTCTCCATTTCAGGAATTAGCTTGTTTACTTCAAATTAGCTTAACTTTAAGATTGTTTCGTCGAGTAAATGTTAAAATGTAAAATTGTTAAAAGCACACCCAAACGAAATTGATGAGAAATATTTTAAAACACTACCATTGCACAAAAATATACATTCACATACAGTATATAAATATACCATAGGATAAACAGTCCAGCATGTAGTGTGTGTTCTTCATTTAGTCCAATATCATTCGTAAGTTAAAAAAGAGAAGAATTCTGATACCTCTCCTCCTTCCCCCTCTCCTCACCGTTATAGATGGCCTGTGAAATAATTTCAGACTGTCTGCAATCCGACATGATTTGCGCTGGATGTGCAATTCATGCAGAACCTACTTCCGGAGTGTCTTGACATCTTGCCTCCTTGGGAGCACAGGCACGGCTCTGGCTGGGACACCCGAGTACTGGTCACTGTGCCACCGGCCAGATCTCCATGTCCTTACTGAGGGCTTCTCAGAGATAGCATGAGTGGACACTGCACGGTCTCCCTTGTCCTCAGCAGACACTACAGGCAAGTTAGAAACGTGTGTTGATTTAATTATTGACTGCTTCTGTATTTGGAAATGCCCGTCATGGAACTGAAGCAAGTACATTATGTAGGGGAAAATAACTTGCGCGAGGCTTTGGCATGGTGGCGAAGGGAGATGTTTTCTCGAAAAATGGAACTGTATTCTCTCTGCCCTGCGATGTGAAGTTCACGCCAAACACTAACCAAGCTGAAAAGTGAACATGCCATTGCGGACTAGTCTCACAGCGTAAGAGCACAAGAAGAAGCTCCTTTATTAATATGCAATAAGGTGGACGCTGCACAGATCTTCTCCACTGCTTACACTTAACAACAAAAGTTAAATAATAAATGAGGAGGCTGCTCATTGAACATAAAATCACATCAGCGCCGGTCTGCGCCTGCATTCTGTTTCTAAATCATTCAGGCGGACAAATCTCAATGATAGATAAAAATCTGCAAGTCTGCAGTTTTTCTCCATGTATCTTTCATGCGCTACCTACCGCAACGCGGGCAGGATGCATTTCCTTCACCTCACCTCACACTCCTGCAAAGAGTTGTTTAAAGCTCACGATGTTAGGTAACCGTTTCCAAAAAATGCATGCATCCCCAAAATGCACTGCACCCCTAGACATCATTTGAGTTGACTTTTTCCTAAAAGACATTTAATTAAATTGGAGGTAAAGATGTTGTTTTTGGAGTTTGACAAATGCCTTGTGTTGAGTTATGAATAATTCCAGAGATACAGTAATTAATCATGCGGGAAGCACAAGGCTGGGTACACCCTAGACAAGGTGCTGGTCTATCGCAGGGCAAGGGCAAGCCAATCATACATGGGGACAATTTGGAGGCCATGGTAAAGGCCAAGGGGGGGAATTTGGCCTGGACACCAGGATAACTCCCTACTCTTATTGATAAATGCCCAGGGATCTTTAATGACCACTGAGAGTCAGGACCTCGTTTTAACGTCTCATCTGAAAAATGGCGCCCTCTACAGTATAGTGTACCCGCCACTATACCAGGGCCTTAGGATCCACACAGACCGCAGGGTGGGCGCCCCCCGCTGGTCTCACTAACAGCACTTCCAGGAGCAACCATAGCTTCCCAGGAGGTCTCCCAGCCAGGTACTGACCAGGCTCAACCGCTCAACTGCTTAGCTTCAGTGGGTAGCCAGTTGAGAGCTGCAGGGTGACATAGCTGCTGGCCGCTGGCTGTCTGTATACAAATTAATTTAGAATCTACAGATTTTGTATTTGTATTTGTATTAAAATAATACAGAATCTACGCTTTCAAAAACATTTGAATTTAGACCTCTTTGTAGAACTGCACTGAGCGCCAGTACCAATGCGGCCTGAGAATATAGCTCAATCCCCGAAACAACCACCTGCAGCAGTCTTTCCATCGGAGAACTCTGAGCGCTTAACAGCGGCATTAATGAGCTCAGTGGCTAAATATACAGCTACAGTATTTGTTGGCTGATACTGCCGATATACTGTCTGCAAGTAAGGTAGGAAGTGTTCTCAAAGACTAGGTCATGAATCATCTACCCATTTAAAGATATCCTGAAAGACTGTTAATAGTTAAACATTGTCAGTCTTTGGCTCACACAGTAAGCTCCTGAGCACAAGTTCATGAAACTTGCATTAACTGAAGAACACTTGGATGAACACAATCATTTACTCGTTCACCAACATTGCTGTGAACCTCTCAAGCCAGGTAATAAATTGCTTGAGGTCTTTTATAATTTGTGACAAGCTAAAGCAATTCTGTTTGGAGTAGCCTTAAAGTACACAAAATACATGTTGCATCAATGTTTGTGTACGAGTACAACAGTAGAATGAATACAGTAGTTGTCAGCAACATTAGATCCAATTCTTTCTGCTTTTTGTGTCATGTAGCGAAGAATGGTTTGCAATATTTACTCTCTGAAATTCAGCATGCTTACATGTAATGCTTGCATGGTGACACATGAGCTTGCTAAAAAATATGCTGGGATCTTGTAATTCCCTCAAACAATCATTGAAACAGCATGTAAAACTAAGGAGTGGCTAGTTGTCAGTTTTAAGCCATTCTCAGGGCCTCATGTTGTTTTATTTTGCATTTGGAAATGGTTCTTTCACATATTTGTAAGAAATCCAGCTGTTTAAAACTGGACTCTTCAACAGAGGATGAACTCTGGCAGTTTCTTTTGACCTGAGCTATGTGAAAAAAAATATGGCGAGGCTGAGGTGACAGCATCACTATCGTCCTCCTGCTGTCTAAATTAAGCCAGACTCCTATTGTCTTCTACCAGTCTATTCTAGACCTAACAAAAGTCTGAAGTTAGAGGAGCTCAATAGACTTGAGAGAGAATGGAGTAACAGGTCTCGCTTCTTTTTTTCATTTCAGGAATAACAATCAAAAATCTATTACAGTCAACCTTTACCACATCATCACACCTAGTGCTGGCACCAAGTTGTTATAGCGCAGCTATTTTAATTGGATCAGACATTCATGCGAACCAGACAAGCTCAACTCTTTGAGACTGATGTAATGAGATGGACTCGATGGAAGGGAAATGCCTTCATTTCAACACTATTATCCATGGCAGCCCTACTCATCCTCCATCACTATTTTCTGTGGGCCAGCCCGGGAATAAAATAGATTTTCACAGTCTCCACTAGCATCAATAAATGGCCAACAGTGACTTCTTGGCATTCCTGTTTTTACAAATGTTTAAAAATGAGTGGTTGTGAGGTCAACTAGTTTCATATGCTTAAATCTCGTTTTTTTATTTATTTTAGCACTTCAGGATGTAACCCCACAGTAGAGGACCTGACTGGAAGATTGGGTGACTTGAACAGAATGACTCTAAGATATGAGCATTGTAATGCAATGGTCTGAGAGACTTAGAGGCCAGTTCCAACTGGTGAGGTCAATTCACCACATATCCTCAGAAATGATGAATGCAATAAAGTTACAACCTATGTCTGTACAATCCTTAAAAAAATCAAAGTGCATTTCAGTATTCTATAGCCTAAACTATCATCCAGCACTTAATGGTAAAGTTGAAAACTTTAGTTTAAAACAGTCCATCTTAAATCACTACAGTGTTTCACTTCACTATCAGTGAAGTTTTGCACAGTACGGTGCACCAGGAAGGTGGATTTATTGTGATATTTTGCATTTTAGATGGGATCTCAATTCACCACATATCTTTGCAAAGGATGAAGGCAATAAAGTTCCTTTCAGGAGATGCAAACAACCCTATAATCCCAGGCGATCAATTGCGACAAGTCCTTTTCTCATTGGTCCTATCATTAACTAATGATACATAATTGAACTGTCACAGCTCTGAAGAGAAAGCAATGACCCTAGCTCCTTACAGAGTGTGACTGCAAAGATTTTAAGAGTTAATTTTCTTTTCCTGCTCAGTAAAAGCGGGCTATAGCCCGATTAAAAAATATGACTTAATTGGCAATCCTGTGGGGAAGACAAACACTTAAAAAACACATAATTCACACGTAACACACACAGAAAACATTCATTTCAACACTCTTTAAAAAACACATTTGTTTTTCTCTGGTATTTGTGTCCACCGGCTTCTTTTCATCATATTTTTTAAATAGATATTTGTGATAATCTTTTCCTCCAAGACAAGCGGTCAAGGAAAGTACTGCCTAAAGCCTTTGTTTCTGCCAGGCTGTCACTGGTCATCTCGTTAGCAGTGAAAGTCCCTCTCTCTGGCAGCCAATCAATGATGGGCCTGTTCCATGTCAGTAAGTAGAATAACGAGGCCAACGTTTTATTTCATTTGGCATCTCATATGTTTCCCGCGGTCTCAGGGGATGGGGGGCTGCTGTCACTGCCTCGGTGTGGACGCCTGTGGGATGTTTGTATCCATTAGGACCCTGTGCTGCAGGACACTTTGCCATCAGCACACTGCAGAAATCAGATCAGCTCAGCGCAGCACCCAGGGGATAATTAAGGCAAGAGAGAGAGGGAGAGGGAGATAAAAATGTGGAAGGGAGTGAGAAAGGGGGCAGGGAGAGAGCCAGATAGCAGAAGGGAGAAGAGTGAGAAAATGAAGGAGTGAACAAGGAAGAGGGGAGAAGGAAAGAGACGAATAGAAAGGAAAAGTCATACAACTCCGGAAAAAGAAATCTGACAGTTGTGTTTTGAATGTCCATCTTTGATCGCATCGCTTACAGCACACCCAGTAGATTAAAAGATGCTTGTTGTCATCGTATACTGAATTCAAAGACAAATTCAGAACTGATAGGGGAGTCGCTGAGAGAGAAAGGCTGCATGAGAGTGCAGAATGACAAGCCCAGTCAAAAGGGTGACAAAGGCTGCATGAGCAGTCAGTCTTACTGAATTTGAACACAGGGCCCAGGCGAGTCTCCACGGCACCCAGTGTCTGAGTTTCTGCAGCATGACTCCTGTTTCAAGCACAGACCATTTGCACACTATACAAAAATGTTTTCCACATATTATTTCTAAAGCGTATTTTTTTTCCTGGCGCTGGGCTGGGTTCATTATTTCTATGCCACGACACTGCTTGATTTATTTTTTTCCCCTACTTTCTAAGTATGCGTTCAGGCCCTCCCTGACCAAGGTCCTTTAGCAGGCCCGAAGAGATGCCGTTTCCTGAGTGTGTCTTTGTAACAGCCGTTCCTCACTCCCGGGAGAGAGTCCGACAGTAAGACGGGGGGGGGGAGAAGAGTGCGCAATGAGAGAAAGAGGTGATGAAAGCGAGACAGATAGTGAAAGAGAGGGAGGGAGGAAAGCAAATAGTGAAACGGGACTGTGAAGTGTGTCTCAGGGACCCCCCCATGGCCTGGGTAGAGCAGCCCATTGACGTCACTGAGATGGAAAAGAAGAGGAGTGTGATGCCTCACCCCCTGTCCTCTGAAAGCACTGCACTCTACAGGCTGGGGGGCCTCCTCTCGTCTTCTTCAAAACAAATCTGCTAGGGTGGAAAAACTAGTACTGTACATCCAAAGGCATGTGTCTGTGATCAGACAGTGCTGAGGAGCCAGCCCCCATGTGACAGCCTTTGACTTTCCCAGTTCATCAAAAACTGCAGTCTGCCTGAATGTAATTTCCTCCACATGTGTTTTGAAGTCTTGAATGATTCTTTATTTTTCCTGTGCCTTCTAAAGACATTTTCTCTTCCGCATTGGGAGTGGGGGGGATAAACGAAGGAATTCCTTCGTGAAGGGATGGAGAAACGAATTCTGCCTAACCTGCTGAAGCGCGTTCCGAGATGACAAAAGGGGAGCCTGCCGTACTGACTGATTGCAAACTCGTCGGCTCATCGGATGGTGCTAACGTTTGGGTTATTCCTCCGTTCTCCCTCTCCCAGTTCCCAACTCTGTTCTCTCCTGACAAGTCAGCATTCCAGTTCTCTCAGGTTTGTTCCAACACTGTGTTATGTAACGCACAGCTATTTACAGATAGTCCTGTAGACAGTGCTGTGCTTTTTCCCTCCTGTACACTGTGTGATAATTGGCTGCCTGATGAAGACGAGCCCCTCTCCTGACCACAGTGCCAAGGACTAAATATACACAAGCTGGACCTCCTGACAACGGCTGCTTCACAAGGAGTGGAAAAAATAACATCTAAAAATACCCCCGTCTCAGTAACACCCCGCCTTTTACCCTGTGTGTGTGTTTGTGCTTTAATGTGAGAGGACACAAGGCTGAAAACTGATGACTACGAGGCCCCGGCCTTGTGTAATCCCCCCGTCGTTTCTAGAGTGTCCGCAGCACCCGCCCAGCTGCCCTGTGCTCATTCTCCCAGCCACGTGGCTCGGGTGACTGCGTGCCAGGGCCACATTCTGCCTCACGTCATCACACACTGTACACGCTGTCTCGGGCCGTGAGGTTCCCTGACTGTCCTGACACTCTGCCATACACTCAGTCCCCATGTGATTCCCCTGCAGAGCACACGCAGAGTTCACCGGGCTGTCCCGAGGTGTGTGCTGGGCCAGCACTTTTTAGTCTTACTGGAGCACAGAGCACAAAAAGGTGCTCTGCAAAACATCACCATATGTAGTAGAATTCTCCCTGCCTAGACAGGAAGCCAAGATATCTGAGTGCTGTATTTCATCTAATACATACAGATACACATACAAGTCTGCTATCATCATTTGTTTGCATCATAGTTCTTAGCTTGTTCCATTTATATGATCAAGCAATACATTTTTATCATTTCGTCAATTAATTGAACAGTGTGTTTTTTTTGCAGGGACATTAGCTGACTAACACTACCTCCTACTTGAATCCAAAGCCCAACACTATAATCCTAAATATATCCAGTTTCAACCCTAACCCTAACCTTTCCCTGAACTTTACCCCAAACCTTAACTCAATCCTCATCATAGACTTAACTGTCCAAAATCCTATAAAAACTATCCAAAATACAAATAATTACTGCACTTAGCCTAACCCAATGCATATTGTAGCTCCTAAACTTACCAAAATTCTCACTCTGGTCTCATGTTGAATACCGGTATAAACTGATGGCCTACCTTTTATTGTTAAAAAATAAAAACACTTCAAAAGCTTGGTTTTCAACAAAAAACTCACATTATCCCCAGCAATTAAATGCTAGCTATCCACATAAACCAGAGTGCTCAAATGACCAACATCCCACTCCTCTGCAGGAGAGGTCTCAGTAGGCTGTGTGGATTTCAGCAACCCTCATCTCTGCATTTAATATTCTCCTTTTGCAACATACGTGCCCTCCGCAGTCACATGGGTGTAGATGACAAATTATCATTAAAACAGCTGTGCGCAGAAATGCAGAACAGAAAGCTTATGCCCTGTGTCAGTGTGCCGTTGTGTAAAAGTGCAGATGATTTCATTTGCTTAAGCCCCATTCATACCCTTGCAGGCACGCACTGAGCGCAGTTAGGCCAGAATATTTAATGGACAGGGGCATAATTATCTTTCCGTCTGCCTGAGCTAGCATAGCACATTGATTAGAGCAGTAACTAGAAAGCAAGCTGGAATAAGGCTTTAAATGCGCATTAGTAAAACCCAGCATGAGAAACAATTAACTGAGATCACTGGATGAGTGCAATGGAAAACACCATTAACAAAGCAGCCATCACTCTTGAATAAACTGTTCTAAATTAAATTAATATTAATATCCTCCAGGATATATATTACTCCACTCATGGCTTGCTATATGACTTAAAATTGCAGAAGCATCCTGTTTATTCAAGTCAAGAGCCGAGGGATAAATTGATTGCAGGCTACACCACTATATGCATTTAATGCAGCTAATGTGTTCTCTGGTCAAGTGAAAACCATGTTTCATGCTTCATCCTTAACTGTTGTAGCCTGTGATGGAGACAGCCATTGAAAAACAACATTTCCAGCATGAAACAGGAATCCTCACACAGTTTGTTGCACAGTTTGCAAGCATTATTTGTTTTTATTTCATGGTGTCACTTGACCTTTATTTTCAATATCGCTGGACACAGAAAATCACAACAAAATAGCGATATAAAACTGAACATTAACACACTTAAATGTGAAAAGATTCGGCAGAAAAAAAAGCATTTTAAACTTTAAGTAACAATTTATTCTAATGTTGCTGCATAATCCCTTCATAACCCTTCATAATGTTATAGTCACGTCCATAATGCTTCATAGGTACATGCACACATGAACGTCTGCTACACGTCATGTCATGGTTAGTGTTTGTTATCATACCATGCTGAATCAAATGCCATAACCTGAAGCACACGTAATGTCATTTGTGCACATGACTATAACACTTTGTGTCGTGGTTGTGAAGGGTTGCTGAATGTTCTGCACCAACATTCAAATGGAGCATTACCAAACTCTGGTAAAAACTTCTCTCTTAACTGTAATATGTAATATGGAAAAACTGAGTTCTGTATAGAGACAGGATGGACAGTCATTTTCTTTGATTTATTTAGTCGTATGAACACATCTTAATGACCTAATTCAGTTCATTATTGGCTTAATGAGACCCATTTCTTTGACCTTTTCAAGTGCTGCTGCTTTACAGAGTCTTAGAAAACATGCTGACACACTGGTCTCTAAGAGCAGGACTGCCACTCCCTGATATAGAGTCTGCAATGCGTTTATGGATGTTTGGACTTCATATGTCTTTCAATTATATTTCTGAAACTAGAGATTTTTTCCTTTATTGTCTGTTTTGTGCATCCAGTTTTGTTTTTGACAAGCGCAATGAAAAATACAAACTAACTGTTTATTATGTCTTTTACTATGTAACCTACTTGAACAAAAGGCAACCCTTTATTTGACACTACAGTATACTTAGACTTTATTTTGCTGGGTTAACCGCTTTTAAGATCTCTGTGCCTGTCAAACGACACACCCGTCAGAAGTATCCCTGGATCCCTACAGATCCAACCAACTTCCCTGGCTCCCTGTCCACACATCCAACGACTCGTAATAACACACAAGATGCTCAAAAAGGTCCAAAAAGCTCCTAACCTGCCACTACACAAGGACATATTAACTCCACCAAAAATGTATCTGCCTTCAAGAAAGTCAATCTAGAAAAACCCTTCCCTGCAAGACTTCAAGGCAGACTCCACCTGGACTCAAGACTGGGAATCACTGCATTTTACGAACAAGCACCTCGTCACCAGCCCTGTCCAACAACCTCTCATCTTTCACCTTCCCAGAGAAGAGTGGTTCACTCTACACTGCTTAAGGTCTGGTCATGGTCCATGTCTTGCCAACCTCTGTAGATGAGGAATCAGTGCAGACATCTTTAATCTTGTGGGATGGAGGAGCAAAACTGAGCAGCCCACCCTAGAGACCTGCCCCTTCCACAGACTCAGTGGAGGACTACACCCCCTCGACACAACTGGACCAGAAGCTATCACTTGGGTCAGGGACTTTGCATTGGCTAAATACAATCAATGCTCTATACTCTTCACTTGAGCTGGAAGAATAAAAAGCAAGACCACCCAATTAACACATGCATATGCAACCTAAAACAATGAATTATTGTGACCTAAAACTTCTTTAGAGCTTAGCTCCAAAAAGCATTTGAACTGAAATGAATACATCACCAGGTATAACACTGCAGGGAAAATCAGTGAAATGGACAGCCATTGATGATGCAGATACCAGTGCAGATTTCACAACATTGTTACATGAAATGGAGGAACACATTCACTATTAATATTATTTCAAATCTTGCTATTCAAACAGGTTTCATAAGGCGTGTTCATTAATAATAGACAAACCTGTTGAGAACGAAATGCAAATGAGTCCGTCAACTCATGAGGGACAGCAAGTCTGAGGTATGTTTACAGATTTGGTCCTCCTAAACTGTTAATACCAGAAAAAAATAAAATATAAACAAATTAAATATTGAAGCCTTCGTGAGCATGAGTTGAATTTAGAAGTCCGTAGATTTTATTGATAAAATAAAATGGTGGTGGTGGAGGTGAGTCCCCATTACCTGTAAAGTGCTTTGAGTGGAGTGTCCAGAGAAGCACTATATAAGTACAAGCAATGAATTATTATGAAGAGTTTGGGACTCACATTTAAAATGCTGCCTGTGGAAAAGACATGTACTGTAAGTGTTAATGTTCCTTTCAAAGCAACCATTCGGGGAGTCAGTTTTGAAACAGGAGTTAATAAATGAGGCTTATTTCCGAGTTCTTTGCGAGTGACAGCGTGCGCTGCCCACGCTAGCCTGTGAAGTGATTGGAGAGCGGGGCTCACTGACGGCAATGAGATTCTGTCCAGGAGTCTGCTGTCTGGTCCCTGAGCGCCACCCAGCTGCTCAGAGGAAGATGTCACAGGTTGAAAAGGGGACTTTACAACCTTTTCCACACTTTTTGCAGCTGTGCCATTGATGTTTCTGTATTCTGTCTGCCTTTGTCTCTGCCTGTTGTTCACAATATTGGCTGACTATTCCAGCAGCAACAGCCTGTAGAAATAGGTCTCAGGAGTGTAGCTGTGGAGGGTAACTGGTGTTGTTGTTACAGTTACCAACTCCATTCTTCATACTTTTCTTTGATTGAGCCCCACGTTTATGCATCATTGAACAACCTAAGCAGAGATACTTCTAAAGAATCTCCAAAATGTCCATAACAGTGCAGAGCTGGAATGAAAGGAAAAATCTGACGATGCTGCAAGTTATTGTTTTAATTGGATTTCTCCTGATGAGTGTGCTCTGTCTTGATGATTGAGTAAGTGGATTAAAGCTCATTTACCCTTGACCATGAAGGGATACAAGTACTAATTCACTAAAATGTGTTTCTTTTCTTTTAGTGTATAAGCAACAGGTCCAATTCCATCAACAAATAAGCAGTAGATTGCATTATTAATGACAGGTAACTATTTAAAGTATTGTTACATCAAAGATCTGAAATCACATTGACTGGAATAAATTGTCTCCTACTGGAAATTTAATTCTGTCCTAAGGATTTCCTTAGGGGTGGCACTGCGGTTAGCGCTGCTGCCTTGTAGCACTGGGTTATTTTCCGGACCTGGGGTGCTATCCACTTTGCGTTTGTTGGACTTCTTTCTCCCTGTGTCTGCATGGTTTTCCTCCAGATGATCCAGTTTCTCCCACAGCCCAAAGACATGGTGGTAAGTTAATTGGCTTCTGGGAAAATTGACTGTGGTGTCATTGTGTCTGTGTCTGTGTCTGTGTGTGCCCTGCGATGGTCTGCTGTCTTGTCCAGGGTGTATCCTGCTCTGTGCCCATTGCTTTCCAGGATGGGCTCTGGCTCCCGTACAAGCCTGAATTGGATGAAGTTGAAAGAAAATGGATGAATGAATGAATGGGTGAATTCTCAATTGTCTGTCGGAATCCAGTCCATCTGTACTAGCTGTGTCATAAACGCAGGAAGAGATCGTTATCTTTGGTCTCCATGGCACCTGCTGCAGGGACCCTAGCTCATACATGACCTGAGCAGAGCAGGCCTGACTGAGCTCCCACAGGAGCAGAGTCATAACCACAGAGTGCAGAATCGATCGCACGCCGCCTCCCTGTATTCCACGCTTTGCCAACCGTGTGATCCAGGGAAACGTCCTCTTCTGCCTAATGCTCCTGATATCATCGCCCTCCAATTCCCCACTGATAACAGAGTGAAAGGGAGGTTGGGCAAAGGAGGAAAAAAACACACACACACATTCAGGTTTGGGTCAGCAGAAGCAGGGCTTTTCGGTGTGCTAAAGCAAAAGAAATGACAGAGGAGTGTTGGATTGGTGTGCCAATGGAGTGCAGGCCAGCTACAGTGCAGCACGTGTGCTGTAGGGGTGAGAATCAGTTGAACACTGGTGTCATCCCTCCCTAACAGATGGAGGGAAACCTTCATTAACTGCTGTATTGGGTCCACTTGAACTGACCCTATACACCCCAGCACACAAACAGATATACTTTACACTCTTTCATCGTATCAGTCTCATATCACTTCTATATACCTGGATGTGAGCACTGACCACACAGTTACTGACTGTGAGTCTGTTCTGCTTCAGGGTGTGGGGTGCCTTGTGTGCATGTATGATGCCTGCTATTCAGAGGGGTTATGGAGAGACACAGTTACAGAAGGTTAAGGGGGCACTAGTTACTGATATTCCAAATCTCTTTCTGAAATTATACTGTATTATTGTCTTGACACTTTTATCCACGGAAATTTACAGAGAGTACAAATACCTACTATTCACACATATAACCTGGCACCCTTTCATAATTTTAATGAGATTGAAATCATTTACCCCCAGGTCAGGTCTTGAGCCTAGGACCCCTCACTGCTGCTCATTGTATTATTTTGTTAACTCTCACAGTTGCAGGTAATGGGGCAGCTTTTTCACCTAAGCTGCTGGTTTGAGCTTCCTCTCCATGTCTGCGTAAATATTGTTGCCTGCATGTGGAACAACCAATTGGTATCGTGCAGTGGGCTCTAACAAAAAATCCTTTATTACTGCAAAGGAACAAGTAAAGGGTTATTCCATGCTGAAAAGAGAAGAAAAGAAACACAACGTTTTGGCTGTGGAGGTGTCAGGTGTGTGTTCAGGTGTGTGTTATCAGTGTGACACTTGAAGAAGGCTCCACATCCAAAACGCTGTGTTTCTTTTCTTCTCTTTTCAAACCTTTACTTGTTCCTCTGCAGCCTAAGCATGCTGACACAGCTACCTACCTGAATCCTTTATGACTTTCTTCTTCTTAATGTTTTCCTATGTCAGAAGAGAGTTTGTTTGCACAGGCATACTAAAACATTGACATCACACCAAATGTTCATCCTATCATTTTTTTACACTGGAAAATGCATTTTAAAAATGGCTATTAAAGCATAATAATACGCCTGTGCTGTATGCGGGATGTCTATGGCAGGGACACGCCAGATTGCATTTCTTTCAGGGACTGGCACATACTTTTCAAAGAGACCTCGCGCCACCCTCTAACATTTTGAGGAGGGTGCGGGTTGTGCTGCCGGGAACCACTTTCCCAGAACAGGTGTAGTGACTGACAGAAGGGGCACCAGCCCCTGTGGGGGCGCCGGGCTCAGTCTGTGCTCCTGCTCACCTCATCGGTAGACAGGTTTCTCCTGCCTGGTGAACAGGGGAGCAGTGAAAGGAGTGGGTTCACCCGAACAGGCATTTTAGCTTTTAATGCAATCTGTGTGGGAGACGGCCGTTATGAATCACCTGTCACAACCCTTTCAGGAGCACGGGTGAGGTAACATACTGTACTTGGCAGCGTTTCAGTGACTTGGCCTTGAACTCAGTTTTTGGTGCAAGGTAGTTAATTGATGTGGTGCCTATTCAATTTACAGAAAGTGACACCAAGGCCGGGCTATTTTACTTCATTGCCTTCACCGTACAGGATAAAAGAATTTCAACCTCTTGCAGACATGGACGCATTTGATTTTGTGAATCGCGAGGCACTCTGAAAGATCCTCCTGAAGGGTGCGTCTTCTCCAAAAAACTTGACAGTATCCTTCACCGGCTTCCTGATGATTTGTGTGCAGTGCTCCTCACTAATGGATCCATTACAGAGCACTTTAAAGTCCAGACAGTCAAATAAGGGTATCATTGCCCCCCATTTTTTTAAATATTTCTGAGAATTATGCTCCGTTTTATAATAAACAGGCTCCCAATTGACCAAATAGCTAATAAAATTAGCCTCCAATGACTTTAGTCTAAATCTAAAACATCGGACCAATATGGTGATGAATCTGCAGTGTGTGCCTTGACAGACAATCTCCGGACAATTAAGAACATATTTACTGAAACAAATGAGAACTTGACATAAAAACCTTAGACATAACATTCAGAAAATCAAAATTCCCCATCAGCAAGTTTGATGTGCGCTTGCCTCAGTCCAGGATACTTGAGAAACAATGAGTGTCTGAAGAATGGAGAGAGCTTCCCATAATATAGAAGCTGTCATTCACAGAATGACATTGCCCAAGAATTCTAGCATTGTCTGAATATTTATTTGATTTGATGAAGATTCAATAGACACATCACAACTGAAAACAAATGGATGGCCTACCAACTGGTCATCATTTCTACTTCACCACACACTGATGAAACATAGACAACATACAGCATACATTTAAAAGGAGTGTGGACATAACTACCAGGAGCCATATCACCCCACAACTCACAAGTGCAGCCCACGTAAGCTCAGCAGGTGTGAGTCTGGCCTGTACCTGGATTAGAGACCTCCTGGGAAAGCTAAGGTTGCTGCTGGAAGAGGTGTTAGTGGGACCAATACAGGAGGCGCTCATTCTGTGGTCTGTGTGGGTCCTAATGCTCCAGTATAGTGGCAGAGACACTATATTGTAAAAGGGCTCTGTCCTTTGGATGAGACATAAAATGGAGGTCCTGACTCTCTGTGGTTATTTAAAATCCCAGGTTGTTTCTCGAAAAGAGTAGAGGTGTTACCCTGGCATCCTGGCCAAATTTCCCACTGACCTTTACCAATCATGGTCTCCTGATAATCCCCATCTCTGAATTGGCTCATTCACTCTGTTCTCCTCCCCACTGATAGCTGATATGTGGTGAGTGTACTGGTGCACTATGGCTGCTGTCACATCATCCAGGTGGGGCTGCACATTGGTGGTGGTGGAGGAGAGTCCCCATCACCTGTAAAGTGCTTTGAATGGAGTGTCCAGATATTTAAGTGTAAGGAATTATTAATTGTTATTAATATAAATACTAATGTTTACAATTAACCTATTTACATTAGCGGGAGAAAATATGCATCAACATCAATTTTCTCTCTCAAGCTGATGGTACAAGAATATATGTTACAATCATCCTCCATTCAGTCTGCTGTGTTGGTCACGTTGTCTAGATGTCAGACCTCAGGCTCTCAAAGAAAGTTCTCTTTCCCAGACTAATCAAGCCAACTACAACAGAAGAAGCCAGAAGAAACACTTCACAAGAAAATGAGAGCTCACCATGGGTGCATGCAAGACAATCAAGCTTAACCATTAGGTACAGTCAATGATAATGATTGATATAAGTAGTGATACATCTACAAAAAATGTTAAAGCACCTGTCGTCATGTTACAATACTCCCAACGACAAACAAATGTGGCCACACATGCATTTCAAGAAATGTGACTTGACAAGTTTGGAACTGATGTTTGCCAATTGAAAGTCATACAGGTTTGCCTGGTTTAACTACACTGCAATTACGTCACTGCACAGTGAAAGAGAGGTCCTCTGGGAATGTTGTTGGTGTAAATGTGGCTTTGGAATTCATGGTCCATTCATCCACCCTGTTTAACAGTGACTGCGTTAAAACTGTGTTATTTTAGCTCGGTTGGGTTACAAAAGGGTAGCCTGACGGTGCAATGGTTAGCACTGCTATCATTCCCTGGAGTGCCATCTGTGTGGGGTTTGTGTGTTTTTCCTGTGTTCATGTGGGCTTCCTCTGGCACTGTATTGGGTAAAACAATTAGATAATGGATGGATTATATGAGGGAAGAGTTCTATACTGTAACACCCACAGCAGCTCATCATGGATAGTGTCATAGATCAGCATTGCCTAGATTGTTTTTCAAATAGCAATACTTTCTGATCAATCCTGTCTATGTCTCTTTTGGTGATACAAGACTGTATGAAAGAACAGTTTTGATTTTGCTGTTAGGCCAATGACAATTTAACCAGTGGGCCTGCTGTTAGTGCTAACCTCTATATACAAAATGAAGCTGCAAAATGAAGCTGTCACCAAATGTTGTTGCGACAGTGCAAACATCAATGTGATGCCTTAATCATTTGAAACTGCTCATTCCCACACGACAAGGGTCACTCAAGACTTTCTTGTTGAATCTGAGTCAACATCGTGCACTTGCTTTACAGATTGAATTAGGAAAGATCCTCACGGTCTTTCAGCAACAACCAATGTTGAGTTGTCAGCATGCCAGTGCTCAAACTAATAGTATCAGTTATTAATTACCTGTGTGGGAGACAACATTTGAATGCACCACGAGACACTCACACACTTTCAATAAAGTTGCAGTGGAGCCAGAGCCTATCATGGGAGACACTGGGCACAAGGTTGGATAAACAGCAGGACACACACAGACTTACACAATCTCACCAGGGTTGGGTTTACACAAGTCAATTAACCTACCAGTATGTCCTTGGACTGTGGGAGGAAACTGGATCATTTGGAGGAAACCCACATGAACGAAGGAAAACATGCAAACTCCACACAGACAGCACCCCAGAACCTGAGCCCAGGGCCCCAGTGCTACAAGGCAGCAATGCTAACCAAAGTGTCACTGTGATGCCCCCACCATGAGACATATTGCTTCAGAATATTTTCGTGCGAAACCTGTAAACACATTTTAAAAACAGATGTTGTCAGAAATAATAGTTTCCCTTTTAAAGTTTACTTTCAGATGGAGTATTTTGATTAACTATTTCATTTCATGGCACATACAATAGATCTTCTTCGCTGTACTTAACCAGATCAAAGGACGTCTCTTCTGCTCTAGTGGACATTCTCAATATAGCAACACTCAAGACTGTCTCCACCATTGTTGCTCAAACAATATCTCTGAATTTCATTTCATCTGTGTAATTGAATAGTGAATGTTGCTCCTCTGTAAATGCTGTGAGTGGATATTTTAACATGAAACTAAAAACACACAGCAGGCCATTTTAATCCAAATTGACAAATATATCCACTGCAGAATACTAGTTATTAATAGTCTGCAGTTTAAAAAGAAACATACAGTAAGATGTTAGATTCTCATTCCCAATGAATCATCTGTAATACATTATTGTGCCATTCAACATTAGTCATCTTGGACTTAAAACTTTTCAGTGTCTGTATTTTACAGGGTGGAATCCTTTTCTTGAATTTAGAAATCTTCTTTCTAACATATGTGGAACCTAGAATCTAGAGCCTAGAATCACCTAGAAGAAATATGACATACTGTAGTACTGCACGCATATTCCACAGAAGCACCTATGAATAGATGTTACAGACAATAATCTTGGGATGCAAGTGTTCACATAATAACATCATAAAAAGGAGAGACTTCCCTTCTCTCCTGTTGAGGGTCTCTGCAATCCAGAGCCCACCCTGGAAGAACACCCTGGACACGATGTTAATCGATTACAAGGTACACAAAAACACACACAAACAAGCACCACGGGATAATTTAGAGGCACCAATTAACCTATCCAGCATGTCTTCAGGGAGGGAACCAAAAGACCCACACAAATTTATGTGTGACCTGGGGAGAACGCACACTCCACACGGACAGGTGCCTAAGTCTGGAATCAGACCCAAGACTCAAATACTGTGAGACAGCATTACTGTCACTACCATGCTGTTCCTCTTCATTGTTTTTTCTTAAGTTAATTTCAGTACATAACAACAAATAATTATGACTTTGATTTCACTAAATGAAATTAATATTATTTAAGAAATATTTTTAAAAGTTCTTCTTTTGTGTGCATTTATACTGTAGATGCTCTTAGACCATGTTCTCAAAGGAGTTCTTCAATGAAATGTGTTTTTAAGTTTTGGGATCAGAATTCATTGTGCATTAAGATGATCTCTGAACAGATCAAGTCAGGTCTGTCCTGGAATTAAAGAGAGGAGTGTTTATAGGGCGGAGCAGTGGCTCTGTGCCTTTGGCTGGAAGGTTGCTGGTTCAAATCCTGCAGCTGGCAGAGGAATCCTACTCTGTTGGGCCCCTGAGCAAGGCCCTTAACCCCAACTGCTCCAGGGGTGCTGTACAATGGCTGGCCCTGTGCTCTGACCCTAGGCTCTCTCCCTATCTGTGAGTCTCATGGAGAGCAAGCTGGGGTATATGAAAGACAAATTCCTAATGCAAGAAATGGTATAGGGTTAATAAAGTGATATTATTCCTGGACATAGGGAGACTTGAACCTTTGTGCTTGTAATTGCTGCAGCTGATTACAATGCTTATGGGTGACCTCACATACTGGCAGTCTATTGGTGTGTGAGAAGGTGCCCTCAAGATGTTCAACACTGACGTATTTAACTTCTATCTCTCTCCTTCCTGATATGAAGAATGACATTCATTTGAATGTGTCTTTAAAGTAATTACACGGTTGTTTTTTCTTTGACGAATTAGGATTCACGTCTTCTGCGGCTCCACTTTACAATAAAAATTCTTTAGATGACAGGAAGGACAACACTGCTCAGCGGCAGCCACCACGCCTCTTCCTTATTGCCAAGTTGTTACAATCAAAAAGTTGCCTCTAATCCCACAGCCAGCCTCGCTGAAAGAAGGCTGTGTTGAAAGAAGAGCAGTGACAAATTTCTTTCTCAATGACACAGTATGCAACATGTTTCAGAGAGTGCCGGGTGGAGAGAACTTCACGACCTGCCCTTTTTTACTCAATATGGTATCAGCTGGAGATCTGATATCTGCTCTTGGATGGGTTTGTGAGAGCACAGCAGAAACTATGGCTCAGTCATCTAATCAAAATTCAATAAATACAGCGGGTCTTCGCCACTACCCCAGAAAGCTGTTCTTCTTTACAACATAGAAAGGATCCACCTGCAGAAAATTCCTTGCTTTCATACATTTCTTCCATGTACCCAGCTTTGGAAATTCACAATTCTAGGCAGGTGCACTGTAAATTTTGTATTTTGTTTTCCAGGGGGAAAAAGTAATATCTTCAGTATCAAGTACACAGTTTGCTGCAAGTGCACTTTTTCCAGTTCACAAAGTTCAGATTATTAAGTTGTACTAATATTTATTTCACATCGAGGATAGAATAAACATTGTCTTTTGTGTATTATTTCGGTTACACAGGAAGCATTTTTATCTCTTTGTCCTTCTAAATGATACACCTTGGCTTCTGCTTCTGTTACAAACCTAGAGCTGCTCTGACTGCAGGTTTCACAGAGCACAGTGGTGAAAGGACCTGTCACTCCAAACACTCCATCACATAGTACGCCCAGGACAGAACTGTGCCCTCAGGTCCACTGGGAAACCATAGAGCTCTTATTCTGACACATTCCAGGGATTCCTCAGGTACTGTAGCTGCAGCTGGTTGGTACAGGGCTGGTTCAACAACCCCCCCCCCCACCCAGTACAGGTGTCCATTGATCCAAGAATTGTGCTTTCTGGTGCCACCAGGGCACAATTCAATATAGAAAAGATCCCCTCCATTTTAAAAAGCATCCATTGAGCAAACTCATTATCAAACCGGCTCTTTTTCAGGCTCTGGGCCAAATGGTCTCCTGTTTGAAAACAGTCTTCTGGAACCTCTCCAGAAAACAACAGGTGATCTTGGGCTGTGTCGATCGACAACCTTGGAAATGAAAAAGAAAGCCCATATTTTGCCACGGCAGCGTGCTTTGGCGGTGGTGGTGGTGGGGGGGGGAGTTTGGCTTGACTCCTGCACTTGAGTCATAACAAGCTGTGCCCTCTGTCACCCGGTCTCCATTGCTGCTTGTGGTTTCACTGCTCTCAGGCGGTGAGATCATACAGAGTCCTCCCCTTCCGCTGGCGCCCGGAGAGGGGGAAAGATGCTAATTCCGGTGGAAAGAAATGGCGTGACCAATGGAAGGAGCTGGCGGGGGTGGGAGTGGCAGGCAACCATCTGCGACTAGTGGGTTCGTGGTGCCAGGGACACTGCACAGAAACCGCATCTCTCTCCCAGACCACATCCTTCCCCTGCCACCTTGGGGTTTCCACGACAGTCTCCTCGACATCGGATTTCCTCCTCCTCTCCTCAGTGCGCCCACCCCGCTCCCATCGCCTTGCAGGACCCGCCACTGCTCACCCTCTTTCCACTGTGACTCAGTTTCCCTACACACTCGCTCACTCTCTCGACACACACACAGGCCTACACACACACACAGTCCTTCTGCAGAGAGGACCAGGTCAAGGGACGGTACGGTGTCCTGCTTGGGCCAGTCAGGAGAGAGGTGAGGAAAAGGCAGGATGGTTAGAGCAATCAGCTGACTTTCAGCTTGGAGCTGATTGAGAATGGATGAGGCTGAATCTTCTACACAGGATTCCTTCAAGACTCAGATAGGGGGAAGCCTCTCTGAGCTCTGATGGCCCATCCCACCTGTTTTCATTAGACTGATATCCATGCAGAAGTGCACATCACACATCCAGACGTAGACATAACATCTACAGTTCGTTAGCACTAATTTTCTAAGATGTGTTTAGAAATATTCCTCAAAACCTGTTTGTAAAAATGATTTCTGACAGTGGGCAAAACCTTCCTGAAGAGAGCAACCATTCAAAAGTACAACATTCTAAATACATATTTTTTTTACTAAGATGATACAATTTCACCAATGTACTTACAGAAATTACACTAATCCATATTTTCATCAACTTTAAATATTAATTTAATATTTGTCATCATGATTCTTAATAACTATGGATTTTTCAATACTTTTGCACAGAAAAGCCCATAATCTTTAAACTGCTACTTTAAATTCCAATACATGTATTTTATTTAAAATTTAATGCAGCTTTTACGGTAACGACACAAGCATCCTTTGCATTTCTATCCATCAAGAATTTATGAAGTCATTGACTGATAAATATAGGTATCTTCGTTGAAGATCAGACTATTATGCACATCATGTTATTGAAAGCAGATGATCCTGACTGATGAACTTAGCTTTTCTTAGTAAATATTACAAAGTTCACAGTTAAAAAAGGTTGATTTTATCTATCATCTAGAAGCCAAATCAAACCAAAAAACCTTTCATTGTTACAACTGTTACACTGGTTCCTTTTAAGTGAGTCCGCAACACAATTGAAAAATACTTTTTTTCACTAGAAAAGAGCAGCTTTCAATTATAAATCTTTCTGACATTTTTTCTGCGGGCCAGTGAAACTTCATGTGTATAAGATTAGAGTCCTGATGTCTAGAGCCATTTTGTTTTTATTTCATAGTGTAAAAAATCTTCAATATAGCAAAAAGTCCCAGTCAATTACAGTTAATTTGACACTGAAGAACAAAATAAACATGTATGGTAAATATTTCTTGTTGGCAAAATTAAATAATATTTTTAAAATTAAATAAGGAAAATATTTGATGTACATTGTGTTTTAATGATAAATTCAGAAACTTTCTTAAGCTCTGTCCATCCCTCTATTTTCCATTTCTCCCAATTCAGGAATGTGAGGGAGCTGGAGCCTATCCCAGCAAGCAACAGGCACAAGGTAGGATACAACCTGGCCAGGACGCCAGTCAGGGCAGACAGATACACACACAAACACACCCAGTGCCCATTTTCCCAGAAGCTAATTAACCTTCCAGTATCTTTTTGGAATGTGGTAAGAAATCAGACCACCTGGACGAACCCACACAAACATGGAGAGAACATACAAACTCCACAAAGATAGCACCCCAGGTCCAGTATTGAGCCCAAAGCCCCAACACTGCAAGACAGCAATTCTAACCATCCTGCCAACCATATTTTCTTAATATTAATCAATTTAAAAAAAACAAAATGGCAAAAAAGGCAAAATAAGTAGTCTGCATTTTATATTTGCTCCATCCATCCTTTTCTTATTCAAAGATTCGCGTTATCAAAATGTTCAATACAGTGGGATTGCCACCAAATGGGAAAAGAAAACAGATTGGAGAGCCGTGACTGCCTTTTATATATTTGACAGTTTCTGAGAAATAAACTACTGTCTGTCAGATGTTAAAATAGAGGTTAACTGCCTCCCAGCTCACTGCCTTGTTAAATATCTCGCTGTGCTGCGTGAGGGCCTTTGTCATAGAAATAGAGACAATTCTAAAGGTGGATTCCGTTAGAGGTAAAGGCAGAAAGGAGCTATTGTGGCACAGCAGCAAATCTGGAAACAAAAGCAGGCTTGTTGCATCTGACCTATTTAAAACTTCAAGTGCACGTTTGTCTTCTGCACAGCCCTTGTTAGGACCGGCTGCTGCTCTGCGTAATGTGCAGTCAGGTGTCTGTTCACAGGCCTCTAGCCCCTGGGGCTTTCCCCTGTAACTCAGTGGTTTCTGCACAGGAAATGGTTAAGAAAAGAAAGAAGATGAGAAAAGAGCGACTACACAGTACTGCAGGGAGCCGCTGGGGTTCTTACGCTGAGAGGAGTCATTTGTGCAGCCACACATCTCACCTGAATGCCTTAAAACAATGTACCTTTTTTTCTATAGCAGAAAATCTTAAAGTGCAGCTCTGTTCTGCAGCATTCAACTCCAATTGACTCAAAGGGAAAATCTTTATTCAGCCAACCCAGCTGTGCTTAATCTTCAAGCGTTAAGACACGGTTACTGTATGCAGCAACCAAATTTGGCTGCTACTCCTATACCATGACAAGGATGCATCTTCCTGACGTTTAGGGCCTTATGGAAGGTTTAAGATGCAGTCTGACTGAGATTGCTTCACCAGGAAAGAAATGAATCTTAAGCAGTGAAAAGCATTACGGGCCCATTGTCTGCTCAATGAATAGATGTCAAGGCGATACGTTGAGAGGACAGAGAGAACTCCAGGGGTAATTCACTGGCTTAAAGAGAGTTAATTGTTGCAGGGTTGTGTGCTCGTTCCCAAAAGACATTGCAATACCAAAACAATGTCAGCATCCGAATCCTTCAACATTCTCTAACGTGAGCTCAGCCTTTCAGCCCTTTGAACATCACTGTAGCACAGCTAAGACTCTCCTGCTCCCTCACTATTGTGCCTCATCTGGGGCACAACTATGTGTGAGGTTTAAAATCCAAGCAAAGCTCAGTTGCAGAAATGGCTGGCCCATGATGATTAGATACAGACATGCTGCTTCATTTTTCCATCTGGGATCATGTCACAACAGTGTAAAATCTTAATAACAACACAACTCATTTGACTGGTAAAGTCAGATTGCCAGTCTGATTCAGAAAGCTCTCCCCCTGCACAGTCACGTTGGGTATTTGCGTCTGAATTTGAACTGCAGAACACATATAATATTACAGCTAATAAATACATGATCTGAAATAACTGCTTTGATGAGGCAATTACTGTCTGGTCCGTGTACAGTTTAAACAAAAACATGACCTGTGTTGTTTTAAAAAACAAAATTACAGACAGTATCAATGTGGGTGGCAATCCACAGTGATCCCAGTGAAGATAGTTTGCTGGAAAGTCACAGGTTGTCATTGTAACAGCTCCTTTTGAGGGTTAGAAAAACCGTCGCTAAAGACACAGCCAGCACATGCTGTACTTATCATGGAACCACCCTGTACAGCAGCTGAAATTTTTACTAACTCTAAGAGGGGCTGCAGTTTGCACTCCATCATCCAAACTGGATTAGAAATAAACTTTCTACAGAATACATCCCTTTTCTGAGCTCAGACAGCAAAGCAAGCAAACAAATATCCATTTCCTGCCGACATCTACCTTCAACTAATGAGCCTTGTCGTGTCTCCTGCATGTCAGAGAAAAAGGAAATATTCCTCAGGTTTACACTGACTGCATTTCACTGGGCCTCTTTGGTTTTCACACAGTGCAGTTGTGCTCTTTTTACAGAAATAACTTCAACTGTTGAAAGAAAGTGTTATCAGGACATAATTATTCACCATTTGCCCAGCTTTCGTCACCGATCCAGCGAGCCAATGCTGTTAACTTACGGAGAACAGGGAAAACTAGCACAACCTGAGAATAAGGTGGAAAGACCAGCACAGGTTCCAGTCTGAAAAGTTCCAACGCTTATATCTCAATGTGTTTCTTAGGTTCTCTTATTTGAAGGAGTCAGTAGCAAAAGTAAGAGACCCAATAGATAAAAGAGACAACACTTGTTTTCTTTATATTTGAACCTATGTCGCCCCAGAAAGACAGAATTATGCAAGTCTACCAGGCATGTTTGCATATCATGATAATTCAGCAGTTTTGTCAAATCCTTATTAATATGATGTGCAGATGGAAGTATTGGAAGTTTATAGTCTTGCCTGGCTAAGGGAACAACATGCTATCTGTAGGGATAAGGTGTACTCGAACCCCCCTCACTTTCATGAGGAATGAGCCAGGGAGCTACTGCAAGTGTCAAGATGAGCTGGTAGGAGGGATACAAGAGAAATGTGCAAAGAGAAGCTCAGGAGAGGAGATGTCTAGAGAGAGGTGGAGAGCAGGAGTGGACAAGATTAGAAGTAGATCTCCTCCCTATCTTCTGTTTTAAAAAAAAACTCCATCAGGCAAAAATATTGTCCTCATTCACCCTGCTCGTCAGGTTCGGTCTGTGGGCGGAAGCCGGCACAAACCTGCAGTGTGTGCCTGCAATGGCGCCGTTTTACCATTCCCAATGGCACTGAGACAGATTTAGGGATAAGGCAGAGGTCACAGTTCTCTGACACCCTGCCTTGTTTTACAGGATTGCCTTCATCATGAGATAAATCAATGGGGCGGGTTCAACTATTTGGAAATCAGTTCGTTAAGTTTTCAGGTTCTGACATGCCTACACCAGTCTACTTAAACTCGACTAAAAAAAGTGATTCTTACTCAACCCTGTCCAGAAGGACTGTATACAACACATCCTAAAATACTGACTACACGAACACACAAGATATTAAAAAAGAAGGAGTATCTGGTCACTCCTTTGGACTGGAAAATCTTCTTTTCTAATTTAGTTAATTTTTTGCTTTCTTTCTATTATTATTCTGATACTGTAGGGCTGTGCAGTTCTGTCCCTATATTCCATAACACATTATTATGTAATTTATTTCCTTCTGTACTACAGGATGGTAATGTTATTTTATTTTGAATGATGGGTATGCTGTGTACGAACTACTTACTGTTATTGTTACTTTTAGAAGCAAATATAAAAGAACATTAAAAAGTAAGAATTAAACACTGACAGAAGGAATTTCCATGCCTTTCTAATAACATTCTTTAGCACATAAATGTTAGAATTTATTACTGAAATAATGCATGATAATGTATGTATGCTATGCTGTGTGATATGGTTTCTCAAATGAATACCGCTAATTATACTGTATATCCACAGACCTAAATAAATCCTTTTAAGGAAGAAAATGTAGCTACGATATTGAATCATGAACTTTAAAAGACAGCAAAGACTTCTATTGATTATATATTTCAGGTGTCTTTCAAGAAAGGTCCTGTGTTCAATGACTTAATTCAAACCCAAAAAGGCTACAGTAGATGGGCAGAAAGACCTCCTCCTGTCGGTAACCTTCCTGTTACACAACATTTCAGCACAGGATCTCCAGAGTGTTAAACACAACGGGCAACTGCGATTCAATCGAAAAAGAGAGAGATCCCCAGCATGCAGGTCATACTTCAAAGCAAACTGGCAAGGCCTTCATTTACCTAAAATGAAAGAGCTTCGTCCATTCACAGTTCCAAAGTCCATGTGGACCTGCGTGTCTTAAGGACATTTCACTTCTGGCACGCCACAGATTCTCTGCTGGTTCACTTACAGCAGTTGCAAGTCCCAGCTTAAACCATATAAGCAATTCAGCCTTCTGAAGCACACCGACAAGTGTGATACATTTTTAATTGTGGGCCCTGAATTATTCCGGCGTTAAGAAGCTTGTGGAATGGAGATTCATCAGGCCAGCCCTGGGAAACTGAAGACTCTGGGAAATGAATTATGGACACCAGTGACATGGCCAATTAAACATGCTCCTCTGTATACTACTCTGCCAAGGTGTGCTGTTAGAGCCAGAAAGAAAGACTCCACACTTTAAAAAGGAGGACAAATGGTCCCTGTACTGGTGCTAGACTACCAAGGCATAGAGGCAACACCCTCTAGTGGAAAAATAAAAGACGAATATGCAACTTCAGTCTACAGCAATGATGAACAAAATCATTTAAAGATGTGCTAAAACAGAATGTCCATCAATTTACTGGAGTTTGAAATGCAGAGATGAGGGTGCAACACAGCAGAATGTAAATAAAACTCTAGCCTAACCCACACAGCAGAGATCAGCTCTTTCCAACTCCTAAAATGCCTTGAATCAGCATTGTCAGATATTAGCATTGTAATAGTATATTATCCCAAACATCACCAACATGTGAAGCACAGGTTTCACATTCTCACTTACCCGAGACCAGCTGGTCATTCGCTCATCACGATGTGTTAGAAACCTCTGTTGTTAGATTGGAACTTTGAAGTTCATCCTCGCTGAATTATAAACAGCAAGAGGACTCAGTGAGTGGAACATTATCCACGAGTGAAAATTCAAGATTTTCTCCATCTAAACGAAGAGGCTTGTTCCAACAGACCTGCAATGCTTTATCAGCAGTCTGGAACGCCTCCTACAGGAAACATCATGAAAATTCACCTTTGTGGTTTGTCTTTTTGTATTCAGTACAAATTTTGGTTTTACTGTATGTTTTTATGCAATGAATTTATGAATAAATAATATTATTATGGCACACAAATTAAGAAAATAAATGCAAATACTATCCAGTGAGCTTCTAAATGTGGTTAATTGAAAACACATTGTTATTACAGTGTCTGCCCTGCTGGGTTGCTGATCCTGAGAACTTTGCACTCTGCCACAAACCGTGAGTTGTCTTGGTGATATAAAATGAATAATTTCTCTCTTAATGGATGTTGAAAATTTCCCGAGAAAAGGGAAGTCCCCTTTTGGGAAATTTCAAACACAAGTGGTGTTGTCCCTTGTCAGCGACATCTCTTTGCACACCTACACCGCAACTTCAGACATGTTTTCTTAATTCTTCCTTTCTTCTGTGAAGATACATTCTGAGGAGGCCAGAGTCAACACAGATATCATTAGGAATTTTTGACAATTTCCAGAAAAGACAAAGCCCTGTATCTGTTCAGAAATCCAGAGGGCGGACATATTTGATAGTGAAGGGAGTGGGTTTTGTTTATTTGCATAATTTAAAAGCAAATGAAGAAATGAGCAAAATGGCAATTGAATGGTCTCAGCTGTGTGATAGACATTTAGCAAGACAGCATCTGAATGGCATCAGCAGTGCGGTCCAGAAGACAGGGCAGTTAGATCAAGGAAAGTGCAACCATGAAAAAATGAAGAATTATTAACTTCTTTAAGAGAAGTTGAGCAGACCTAAGGAAACACATTATCAGGGAAGTGAGAGAGGTCATGTTACAACCATCACAACTGGCAGCACTGAAGAGAAACATACTGTTTATGACAGGTGAACTCCTTCACTACCAGGCAAAGGTGGCACAAGGATTTTTTTTAACAAGATATTGATTTTCAACAGGGCTGGAGAGCAGAGTGTTCATTCATTCCTGGGTGACTGGACACTGGAGTTCCATGCTTTGTTTACTGGTCCTGATGTTTTTGTGGTACATTGTTTGTGGAGAAGTTGTTAAATACTAAAATTAAATTGACAAAAATGTATTTGCATCTCTTGCCTTGTTTTAGCTTTTAAATCAGTATGCTTCACTCAAACTTAATTAGTGGTGTCTGACGTGGGCCCCATCCTACATGTAAAATGCTTTGAGCTCCTTTGGGATGATAAATGCTACATAACATGTAAAGTTTATTATATTTAATAACATAATATTAAATATGATTTATTATATATTATATTCTACGTATATTCTAAGTCCTGAGATTACAACCCTGATGCTATTAATACGTGTTTCAACATGTAGTGAATTTTAAAGAAAGAATAATTATAATAACAGACTGTGTTTTTACATTAGCACTCAGGACAAATGTAATGACATAATGATACTTATGAATGGGCCTAGTGAAGAAAAATTTAAAGGTACAGTATAAATAATGGGATCAACATGCATGACAGAGTGGTATTCTGGTTAGGTCTACAGACAAAAAGACTCCATTATCGCTACTTTTCTTATAGACTAGAACAAGATACCTTTTCTGTTTCTGCTTTTATGTGCCTCCGTCAAGTCAGGGGTATAGATGTAGCATCCAGGATATCCACACACCTGAAGAAGTCTCCACACCTGAAAGGCTGTGTCTCTTTTCTTTTCCTTTCATCACGGAATACATTTTTACCTGCTCCTTTGCAGACTGACTACCTACTCGAATTTGTCCAAAATAGCTTAACAGCATGGAAACCGCCACAATCTCAGGGTCTTTTCTATCTAGAAATGACTAGCAGAATCTTATGTGAAATCTTCCATGTTAACAAAATGAGAGGTAAAGAACTATATACAAGATCTCAAGATAATATGAATAAAAATGAACTTATTAGTACATCCATTCATGCAGTCCAATTTTAACTACATTCTCCCCTGGCATTAAATAAAAGGTAAATACTTTTGGGCTGAAGAGATCTGAAGCAATTCCTGTAAGTTTTATGCTGACCCTTCGTTGTTTACTGCTTTACGTAGTTGTATAATTGTGCCAGAACCAGCTGTTTCATTGTTTACACCTCACTCAGAATTGGAGTAGTCCTTTAGGCTCTTAAGGTTGTTGATGCTGTTTTCCTGGCACTCAATCATCCATCCAAATCTACTTATCCCATACTTCTGAGATGTTCACCGTAGTGTTTTCAGATCAGAAAATGTAAAACTCTTAGTCATCACCTTCAATCTGAGCAGACTACAGACATTAGTAATTGTGCTCTATAGAAATTCATCCTGTTTTATATTAGGAGGGGCAAAACGCTGGGTTGCATTCTGTCTAAAGAGAACATATTGTTTTAAATCGGCTTTCACTGGCTTATAGTTGGATCATATCATACTCCTGGGATCTGGAATGCTTTCAGTATGAAGGGCACCTCATTATAAAAGGACAAGAACAGATGGTAGAAAACCAGTAGTTTCTGTACAGTGTATTCAAAATTAAAACCACATGTTCTTTAAGACTCATGCAACCAATGTGCCAAATGTCTCCTCATTTGTGTTTTCATACGTGTAAACATGAGCAAAATTGTGCAACATATGTTTGCAGCAGCTTCTGCAAATGGACTAAAGGGTGCTTTGGTAAAGCACTGTGCTGAATGGTGGCATTTTTTGAATGAAAAAGACTCTCTGGATGGCGATTTACTAAAATGCTGATCTAACAACTGCTTTAGCAGCACTCGTTGCATTCATCAGCAATTTCTTGGATGATACAAAGAGCATTGCTGTGTTTATTCTAAATATAATTATAATTATTTATCTGGTACAAAAGAATCATAACAAAACGGACAGGTGAGACCACTGTGCAGTCTGTATCCTGACACTACTCACAGTCTCTCTGTGACAATGAAAGTGGTGATGTGGAACTCACCCTGGCTGGCACACCTTCACCTGGGGTGTGTGCCTCATACTTCCTGACAGGTAAACAGCAGGTAGGACTGGCTCCATAGCTCAGTGGTTAGAGCACTGGTCTTGTAAACCAGGGGTCGTGAGTTCAAACCTCGCTGGGGCCTGCTGAAATACTTTTTCTTCACATTCTCCCATGTAATTCAATAGCAATAAAAATGTAAAAAAGAAACATTGCTTTGTCATATTCATGCTGAAAGGTTGCGTGATTTGGAAAGCGAAAATATAGAATATTCTGGTTCACGTTCATTATTTATTATCTTGTTTCCACATACTGCTCTGCACCAGACTCTTGGGTCTTACAATGATGGACAGTGAGCACTGGCTTTTGCTCAACAGGAGGCTGCAGACAGTGTAGTAAAGGAGCAGAGTTTGAGGAGCTCTGCTTAGCTGCCTGCGGTCTCAAAGAATATGGTAGTGCCATATGGACCCATTGACCCCCTCAGAAATTGGTAGATCCCCTCAAGATACCGGGAGATGTCAGTGTCCTTCCCATCTCACTGTGACAGGTACAAGAGTGACACACATCAGGTTTGACCCACACAGACACATCTCTCCAAGCTGCTGTTCTAGGATGAGTGATATTTGCATTCACCAGTGACAAGAGAACTTCCTCAATGACGTGTGTTTCAGCTATACCGTGTCACACTGACAGCAAAGGCAGGGACATGTGATGCGTAAATATACCTGTGGGTATGTGGGGTGTGTCTTCATATTGTCTGACTGAAGCCCTAGGGGCAAGCGAGGCTCCATAGCTCAATGGTTAGAGCACTGGTCTTGTAAACCAGGGGTCATGAGTTCAAATCTCACTGGGGCCTTACATTATGTCATTTTTTACAATATGGTAAGGACTGTAGGCCCTGTACAGGGACCAAGGAAGAAAACCTGTTCCTTTGAGATCCTGAGGAGGACTGGAAAACCACAGTTTCAGAGGCAGGATGGGGTAAAGAGACATGGAATACAGGAATTGGTAGGCTTGGAAGGACTCTTATTGTGCAAATTTAGCCCCACCAAGCACTTGCAGAATGAATTGATTCAGAATGGACAATCACCCTTTAAAGACGTTTTTTGATAGAGATGTAATGGTAGAGTCATACTGATTGTAAGATTGGTATACAGTAATGTAATTTTTAAACAGCCAGTAGCCGTATCACCCTGCAAGTCACAACAAGCAGCCCACTGAAACTAAGCAGGTGTGAGCCTGGTCAGTACCTAGATGGGAGACCTCCTAGGAAAGTGAATGCTGCTGCTGGAAGAGGTGTTTGTGGAGCCAAAAGGAGTTTGTGTGGGCCCTAATGCCCTGGTATAGTGACAGGGTCACCATACTGTAAAAACACACCATCCTTTGTATGAGATGTAAAACCAAGGTCCTGATTCTCAGTGGTGATTAAAAATCCCAGGGTGTTTCTTGAAGTTCAGTAGTATTAACTCTGTGTCCTGCTCTTCATTTACGTTGGCCTTCTAATAATCCCCATCTATGAACTGGCTTCATCACTCATCACTCCTCCCCACTGATAGCTGGTGTGTACTGGCACACCACGGCATCATCCAGGTGGGTGCTTTGAGCAGATATCCAAAATAAGTGTTATTTAAGTGTAAGGAGTGAATATTACTATGATTATTGTGGAATAATGTTTTTTTTTAAATGATTGCACAAGACTGTCAAAAAACCTTTCTGTTACTTCAACTTTCTCCAGTGATTAGGAAGTGAAACCTCATCACAGCTGATATTTATGCACAGCATGCTATCAAGTCTTCTTTTGTTTTTCCAATTTATTACTTTTTCAATGGTCAATGGAAGCCTGAAATGATCACAGCCAATCTAAGTGCTACCAAGCCACTTTCTCAAAGATAATTGTTTCCAATGATGAAAATAAAACTAAATGATTAATGGCTCAGTGGGATTTCTTTTGTTTCTAGCATGACATTTTTGGAAGTTTTTCACCAGTGCATGATGGTTGATCATTGTTGTCCCTGTGTCTGGAGAGCTTTGTCTGCCTTTTTAACTCTGCAAAAACAAAAGGAAAAGCTCAACAATACTCATGCTGGAGATAAGTGGTGAGGACAGTTAGAATGTTCCTCCATTGCTCGCTCCATTGCTCGGGCACCACCGTTATATATGTTTCTGACACATGCTGAGTCCAGTCAATATTAAATTCAACAATGAATTTTCATCTTTTCCATTTCATTAACTCTGATTTGCAAGCCACTCATACAACAACAACAATATTCAATAGAACTATTGGCACAGAATTATCAGTTGCTAATTGTACAAATACCGGCAAAACTTCATGCCAAGATCTCTGCATTTCTTCTGGTTACTTCTGTTCCCTGTGGTGATTGTCTCAATGTGAAGAATAAATGTTGTATGTTCACATCCTATGGCTAGGACCCCACCCACTGTTAGGATGTCAACCACTTCCTGGAAGTAAATCCTGTCATAAAGTCAAGGTCTAGGTAGCACACAATACTCCCTTATTTTTCAGGACATTGTTTTTATCCCTCCTCTCATCCTTGTAGTCTCTCCGATTCTGAGATGCTCCTACTTGTGTACTTCGTGTAGCATAAACCTGTGTGAAACCGGTGGTGTCACCTGCCTTGAAAATTACATTGTGTTATTTCTTGTTGCTGCTTTGCCAGCCCGAGGTATACACATACCACACATTGACATTGACAGGCTAAAGGAACTGAACCTTTTTAGCCCTGAGCAGAGAAGACTGCAAGAGAAGCTAACCCAAGTGTTCAAAGTCCTCAAAGACATTGCCAAAGTTAACCAATTGGACTTCTTTAGAATCCAGTGAAATTGGAGTACACGGGTAAAAAATACCTAGAATCACCATTAAACCTGAGAAAAATCTTCGTCTGTGTTGGCGTGTGGTACAGGCTACCATGCAGTACCGAGGAATCCATAATCCTGTATTCTTTCAAGAAACAGGTGGATGAAATATTTGGGCCTGGTTGGCTAAATGACCTCCTTTCATTTGTATCCTTTTTAATATACTACAATATATTGCAAATTAATGCAAGATTTACTAACTAGTAGAACTACTCCAGTGTCTTGAGAAATGCAGCTATTCATTTTAGCATTTACTTTAGGAATGTCCAGTCCTGATCTTGGAGAGCCAGTGTGTCTGCAGGGTTTTCCACATCTCTTTAAGCAGCAACACTTGAAGACCTGGGAGAAACTGTAAAATCAGTCCAGTTAAGTGAGTAACCAGGTGATTCTGCTCTTTAACAGCCATGTCGAAGTGAAAAAGTGCAGACACACCAGCCCTCCAGAACCAGGACTGGATAGCCCTGATTGACTGGAAGCTGTGAAAATGATCACGCTTGGTTAGGCTCTGTAGGATCCTTCTGGATGTTGCACATTGCCCAAGCACAGACTGAACACTTTGTATAAAAGACTCTCACAAAAATGAGCTCATTATTCTTATGCCTTTTTTTCAAGACACCTTCTGAGGTACTGTATCATTTAGTCATTATGTCTGTTGGAACAATATACTGTAAACAGCCAGCTTTCCTTCCTATGAGATGAGCATCTTCCCATTAAAGAACACGTCATAAACAATAAAAGGTGAAAATACCACTTTGCAATCAAATTATTACACAGCTGTTTGTAACAGGTGATCACTTTTTTGTCAGTATACTACATAACACACAAACAATTAAACAATCGTTAGATTAGGACACCACCATAATGCATTCAACTTGCCCAGAAGCCCTTCTGGTCCAATTTGTTCTTCTAAGGCAGGTATAATTATAACAAGAATACATGATAAGAATAATACAATTCCTTATGCTAATAATAATCCCAGTACGCAATACTACAGATCAGATATCGGTGGGGAGAAGAGAGTGATAAAGCTAACTGATAGATGGGAATTATTAGGAGACCATGATTGGCAAAGGTAAGGGGGAAATTTGGCCAGGACACTGGAGTTATAACACCTCTTCTCTTTGTGAAATTTTTAATGACCTTGGTTTTACATCTCATCTGAAGGACATCACCTTTTACAGTATAGTGTCCCTGTCACTATACTGGGGCATTAGGACCCACCCAGACCACAGGGTGAGCTCTCCCTGCTGGCTCAACTAACACCTCTGCCAGCAGCAACCTTAGTTTTTTCCTGGAGGTCTCCCATCCAGGTACTGGTCAGGCTCACACCTGCTGAGCTTCAAGGGACAGCCAGTTGTGAGTTGCAGGGTGATATAACTACCAGCTTGTATGTCTAACTTGCAAGTATTGCCCTGTGAGTAATGTGAAAAAAAGGATGTTGTGTCATCTGTCATTTGATCCCAGTAATCAATTCTGGATCAATTACTGAATATCAGAGACTATTATGAACACAGTTCACCTGGAAACAGGTACAGGTAGAATTCCCTGTTCCCGAGAGGGAATTTGAGAAAACTAACGCTCATAGTGGACACCCGGAGCCCCACACGTCCAGTGTTACCACAAACAATTCTTTTGTTGGGGGAGGGTTTGGCATTTTAAGCATGCCGATCTTCTTACCTGGGTATCACCACTCAGGCAAGTGGCAACCTTACTGCCCTATTGAGGAATGGAACAGCTGGCACATCACTGAGGTGTTTTCTGAATATTTTCCCTATAAATCAAGCATTAGCAGATCAAACCTCAAAGAGGTCTTTATATAGTCAATGTTTTCATGGTGTAGGTGGTAGGTTAGTTTTGATTGGACTCATTATGTGCAGATCAGGGACAAGATGAACTGGACTACTGTATTCACCATGGGTTCATTGTGAAACATTTCAGCAGAAATGCACATTAGTGGCTAAGGCTCTGGACTTGAAGAAGGCTACTAGTTCCAGTTTGAGAGATTGCTTTTGGAGCTCTTATGCAGCATTTGTGCAGTTTGAAGCCATACAATACAGATCTTTATAAATATAAATTGCTTTAGATAAAAGCATCAGTCAGTTAAATTACCAGTCCTAAACAAAGCATACAGCATGATGAACAGAGAGCATGTCTTCCTGTAGTGTGTATGATTTATCAAAGTAAAACCCCTAAATCAAAGCATACAATTTATGGCAAGTGAAATACAATCACTCCTACCATACTTAAAAGCTTAAATTTGTTTGGAATTAAAAACCTTAAAACAGACTTTTCTTGAAGGAAGTCACTTACATTTGAGAAGTGTTTGTTTTAATGACAGTTGAGAAGGTTTTAACATGTTTTCTATACTACATAGCCCACCTCTATTCCTGCAGGTTTCATAGTTACGCTAACGCGGTAAACTGGGGGATAAGAAAAGCAAATAATTCAAATGAGTAGATTAAGAGGTTTGCTATGATGAAAGACCTTGCCAATTAGGGCACATATCAGACAGCGCCACAAACTACTCAAAAGAAGTCCTCTAGATAAAATAAAAACGCAAGAAGGTGGGATGGATGAATCTCAAGAACTGAAGGAAGAGCTCAGTGACATTCTTGATATTTCCCCACTGTTAATTCATAGTGTATCGTCCGTGTAAGCATGCGCACATAACCATTTCTTAAAAACAGGGATTTATAGAAATCTACATAAGGTCTATTTCTTTCTGCTACCAAAATAGTTTAAATGTCTGTAACCGTTTTCAATGAAACATACCAAATTAGGAAGAAATGTTTATTGTATAGAAATACATAGTTTGTACAGATGATGTCCACAAATATTGAATTTCTGTGGACAAAAAGTGAGAGAAACTAAATTAATATTGCAGGGAAGCCTTTAAATAAAAACAAATCATTCCAATAAACCTTCTCGCAAGCATGAAGTGTTCATGGTGGTAGTGTTCATTACTCCGCTTTAAGCTCATTTGCGAAAAGTGACACTGGTTTTTCCAGTCGGCGAGTTAGGACTACAGAAAGGTTTTGGTCCGGGTCTGGTGAGTTAAGAAGCCAGGTGGAGAGGGTGCTCGTTTATGAGCGAGTGTATTTCCCCCAGATGTGCAGCATGAAAACTGATGCAATGAAGAGGAGACTCATGACCAGCACCGGAACAGGGCCCCTGCAAGACAGAAGACATACAGTTCAGTGGGCATTTCAGAACAGCTGTGGTCACCTCACCTGTTCTCCAACTCAATACAAGTGAACTCTTAAAACCAGACGAATAATCCAATATGTTCAACAATAATGACCAGAAATATATAATGTAGAGATGCAGGCAAACTATTGCCTATTTATCATTGTATTAAATATTACTAAAAAATAAATTAAAAATTACTAAAAATAAATATTACTATTTATCATTGTATTAATAAAACATCATGTTACTTTGGACCAGGGATGAATGTTCAGACTGCATGGCATCACTGAAACTATTGAAGTGGACATGAAGTACAGGCAGCAGCAAAATAACTGCTTTACCAACTCAGAAAAAGAAACAAAAACTCTAATTAGACAACATTCCACACAGCACTATAGGTCCTGGACATCCTGATCACATTACATATAACTGACCTAGTTAACCTGAACTGAACTAACAAATACTGATGCACAGAGACACCTAGTGGTAATTAAAAAGCTTAACCTGTGCAGCCCTCATAAAAAGAGGAGAAAACAGACATCAGAACTGAGATCAATATATCAGCTCTGCAGAGACTAACAAATACAGTACTGGCACCCTTACAATTTTGTCAACTGAAATGAAGAAACTGATGGAAACCAGAAGTTTAATAGAAAATATTTCAAAATATTCTGTTACCTTTCACCAGTGAAAAAGTATGCAGGTCATTTTAGGTTGGTCATGACGACTGCTGTCCGAATGAATGAGTGGCCTCTCACACTGAGGTCCCATCTCCAATAAGCCGAACAGAAAAACCTTCAACATCAACACTTTTGTCCTCTACTGCCATCAGACACCCTACAGGTGAGTGGCAGGTAGGACTAACCAGATTCACCAATGAAGATGAACTACTTATTGCCAACACAATTGTGTATCAAGTGGGGAAAGATATCAAA
The DNA here is from genome assembly GCF_040954835.1 of Lepisosteus oculatus. Lineage (NCBI taxonomy): Eukaryota > Metazoa > Chordata > Actinopteri > Semionotiformes > Lepisosteidae > Lepisosteus > Lepisosteus oculatus. Next base: position 23,093,085 of record NC_090705.1, read on the forward strand.
AAAGACAAGAGCGCTATTTGAAAATGGTGAGCATGGGCTAACCCATGCAGGGAAACTCAGACTACACTTATATTTTATATACACTATTTTAGTTATATCTTTTAAAACAGGACCAGCTTCTAATAGTGATGAAATGCAGCATTTTTCAGCTTTCTCCATGGACATTACAAAGAACCTGATGTCCAAGAACAGATCCGTATAAGTTCCTCTTCCTATTACACTAGAAGAAGGCAACTTCGCACCCTAATGAGGGCCAACAGTAGTAGTTTTATATTAGAGGTATGACATTACAGAAGTGTTCTTAAGTTACCTTTGTTATGCTATGACCTAATAGGTTTAGAACTGCAGTTTGGTTATGAATAGGCTTCCCAGTAGTGGCAGCCTACAGTGTTATGTTTTGTACAAAATGACCTGTTCAACTCAATTAGAAATATGCCACACTATTATATATGATAAGAACAAAAAGCCTTGGGGCAAACAAAACAACTCACCTTTATAAATTCAATTTTCAGTCATGAGCCATATTCACCTGTAGTTCTAAATGTGCTAGCATAGCTATATGTCCATGATTGTATACATTTTTAAAGTTTTTTTAATTTGACCTGGTTATTAAGATCTCAGTTTCTCCAAAAGGCTTTAGATTTTCAATTGCTAAGAATAAGATTTTAACTAAAAGAAACCAATATATGTGTAGTGGGAAACCTATATAGATATTTCATGAGCAAGGACCTTGTGTTTCTGACTATGAACAGTTCCAGCTGTTCCTTTGTGTGGAGTGGTACCACACATATTCAATACTCAACACGCCCAACATCTTTCATCGCAATCCTTTCAGTGGCAAAAGCAAGATCTATATAAAAGCAAAACTACTGCAGAGAACACGATCTGAAATGCTGTTTTTCTAAAAAAATGAATCCTACAATTGTACTAACATTAAGAGGAGCAGCAAATCACAACAGTGATTTTGGAACAGCCAACAAACCATGTCAAATTGTAGTTTGGATATTGAATGGCTTAAATTAGGGATGAGCAACACTAGTCCAGACAGACGCTAGTTTTCATTTCACTTTATTGAATTTATTATTTGAGCATCTCATTTTCCCTTAACTTATTAATTGAAAAGTACCTGTAAATCCTGCAGTATTCTAGTTCTTGTAGATTGGAGTTGCTAGTTTCTGGCTTAGGCTAAAATGTCATGTTACTTTTCTTGCATTTGCCCTTTAAATCATATTCTTTAGGTAGAAGCCTGCAGTACAGTCAAAATACAAAAGCTAAACTGAGCATATTCAGTTTTCTTCAACTGTATCAGCAATGCAGTAATCTTTAAATATAAGTAAATAGTAGCAAAATAACAGACCAATAAACAGAGAAAATTATATTATCATTGGAAGCATGATAAAGAGTTACGAGTGCCCAGATAATTAGCTAATTTAGAAATGGAATAACTTGTGGTCCCCCGTGTGACAAGTTGCAGTCCTGGTCACTAAGCACACACTTACAACCTTATGATTACCAGGATCTTCCTCTAGACTTTAATTGATGTGACCTTTATTCTCTAATTAAGCTTTCTGGCAGTAGTTTCCAGTAAAGTACAAGAGCTCATTACAGTGTTTAAGGCATCAATTAACAGTAAATCAGTGGGTACTAAACATCTGTGTCGCTGGGGCAGTTTAAATCATTCATTTTAGACATTTTCTAAATCACAAAAAATAGCAAAAAAAAAGGGGCACTTCTTAAACTTGTTAAGAAAAGACTGTTACACTGCTCACAGCTGGGTGGGGCCAGGGTATCCTACCAGATTTAACAGATTTTTTCTGAGGTGCCTACAGCAGACAAACCCACATGACGATGGACTGCAAACACAAAAAAACCTGGTACAGCATGCTTGCTCTGACATCAATCAAAACTGAACACCTTGCAGCTGCTGTTCTTATTTTCTTAGCTAAAAGGTAACTCAATCATTTGAAAGGCTGGGTTTGGAACTTCAGCGATTTTTGCTCAGAATTTAAACCATGTAAGCAATTACTTCAGACCCAGTTTCCTTGGGTTGTGTTCTCCATCCACATGATGACAACCTTGTACAATTACTTTCTGAAACTTGAGAACTTTTCATGAGCTTTAAGTACTTTTTTAGCAACCCCCCCCAACCCAACCAAAACACATGAGGCGTTTCAGAAAGCGTACTTCATGAACCACTGTGGGAATCGGCAAACTACAAATATTCCCAGGACTGCGGGAGAATGATCAAAGCACCATTACAAGGGCTTGAAAGCTTCTAAAGAAGGACACGCAGCAAAACTGGCCCGTCCCTGGTTCTAGTCCTCGTGGGAGACTGGAACAAGCCACACCGCCCTGCTGTCAAAGCCAACACCTGTGTCCCTTTAAATAAACAGCTGAACAAGAGCCTCAGATCAATGGGGTCCTATAGCGGACCAGGTAAGCCACATGGCTGTCCTGGGCCTGTGTGCTTTCTTCCGTCCCTGTGTAGTCAGCAAACACTCACACTTTCAGCCCGGGCGAGTCCTCGGTGTAGAAGCGCCACATGCCCCCGGTGCCGGCGGAAGTAGCCCCGCGCCCCGCGCTCCTCGTGCCACTGCTGGTGGCTTTCCTGCACAAGAACACATTTCAGCGTCAGAAGAACAGGCTGTGGATCTGGAGTACAGCTGAGCCAGTACACTCACACAACTGAAAGGGCGACTTCCCCAAGAAGATGTGCCTTCATATATATATATATAAGTGCTTTACAAGTAATGTGTAACCCTCACCTGGATGTTGCAACTGCAGTCAAACTGTGCCAGTACGCATCAGCTATCAGTGGGGTGGAGAACATAGTAATGAAGCCAATTAAAAAGAGCGGGCCATTGATTGGTGAAGGTCAGGGGGAAATTTGGCCAGGATATCAGGGTATAACTCCACAACTCTTTTTGAAAAATGCCCAACGATTTTTAATAATCAGGACCTTGGTTTTACATCTCATCCATAGGACAGTGCCTTTTCTTACAGTATAGTGACCCCATCACTAAACTGGGGCATTAGGACCCACACAGACTGCAGACTCCCTACTGGTCCACACTATCACATCTTTCAGAAGCAACCTTAGTTTTTCCCAGGAGGTCTCCCATCCAGGTACTGACCAGGCTCACAACTGCTGAGCTTCAGCGGGCTGCCAGTTGTGCACTGCAGGGTGATATGGCTGCTGGCTACATATACAGTACAGTTTATTCAGCTATACAACAGCACTGTTGTCACTTTTAGTGCACAAAAGGAGTCAATAACCGTTTGTGGCGTTACCTCTGTCTGACTGTGGAGCCTGCAGCTCTCGGGGCTACTGCTTTGCTGGGAGAGCGACCAGAGCCGCCGACACTTGTAGCACTTGCAGCAGGACCAGGCTGAAAAAAACAGAGAAGTGTTAAAGGTATTTTCATGCTTCTGTTAGGACAAAGTACAAGAGCAACCCATCTCGGACCTGTTGCAACATACTGATTGTTAATTTTAACTTTAATCTGAAACGCCACAGGATAAAAACAAATACTAATGAGATGAAAGAGGAGTAAATACAGCCCATTTTGTACCTAAGCGCACTGATAAGTGCTACTGATTAGTAGATAACTAATCTCCATGACAACTGCTACTGGGATTCCTGCCAGAAAGTGTGCATTTATAGTATTCCAAATCAATAGATTGTTTTTAAATATGATTTATGAGGGAAGGTCTGAGAAAACACCAGGAACAAAACGTAACTGCGCTTTGCATAAACTGGTGGAGACCTATCCCCCCCCCCAACTGAAGTGCAGCATGCATTGGCAATTAGAAATCTGCTGAGTCTCTAACTTGTATCCCATCTAGACTAATATTTCTAAATGTGGACTTCTCTGTGAACCGCACTCATAGAATATATCACAGTAGCCTTAAAAGAAGGGGGACAGGAAAGCTAAAAGACAAACACGCCAGTGCGCCGAAAGTAATTTAATGTCTATGTTAGCAATTTTACCTAACAGACATAATCTGTCTTCAAAACACTCTACACCCACATCATGCAAACGTTACTTGCTCGTTGTTTTTCTGTTCTGGGCAGGGTAATTTCCACTTTCAAATCAACTCCCCAGTTGCAATTCTTTTTTTACATTCAGGGCAAAAAAATAAGATTTGGGACCAACGCCGATTATAGCAAACCTATTTAGCCCACATTGGTTTAACTCCAACCAACGGTCCGCACATGAAACAGCCACGTCTGCACATTCAAGCGAACGATATTCAGTACGAGCATAACCTCATTACTGCCAGGAGCATTTCGTCTTAAACCAACACAACTGCCGCTTAACAAGTTAACACTGGATTCTTTTCTCTATGCAAACAGCCAGATCACAATATAAACCTCACCAGGAGTTCCAGCGTACCAAGTAAAGAACTGTGACTCCATTAACCCTGTCTTACTTTCCTTTCATCAAAAGAAAAAAATGCGCTAAATAAACCAAAGCATCATACTCACCATGTTTAAGTATTCCCTGAAGATTTATTTAATGTAAACTGTATTATCCTTGTCACTAAAGGTGTTCAGATCCAGAAGTCGCAACACTCACTCGCCTCTCCTACTTCAGAGCACCAGATGAAGAGGAAATCTCATAAAGATGACGCGCCGCTCAACAGGCCACGACTGCACCGCCAAGGCCCTCTTTGTTGTCTTGGGCGCCGCCTGAGTTTTTGGAAAAGATACCACTTACTGTTTACATTTAAGTAGGAAATGTACAAACTCTAGATCTGTTCTATAATCATTTTTAAAAAATATATATAGTAGCCCTTTTTTCTTTAATGCTACATAGTTTTCAGTTGAATCCATATTTTTCGAGTCCATCAGGCAACAGCTAAGATCGTTACCCGGAATAAGATGATGTGTCCCTCTGTAATAGCAACTCCATCCACAGGAAAGACACTAACCGTGATAAGTGAAACTGGAGCCGTTTTGGCTCTGACTATAACGTATCCTTTTTATTATGTCTACAGAATACTTGAGCCAGAATGGTGTCTAAACATGCGTAGTGTCTTATTGCTATTTCCAGTAAAGACTAGTAGTTGTACGAGGATGGTTATGTGGGATTTGATGCCTTTTTAAAAGTAAATCTCGTTTGTTTCAGTTTAATTCATAGGGGTTAAACTGTGAAAGAAAAGGTAAGATTTCTTAAATTATTTAACAAAATACAAAAGGATATGCATTTATTTTTTTTATTTCTGTTATTAACGGAGAATTGTTAAATGCATCAGATTATATTGGGATAAGTGTGACTATGAAGTGCAATTTCATGTTGTAGTGAGTGATAGTTACCCGTCCTTTATTGTTTTGTTTTTCACGTATCAGATACTTGGATTAATTTTCCAATATTTATTGAATAATTGTTTAGAAATACAGTGAACTGTAAAACATATACTGTATAGTACAGTATACCTATGTTAATAAAGTTAGGTCACTGCAATAAATGAACCAAAAAAGTTATTGTGTTCCAATTAAATTATTTTATGTTTATCGTTGCAAATAATTGTACTGTGAAAAATGTGCCATTGAGTCATGATATTTCACTTAGTTCCAATAGAAATTAGTATAATATTAAATGGTCTGAAATAGTTTGAAATGTTCACCATTGGAATTCCACTGCTAACCTGATTACCTAATGATCTAGAATGTAAACTTTCTTTGATGTGATGCTTGAATACACTGGCCTCCACTGGCTTTCAAAATGTATACGTCTCAGCTTGGAAACTAGGTCCACGACTTTTAGACCCAAATAGAAACTAAGAGGGAGCACATTTGTAAGTGAATTTCTCCATAAATAACTCTTTGTATGAAGAGATGTGTGGAACACACTATCCAACCATGTTGTTGAAGCTGAAGCCACTGCTGTCTCTCAAGAATCAGAACCAACAAACTTGGTGGGTTGAACAGACTTCTCTCATCCTCAGCCTCATGGCACGTGGATAAAATTGCTTTTCTTTCTTGTGCAGTTTTTATCAGGCCAGCTGCCTGTGTACGCTCACTGTATAAAAACCTCCCACATTCTCTTCCGCCCCTTGGCAGATGTTTAAACTCTGCAAAACGGTGCTTGAATAATCACACAGAGGTATTACATTCTGCATTTACTTTTGTCCTGATGCCTGAGCTCCATTCTTTGCTGCTCGACAGACGTCTTACAGTACGAATGAATTAAAATCCAAACGGTTCTTATCCTGCGGTGTTGTGTGACAGTGCAGTGTGATTGTATTGAATAAACCGCTGTCCATTATAAACATGTTTAGAATAGAGAGTAAAGCAATAAGATGTGACCCCCCTGGGAGAAAGGATTACTCTCTTTCATCTGTCCGCTGTTGTGACAGGAGAGTGTCGTGTCCGAGCGTCTCAGGGCTTCGTGTTTTCACTGGAATGTTGCTTTGCGCCTGCAGGATGGTGAACGTGGTGTTTCTCCACCCAGACCTGGGGATCGGGGGTGCGGAGCGTCTGGTGGTGGACGCTGCCCTGGCCCTGCGCTCCAGGGGATGTGGGGTGCAGCTGTGGACCGCCCACTACGACCCCCAGCACTGCTTCTCTGAGACCAGGGATCTGCCCGTGGTCTGTGTGGGGGACTGGCTGCCCACCAGCATCTGTGGGTACTTCCACGTCCTCTGTGCCTACATCCGCATGATCTACGTGGCACTGTACCTCGTCTTCCTCAGTGGGGTGGAGTTTGATGTGGTGTTCTGTGACCAGGTGACTCCTTCACCTTCCCTTTCTTACCTTACTGTCTTACTACCTACTCCTTTCAATAAAAGGTGTGCATATTCTTTAAGGTATTCAGTTATATGCAAAAGTTCGGGCACCCCTGGCCAAATTATATATTTCGTTGATTTTTTAAGTGAAAGGAAGTTAACACAACCTCTGCAGCGAACAAACTTAAACTTGACATATTTCTGCTAATTTTAATGCACAGTTACTACTTATTTGCTGAATGTAACGGATTGAAAAAAATAAAACGGTAAATGTGGCATGCGCAAGAGTTCCAGTTGATCCACTAGTGTTATTTTTTTGTAAGGTCTCGTTAGGCCTTAATCCAAGTCAGGGGATGACAATTCCAGAGCTTTATAAATTCGAGACTCGAAACCTAGTGACAAAATAGCAGTTGTTTCAGGCTACAAACTGGAAATTCAGTAAAGAACACTGTACCATATTAAAAAGAAATAGTGCTTGTCCTGCAGTGTTCTGTGACAAAGTACCAAACTACTGTCCATTATAAACACCTTTAAAAAAGAAAGTAAAACAAGGTTTTGATCCACCTAGGATTAAATCTTATTGTTTATCAGGTCTATCAAAATAGACCTAACAAAATGTTAAATTCATGTGGGGCAGCAAATATGCCATACCTTCCATCTGGCATGATTGAAGTCTCCTTATTACTAGATGGTTGTGATAAAATCAGTAACATGCCGTAGCCTTTTGCTGAGATGTTACTTCTTGCACACAGATCAAAGTAATGTGTGTTATTGTTTCACTAAGTAAGGATTAGAGTAAGAATCTTTGTTTTCTACCCTTGAGAAGACGGTAGATGATATTGCATGTTTACAGGTTATTCATGTTGTATTAGTATTGTTAATTGTTATTTCTATATGTAGTTAACATTTACTATTAGAAGCAGAGTTGATTGAGAAGTACCTCAGACCTTACTAGCTGCACACAGCAATGTCAATGGCCTGTGTGCCTGCTTTATGATTGTTTCCCTGCTAGGTATCGGCTTGCATTCCTGTGCTGCGACTGGCAAGGCGGCGGAAGAAGGTGCTGTTCTACTGCCACTTCCCCGACCAGCTCCTGACGCAGCGCCGCTCTGCGCTGAAGAGGCTGTACCGCGCCCCCATCGACCGTCTAGAGGAGGTCACCACAGGCATGGCCGACTGCGTGCTGGTCAACAGCCGCTTCACCGCAGGGGTCTTCAGACGCACCTTCAGGAGCTTATCCGAGGTGCACCCCGACATCCTCTACCCTTCCCTGAACTCGGTCCTCTTTGACGCAGAGCCCGAGGAGCTGGGACACCTGATCCCTGACAGCAAGACCTGGGTGTTCCTGTCCATCAACCGTTATGAACGCAAGAAGAACCTCCCCCTGGCTCTGGAAGCTCTGAAGGAGCTGCAGGGCAGGCTGACCTCAGAGCAGGGGAGGCGGGTCCACCTGGTGATGGCTGGGGGCTACGATGAGAGGGTACAGGAGAACGTGGAACACTACGAGGAGCTGAAGACCCTCTCCTCTCGCTTGGAGCTTTCGGGATGTGTCACCTTCCTGCGCTCCTTCTCCGACCAGCAGAAGATCTCGCTGCTCCACCACAGCACGTGTGTGCTGTACACGCCCAGCAACGAACACTTCGGCATCGTGCCTGTAGAGGCCATGTATATGCGCTGCCCTGTCATTGCCGTGAACTCAGGGGGGCCACTGGAGTCCATCGCACATGGGGAAACGGGCTTCCTGTGTGAGCCACAAGCACAGAGCTTCGCTGATGCTATGGAGAAGTTTGTTAGGGATCCGAGACTCCGGCAGGAACTGGGTGAGGCTGGGAGACAGCGTGTCTTAAAGCAGTTTTCTTTGGAGGCCTTTGCAGATCAGCTTCATACATACATACTGAGACTTGTGGAATGAGGTCACAACTAGCAAGCAGTCCCCCTGGTTTAGCTATCCAGGTGTTCTACAGAACGCAGAATTCCAGAGGTCCTGGTGTGGCAGGATCATAAGCACCAGTTGTCTGCGGACATGAACTTTACTGTTAAATCTTTGTACAGGTTTAAGAGGTAATGAAGCAATCATGACTACTGGGTAGGATCTGTACTTTACGCTAAGAGCAATGCACTGTGTAACACTGTTGTGGATGATTTAGAAATTTCACATCTTCTATCAAAAGGTAAAAATCGATATTTTTATTGTATTTCCTCATGATATGGAGTATATTTCCCCAGAACATGTGCATGGAAGAACATGTGCATGTCCAAGAAAAGCTGACCCTATCTTTGTTTTACAGAAGAGCCACTGATGCTTCCTTTGTAAATCCCACAATAAATTTTGAAGCAGATTTTCCCATGTTGTTGTCAAGTTGTTCATTGCTCTTGCTTCATCATTTTCCAGCGTTCAGGAGAGTAAGCAGTCCATTGAGACAGTGCTTTAAACTTTCATGCTGAAAGCGGCCTCGGCTCTCGGTTTCCCTTCAGTGCATCTTGTCACTGACGCAGTGAGTTACTGCTTTTTCTGCTTGGTGAGGATTTACTACTTCAAATCTGTGTGGTAAAGAGAATATTTCACATATGCATTCCTGTTTTCTTGGAGGAAAGTACTGTATGAATATACACGTACAGTTTCTTCTAAATGCCGTGTTCTGCATCATTTAACCTTCTTCATGCTTGTAGTGCAACACAAATCAAAAATCAACTGCTGATCATGTTTATGAAGTAAGCTAAGCCCTGTTAAAATAATAGCATACCACTGCACTGCAAGCAGACAAAGGAAATAGCCCCTACCTTGAAATTGTAGTATAAATGAATACTCTATTGTAATGTCTGATTAATCAATAACTAAAATAAATTATCATAACCCCTGTTTGTAAATGATTTTTTATCCAGAGAATATACCTGAGAAGGTAGTATAGCTGGAGGCACGTTAATTATTTGTTCTCTGGCACAGCTTTTGTGAAAAATAATTCAGGCACACTTAAATATTTACTAACGATGAATATACACAGTACACTACACACAACATAAACACACGCGGTAACTCTATACACATTTACAATGAAGTGTTCCAGAAGCCTGAAATCCCAACCACCCAGAAAAAAACCCAGACTGTTACCAGGTATTCAGACTCTTATGCTTGCAAAGGCCAAAGATAAGAGATAAGCTACCTTCTAAACAAAACAGAATTCAACCTGTTACATCTCTCTCTCTGTAAACTCGGATGCCACCAAATGAATGGGAACCCTATTATAAAAAAGCACTCAATCGCCAGGAAAGGCCATTTTTAACTGAGGATTCTGTTCACAGGAAATCAGAGTTCCCTAAAAACGACAAAATACAGTAGCGAGCTCTCTTAACATGATTCAAATACTTCGCTTCAATCTTGCCTTCCTGGGTGATCTGGAACAAGGAATTCTTACCTTGGATATCTCTCTTGTGGTCTTGTCTGTCCTCTTTTTCCCTACATTCTTAAATGATGTTTGTATTGACACTTAATCATTTACCCAGAATTCAAATTAAGGTAAACCAAGATCAACTTTAAGGTCACTGAATCTGGATCCCCTATATCTCAGCAAACCTCCCCTTTGCTTTGAAGCTGGAGATGTTTACAGTGCCAAGTATTACCCACTTTATCTAGATACTTAGAGACACTTACCAGTCACCTACCATAGTCTGTAACAGCATCCTTTAAGAAAACTCAGTAAACTTTTTGGGGATTAATTTAATGATAATTAATATAATTATAATTGCTTACACTTATATAGAGCTTTTCTGGACACTCCACTCAAAGCGCTTTACAGCCCCACCTGGATGATGAACCACTACACTCACCACACACCAGGTATCAGTGGGGAGGAGAACAGAGTGATGAAGCCAGTTCATAGATGGGGAAGATTAGGAGGCCATCTCCTAATAGTAAGGGCCAATGGGAAATGTGGCCAGAACGCCAGGGTTACCCCCTTTAAAACACTTAAGATTTGGGTAATCTTTACGGGAAGTTAAAAATCTACAGGAAAAAAAAGAGTAATAGCAATGTGTTCTTGTGTTGTGATGTTGTGATTAAAGTTAAAGTGCGATGAAAATCACTTGCTTGCTCACCTACTGGAAAGGCAAAGCCATATATATTGTGTGTCAGACGCTGAGCAGTGTTTCTCAGGGTATGGTTAACAAGGAAATTAATAGACAAATATTGGAGTCTTTATCAGTGCTCCAGTTCCCTTGCCATGGGTGATTTAAAAGTCTTGGCTGAGCGAGGATAATAAAGTGCCTCCTCGCACAGGACAGTCCCTCCAGGAGCCTGCGGTGCATTCAGCATTGGAGCTGGTTTCCCAGAGGGTGGATAGCAGCTCATAAAACTGGAAATAATTTGTGACTTGTGTGGATAATACATCCCTGGTCCAATCTGTTTATAGGCAGGAAAACTGGGCTGCTTCCTCTTAGCTCTCCCGCCTGCAATTATCTCCAGCTCCAATAAATTGCTATTGATTACAACTGAGATTAATATTAGCTTAATACTGACATATAGTACTACTTAAAATCAGAAATGATTTTTGGTCCTGGTAATGATTGTTAAATTGTAAATAGTAGCCATTAGGCTATTACAGTTTTTCAGAATGGCCCTTCTATTATATCAGTTAATTGCTATTGAGCACCTCTAAATATATTAAACTGATTATTCAGCATTATTTTTGCATTAGGTGATTATGCCCTCTTGCACTATCAGAAAAAAAAAGTGCAATCTGTCTTTTCGCAGGAGGTCTACATTGTGCTTGCCTTTAATTTTCATTTAAAAACTGCATGATATAAATATGGATTCAGGCTTTATCGGTATTTTTCACCCATTGACTGATTGGCGAACAGCTGGTAAGTTCTCATCATTTTTGAAGGAGGGGCAGGCGTTAATTATCTTGAGGATGTTCGTTAATTAGCATGCTGCTAAACGATCAAGAAGGGGAGAACGGCATCTTGTTTGTGTCTCCTCTTATGCTGCAACTTTACCCATGGGAGTAAACACAGGATTTTAATAACGATAAATTGTTTTTAGTGAGTCAGCCGTACATGAGCTGCGCTGATGGCGTTCAGGAGTCTGTGTGGGAAGCTGAAGAACAGTTGAGTGAAAGAGCGGTCCTTGCATTTTGTGGGACCTTTCTGCACGAAACTGCATTGTGTACCTGAGATTTGAAGTGGTACTTTTACAAATGCAATCTCCCAGTCTGAGCAAATTTTGTGCAATAACGCCTAGGTTCCTTTTTAAAAGAGTTTACAGAGGTTTCCTAAAACTGTGAATTGGAGTTGAAAGTAGCAGTTCTTTCAGAAAATGAATTAAATATGTTTTCACTAAATATTTGACTTGCTCCTATTTTATGCATTCAGTTGTTAGGGGACTATCTCCTATCATTAGAATTCTACTTTTATTTCCCTTACTGTGTAGTGTATCATTTGTTTTTAGCCACTACCTGGTATTGGTCTATCAAAATTCTTCTATAATAATAACCGTTTCAGTGCACAGTGTCTCCGAGTTTCAGCGTAAGAATTTCTGTAGATCACTGGCAGTTGAATTTGTTTATTTTAATTTCCTTTCACATTGGAAACCCAATTATACAGCAGAACATTTATTGGTGCAATGTGAAGAAAAAACTGTAAGAAATTGACCAAGAAACTGTATGTAGTACATTGAGTTCCTCACTGCAACTAGTCTCCGTTCTTTCTTGGTGCTATCATTATAGATAAGTTATTTTATTGCAAAATCTCCCTTAACAGGACACAAAACATGAAATAATAATGCGGCAAAAGTCAAGCAATTTCAGATTTTTACATCACTTGATAAAACAAAGCGCTGTATGGAAAGTAATATTATATAATGTTCACTTGATGAGTACAGATTGGGTACCCATGAGGTCTTCTGCTGCTGTAGTCAAAGAGTTAAAGGATTTTAAAGAAAGTTTTATGTTGATTCAGTCTGACAGATTACCTTTAAACAAAGCAAATCTGCATTTGTATTCATAGCTTGGCTTTTAGTGGTTTGTTACACGGAATACGTTAACAAATTATGGATTTCAGATTTTACTGCTTCTATAAAATATTCAAATGTATTAGCATATATCTCGTAACAGTTAACAAAGCTGTGTATTCACAGAAGGGAAAAAAAAACAGATGATTTACACCAGGCCCATAAAACAATCTCTGTGGGATTTTTTAATAAAGCAATCAATAATATAACATAGAAGTGTGTTATTACCAGATTGATGTCTTCAATAAAATATTATGTATTTATTGCTAGGAGGAGAAAAGAAGCATTGTTTGATGCGTTCTGTAAAATTGATGTTGCAGTTCAAAGCAGGAGGAAGTTTGGAATGCCAACACAGAGAAGATGAATCCAATCTCAATTCATATTCTTTTTCAGAGCTGTGTTCTGCTCATATCTTGTGCAGTATTTTGTATACTGTGTATATATGGATTTGTATTGCTCACCAAATAATTTCTGTCAGTGGATCGCTGACAAATTTGTATGACAGTCTGCTACGTTTTAACCAACTAGAGTGCTGCAAATACCTCAGTTGTTTAAAAAAATTGTAGTCAATCCAATGTTAAAAGCTTAAGTGGGAATTTGAGAGTTTATGTTCCCATTTGTGTTGTCATTCTGCTGTCTGTTATGGGTTGATTCTGCTATGTGATGGTATCATTATTTTTTAATGTGAAATTGTACTGTTTGTGTGTTTTTCGTACGTTTCTGTATGTGTATAACAGCTGCTGGGGTGCAAGACACATTTCTGAGAAATCAGACAATCGCATATTATCAAATTAATCATATTAAGAACCACCTGCAGGTGTTGGGATTGTAGGATTCCAGATTCATGTTTGGGGCAGTCAGATTATTGCACTGGATATCAAAACTGCAGTTTTGACAATCAGCAGTCAACTTGATATTCATCGTCAAATCACATCACTCAATTTTGTGGTACAGTATATGAGCGTCGTTTTAAACTGTAATTGTTATTTTTGTGCAAATGCATAGAATGTCTATGTCAGCATTCACCCATATCCTAAATGTTGGAAAATACCCTCCACCAGCTTTTCACCCATCCACACCCCTCCCATAGTCCTCTCTATCACAATATACTGGATTAAATCAGCTATATTCTATGTGCCTTGATTTACTGTTCCAAACAAGTGCATTCCTGAGGGAATAGCAATCTGAAGTGACCTTTCTAATTCCTCATTGACCTGTTGCCTAAAAAACAGGGACACGAATGAAAACACCATGCACATGCACTGCATGATCACTGGAGAGTCTTGCAGTTCCTTCACCCCTGTTTACTAAGAACAATAATTAAGGTAATTGGTGTGAAGAGCAAAAGCATAAAGGTCACTTGCTTGCCTGTCTCCCCATTGACTGGTCGCCTGACAATAGGGACTTCATACTTCTGTACACCAGCTCTACAGTCCCCCAGCCCCACCGCAAATGCTATTAAGGCGAAGTGTAAAACATTCACTTGTAATAAATGGGAACAAACTTGTAATATGAAAATGGAAATTAACAAATATGAGTAAGAAGTGAAAGCAGGCAATATTTTGCAATGTCATTCTTCTTATGATCAGCATTAAAATAAACCGCTGTGTTTAGCCAGTTCCATTGCTACCTCTTGACTGAAAAGTCTTTTTGCACATTTTTTACATGAGAAATGTGATATTTGTGATTATGGTGACTCCTGGTCTGAGGCTGCAGGACATCAGTGGAATGAGGTGTAAGCTAATTTGTATGTCTAGTCCCCTGGACCATGTTATACCAGGGCACCTTGGGATCTTAGACTTGCACAATAATAGTTCAGTGCAAGGGGTTTGTTTTCTTTTTCACAGAGTTATATAATGCCTTTAACAGGTACTGAGCTAATACGGTGGGACTAGATTTTAAATGTAATTTCTAACCACTTCTTTTAATTCATGGTCAAGGGGGATGCAGAGCTTATGCCAGCAACATCACCATCAACAGGCACAAGGCCAGATACACCCCGGATGGGACTCGGGGCTAACGGACACAAACTCAAACTCACGCCAGGGCCGATTTTCCCAGAAGCCAATTAACCCACCAATATGTCTTTGGACTAGGGGAGGAAACCCACACGACAGGTGGAGAACATCCAAATTTAATGCAGACAGTAGCCCAGGTCTGACAATGAACCCAGGGCCCCATCACTGCGAGGCAGCAATGTTGACTACTGCACCTTGTTTAGGAAATCCTGCCTAGCAAAGTTTGATGGAAAACTTCTTTACCCAGCAAGAAATGTTCAATATACTGTACACTTCCGCATTTTCACTTGTAAGACATACTGTATTAGTCTCTTATAAACTGCCAGACCGTGTTCCTGGGGAGTCAAACAGAGCTCTGGCTGAGACAGACCAGCTTTGTGGAGAAGCACGCATACAGATTTCCTCTCGGAGCAGTGGTGGTGATGTCCCTCGCTCCGAGTCGCTGCTGTGCTGTGCTGTAAATCCAGGTAGCTCAATTTCCTGAGCTGTCACAACGATGCGGGGCCCCTTGGGCTCTCCGGCCCTCCGAGACTGATCAGATAGCTCTCCGCAGCAGGGGAAAGGCCTCCCCATGAACCTGGAGAGGGTCCAATGTTCCATCACCCCGCAATCAGAGGCTTGTCAGTCAGCGCATCAAGTGACATGTTCAGCGCTGCAAGAATATTCATCACGCATCTGCGGCGCCCCGATTAGACATTAGCAATTCAAATCCCCCTTACCCGCACCCCCCCCTCCCCCCAAGCACAAGAAGGCAGCCCCTGCACGGGCTTTTTTAAAGTAGAGGGGGAGAGGACTCTGTTGTGTGCAGGAGTATAATAAGGTAACCGGGTCTAATCTTGCAGAACAATCAGCTCGTAGGCGGGAAGGTGACTGGCGGTCGTGCCGGAGAGAGAACGCGTGCCCCGACAGTGCGGGAACAAAGCCGGCGCCGCTCTCCCGTCTCAGCTGGAGAAGGAGCCCTCACCTGATTAGCAGGCACGGATCACGTCAATCACCGCGCGGAGCGCCATTGTTCCCCAGTCGTGAACACCATTTATTTACAGGGGAAACAATGACTTTCCTTGATATGAATGCTACCAAGAGATTGCAAAATAGATTGAGCTGTCAGTGGCACGCAGCAGATGAAGATTAATGGGCTGCGCAAACAATAACTGTAAAGCAATGATCATAAATATGCTAATGGCCATTATCAATATAGAGCATAATTGTGAGGAGAAATTAAAAGGGTGTTGTAAAGACGAGGGGCGAAGAGGTGACGGATTATCCCGGGTCCCCCAAGATAGATGGTGAAATAAATCACAACACGCCTTCCCCGTGGTGTTACTCTTCCCACTTCTGATTGTTTGGGGAGCGTTTGTGTTTTTGTGTTTGCTTTGATTCTGCCTTTCAAGGGAAAAAGAGATGGGTCCTGAAAAAAAAATGTTCATGAAGAGGATTTAATTAAGAACCAACAGGTTCAAAGAACTTAAATGGTGGCTATTGTTTGGTGGCAGACTCAGTGAGAGAGAGAGGGCAAGAGAGCCAGGGATGAGTTAAAAGAGACCTGAATGGATGTTTTCTAATATTTACAATGAGCAGGCTGATAGTTTTAAAGTTACTTGGGAGGTACTGTCACTCCACCAAGTTGGAGTGAACGTTGCAGAGCAGGTGATGGTTCACAAGCATTTGGTGGAAACGTGCAGTTTGGCCACATGGCTATGCATTTAAACCTTATGCAAATAAAGAAGTGAGAAAAACTATTCTTGCGGGTTGATCCCCTTAGGGATCAAAACACGTACCTCAAGCAAGCCTGTGAGGATTGTTGCCACACTAGTCATAAGTAAATTAATGGAATACAGCTGTCTGGTAAAGTGGCCTTGCATATCGTATCAACGGAGTTCTGAACAGTTTTTATTTTCAGCTGAATACTACATATGATCTAAACTACTTGAACAACCCTTGCTCTAAAGCCTAGAAGCATGTATTTTGGCTCTTTCTAATTTGGTATGAAGACTGGTGGTAAGACTCGGCTTGCTGCTAATTCACGGCTGGATTCATTACAGAGGTTTCCATTGGTAGATGCACCCATCAGTATTGAACCATTTGAATCAGGTTTGGAAACAGATATGAATCTGTTGGGCCACCAAATTTCACGGCTGGAGGTGGGATGTCCACACAGATGAAGAAAATGAAAACCAAGGCAAATTCCAAACAGGAGAACAGTGTAACTCTGTATGACAGCTGTGTGATTTCAGAATCATTGGTCATCCAAACACAGCAAGCTCAGCAAGAAAGTTGTTTGGTTGACTAAAAATGACAAAGACTGTAAGCAAATATTTTAGAGCAGAAGTATGCAACAGTGTGGCAGGGTCCCACTGCTCAGCTTTTGGAAGTGGCCTTGACAACAGGACAGTGATGAGATAATAATTCCTGTGGGTGATGACTATATTCCGTCCTTGAAAAGAAGACAGAAAACTGTCTTGTGGACTGTTAGAAAAACGGGTTCAGCGTAAAATACTGTTGTATGTCACAGGGAATAGAAGTACTCTTTTGGTCTTGTTTGGCCACAGTGTGTACCTTTTGTTAATGGACATTCCCAATTTCCCAATCAGTCCTGCTCACTGTGACAACCCTCACACCCTTTCTAATCTTGAACAGGGGAGATTACGAGGGGACCTGATACAATTATTCAAAATCCTTAAAGTGACAAAGTCAAAGCAGTGGACGTCTCCAGAATCAACAGTGAAAAAGGAACTGGAAGACACAAGTGGAAGCTACTTTTAAACTTGAGAACAGGAGGCACCTCTTTACCCAAAGGCTGGTGGGAGTATGGACCAAATTGCCCAGCCATGCTGTTACAATCTGATGATACCCTGGCTTCTTTCAAGAAACAGCTGGATGAGATCTTTGGATCACCTATCTACTAACTCTCAAAGAGGCGAGTTGACAATGGCCTCCTCTCTTTCAGATAGTAACTTTTCTAATGTTCTTCTTATGGATAATAAAACACCACACTGCAGAGCATCTGCCTTTGCTTTCTGTGAGGCCACCTTACTAATTTCAGAGCTGATGCACTTTACTAAAAGGGCTAGTGCTGGCTAAATACAAATAAGACAAAATCCTTAAATCCCACAGGTCATTTTGATGAAAAATGTGGCAAAAGTAGAGGATTTGTACCTTTGTACCTTCACATACTCTTATATTTTGACCTGATATTTGATCTTATATTTAATTGACAGTTGCTGTTTTTTTGCATTATAATAATTTAGATCATTTTATTAGTGGTGTATCTCTTACATTTTCAACCTATCTTATGTTGTTGCTACAACTCTAAAATTCCTTTTTCACTACTTGTTTAACATTGTCATAATGCCCAAAAATCATTGATAATTGTCTGCCTCCAGCATTTGCAAGTTCCTAATTACACTTCACCAAATTGCATTTAAAGAGCTTACAGGGACCTGCCAGGTGAGTGTGTAATGGGATGGGATGGGATGTAAAACTGAGGTCTTGACTCTCTGCGGTCATTAAATATTCCCAGGATGTTTCTTGAAAAGAGTAAGGGTGTAATCCTGGTGTCCTGGCCAAATTTCCCATTAGCCTTTACCAATAACGGCCTCCTAATGATGGCTTCATCACTCTGTTCTCCTCCCCACTGATAGCTGATGTGTGGTGAGAGTACTGGTACACTATGGCCACTGTCGCATCATCCAGGTGGAGCTGCACATTGGTGGTGGTGGAGGGGAGTCCCCATTACCTGTGAAGCACTTTGAGTGGAGTGTCCAGAAAAGCGCTATATAAGTGTAAGCAATTATTATTATTATTAATGGGGACAAAGGAATGGTTAGTTAGGATCTCCAGAATGATGTGGCGTGAAGCAGAGGGAATCCAATACCTTATCCTGAGAGACAGCATGATTTCAGCCAGACCCAGAGCTCAGCATTCACAGAAGCCTGCACTAGTAGTCAGCACTCATTAGAAGACACTGACACTAATTAGATAATCTTGTAAAAAAGAAGGCTGTAAGCTGCTAATTCATATTGGGACTAATGTTATTTTCCCTGCCCTGCAAGCTTGTTATTTAACCAGGTAGAACAAATAGGAGGAAATGATTTCCTTTAAAATAGCAGGCAGTGTTATAACCACAAATTGGGTTACTGTGCTGGAAACTGTGAATAGCGCTAATTGCATGGTTGTCTAAGCTCTAAATTTGCCTGCATTACATTAATCCCATTAAATATCTTCAGCCCAGATGAAATGCAAGACCTCACTTTATGATTGTCCACTGTCCTGAGATCAATATGTGTTTGTGAATAGGCTATAAATATAAAATCACCCCGTCATCTATAAACAATCGCCGTCATGCCACAACTTCATCTTTCATTCAACGTTCGAATGAGAAGCATGGGAGCAGCAAAATATGATACATAAACCATTGGGAAAAAATATGCAAGTGAAGTGTAATGTCCATTGGAAAAGCAGCTAAGCTCACCTGAACCTGAATAGACATGAGGTTAGAAATAAAAACTACTAAAGGCTGCAGGCAGATATCAAGGTGTCCAACACACCTGTTTTCCTGTTACATACAGTACCTGTGTTCCTCCTGAGGTGTAGGTTGGCTGTGTGAAATACTGTACGATATGTATAAAGGCCAACGTATGATGACCAAACCCCTTCTAATTCCTGCAGATTCAAAGATGCTGCCTTGCTTATGATGCAACCTTTTAATTAGGGTGAATTCAATTGTGCTCAAATGTGCCATAAGACAGCAAAACCCATCACTGACGAAGAAATCATCTCTGTTTATAAGAACCTCCTCAACTTGATTTAGGTCTTGATTTTGCAAGGATATTTCAGTACTGATGTTTTGGTTCACCTGAGCCTTTGCTGTACCTTGGTAGCAACATGAGTGTTATGATAAATACTGGTTCTAACTATGTACAATGTGCTTTGTAATGGAGTTGAAAATCCCTTTTTTTGTAGAAACCTTTTAAGTGTCTGCAACTTCATATGATGCCAGAGCAATCAGTTCTAACCTCATCAGCACCTGCTGATTTATTTTTATTAAAGCAGGGTTTCCAAAATAGAATAATGTCCATTGAGGGCTGCCTTGAGACCAGTGAGCTGTGTTCTGTTCTCCTGTCATGGCGACTACCTTTTTCATACATTTTTGCTTGAGGTGAAAGACTTAAAATCCCATTAAATCAGCCCCTTTTGACTCCCAGGACCTGAAGCAATTCCAGCTCCTTTCCCGATCCCAGAGTCCCTCACCCTGCGCTCTCTTGTGTGTGCCAAAATCCCTCATCAATATGCAGGCAACGTGACTGACAGCGAGGAGCTTGATTGACTTGCTGCTGGCTGAAGCTTAAGCCGCGTGCTGTAATTTTGATTATTGACCCTGGTTAAGTGGGTTGCAGAGCTGGGGAGGGGAGACAGCACAGCCTGCTGCTTTAGGACCAACGTTTGGACATAGAGCTCATAAAGGCAATCTCCAGAGGTCTGCGCACAGGCTTGGGGGCAATTTCAGTAGCTTAACCTGCAGCTTGGCTGTAATTAACTGTGACTAATTATTGGCAGGCAGGGAGTTAGATCGCTGTGAGTGGTCCCATGACTGTCTGCACAGACAATCAGAGCTTATGGGCTTGTCACTGGATCTGACAATGAGCAGCCAGCATGCTGTGAGCAACTCCCTCTTCTGGTGACCAGTGGTACTGGCCATAATGGGTTTCCTGGGAGTGCTGGAGTAGTGACTACTGCAATACTGTATGATATGTACAATGCTGTGAGCTTCAATTAGCAATCAGTCCACTCATTTCAGTATTTCATATATGATCTCGATTTATTTTCCCCCATCTCAATATCTACCAAAGTACGCAATTCATGACTTCGTGATAGCTGAATTCATGATAGCTGCTCCATTGGATTTTCTGACTAGATTCACAACAGACCAAGGTATCAGCCATAATACATAAGAAAGGTCAAAAACGAGAGGGAGGCAGTTCCATTAGTCCCACAATCAAAAAATATGTAACCTGCCAGATATTCAGAAAGTAGCTCTGACATGCAGTATGTTTTTGCTGAAAATGTTTTAAATGACCACCCAGGCTTGCCAAAAGACCCGAAAAGACTAATTGAGTGTTAGATGTTTCTAGGCTCTGCACATTGCACTTTCTATTGGGAACAGAATCATTCTAGCAATCGGGATGTTATACTGTTATACAGTGCTGTGTCCTCCTGTATGTGGATTTTTGTACAATGTGTGAAAATCAATAAAAAGAAGAGTCCAGATTTGCCTCCACTTCACCTTTTCACTTTTGTTTTTGGAAAAAGCAAAGTTTGTAAATTTTCTGTATTTTTATTTTTTTGTAGGGACCTCATTTTAATGTTATTGTTCCCTTTTGCTAAATTTGGATATGTCTTTTCTCAAGTAGAAATACCACCTCAGTCTTTGAGTAAAGGCATCCCTTAACCTGTAGTGTCATTATGCTGCACTGCATAGAATGTTATAAAGAAAGTTATGATTGTAGATACTGGCTGAATATTTTGTATAAGAAACTTACAGTTTACCTCTGATCGAGATTCACTGTCCCAAATTTTTTTTTTATCTGTCTGCTTTGTATTTTTTGCACTAAGCTATGCAGCCATATCACCCTGTAAGTCACAACCAGAAGCCCACTGAAGCTCAGCAGGTATGAGCCTGGTCAGTACCTGGATGGGAGACCTCCTAAGAAAGCTAAGGTTGCTGCTGAAAGAGGTGTTTGTGGGGCCAGCAGGGGGCGCTCACCCAGCGGTCTATGTGGGTCCTAAGGCCCCAGTATAGTGATGGGGACACTTTACTGTAAAAAGACGCCATCCTTTGGATGAGATGTAAAACTGAGGTTCTGACTCTTTGTGGTCATTAAAATCCCAGGGCGTTTCTCGAAAAAAGTAGGGGTGTAATCCCGGTGTCCTGGCCAAATTTCCCATTGGCCTTTACCAATCATGGCCTCCTAATAATCCCCATCTATGAACTGGCTTCATCATTCTGTTCTCCTCCCCACTGATAGCTGGTGTTTGGTGAGTGTACTGGTGCACTATGGCTGTCATCGCATCATCCAGGTGGGGCTGCACATTGGTGATGGTGGAGGGGAGTCCCCATTACCTGTAAAGCACTTTGAGTGATGTGTCCAGAAAAGCACTTTATAAGTGTAAGGAATTATTATTAAGCTTTAAAAATAATTCTAAGAATAGAAAATGTGATTTGAAGCAGCTAAATATTCAGGACTTCTTTCTTGTGAGATGTGTGAGTTTGTTGTTTTATTAGGATATCAGCCTATTAAATAAACAGTACCTTATAGCTAGGATACAATGGGTTTAATTCAGTCTGCAAGTAGTAATAATCTAAAATCTGTATTATTTTCATTTAAATTGGAAATGAAGCCAGTATTCATTTTAAATAAACATGAATGATATAAGTCCACAACAGTCAACAATTTTAATTGAAAATGCTGACAACACGTTAAATAAGGTCTATTTTAAGATTTGTATTTATGAGATTTATGATTCTGCCTTGCTCCCTTTGCTTGCTGGGATAGGCTTCAGCTCTCCTGCAACTTGCAATTGCAAGAAGTGGTTAGAAAATGGATATTTGTGACTAATGAGTTAGATGAAGAAAATACTAAATTGGAAAAATGTTCCAATTTCGCTTCATCCAAATTATGTTTATATACAGTAATTCACAGTGGCCAAAAAATTGAAATATCAAAATGATTCTTCCTCCCTTGGACTTTTTCTACTGTGGCCTTATTCTGTTGTGCCACAATATGGAATCATAATGTATTTAATTTGGATTTTTTTTTGCCATTGATCAACACAAAACACTCTATAATGTCAAAGTGAAAACTTTGTCAAATAATAAAATGTGACAAAGTCCAAGGAGGACGAATACTTTTGATGGACCATACCTGTACCCTACAGTATATTACCCTTCTTCCAAAAAGAACAAGTAGGAAATTTATCTTTGCTTGTAAATGGGAAAACAACCACAACCACAAAAAGGGCTTAAAGCACACATTTTGCATTTTGAACAACAGAACAGATTTTTTTAGACATTTCCAAAGTCAGATGCCGATTTCAAAAAGCTCAGCAATGTAAATTAATTTGAAAAGGCCTATGCGGTTTTTTAATGTATTCCTGGCCTCCATTCCAGTCATAGTATTAATTCAATATGCTTCCAGTCTCTGCTTATGAAAAGAATTCCAATCACAGAGTGTCACAGGAAAGGACACAGCACTTGGGAAATCATATGTCTAGGACAACGCATGTTGCTGGAGAGCTATTCACTCCATCAGGAAGCCGCATGACTGAAAATCAGATATCAGATATGTGCTTTGTGTGGTGCCACTCTCTGTGGTTGGTATGGAACCCGTGTGTAAGGCTGAACACTGATGTGCTGGAGCAAGTCTGACAACTTGTCCGGTTGGCTGAAGTAGCCAGGGCCCTTCAGCAAAGCCATCAGCCTCACCCAGTCTGTCCCCTCTCAGGACAGCGCCAACCCCACTCCCACTCCCACCAGTACACAAGAAATAGAGCCACATTACAGAACTCTGACACCGATCCACATGCAGTGAACACATGAATGAATGAATTCCAGGAGCATGTCATTTGTATCCTTGATCTTTGTGGATGATTCTAATGCAAAGAAATAGAGTGATATTGCAAATTAATGATCTTCTAACTTGTTTTCCTCAGATGTCCGTAAATTTCATCTGATCCTGCCCTACCTCCCCTGAGGCCGAATCAGATCACAAAAGATTGTCTGCTGGTGAAGGGATTCTCAATGCTGGATCCACAGGCCAACAAGCCTGCTAGTTTTCGCCCCCGTCCAGTTCTACTAAGGCTTCAAACAGGTGATTGAACTTGTTTGAAAATCCAACACGTGTGTGGTCCTCTAGGATTGGGAATCCCTGAGTTAGTAAACTCTAATGCTAAAAATCCCAGTTATAGTTATAATCCCAGTTGTGCCTTTTATTTGCAAGTTCAGTAAAAACACTTCATCCATGAGGTACTGTAGTATTCATATATCCATGACAGGCCAAGAAGCACAGGTAGGTCCCTTCTTCTGGGCACAGAGCTGCAAGACCTAAAGAGGTGTCTGGCGCAGCTGCACACTCCTGGAGGTTTAAAAGGCAGAGGTGGAGAACCTTGCTCCCAGGATGTGAAGTATGTAACAATGACAATTAAGAGAAGAAAGGAGGAACAAGAGGAAGGTGAAGAAGGAGAATGCGTGGGTCTACCTTTATCTAAGTTACCCTGCTGTAAGCTCGAAAACTTGAGTGCGTCACCCTCTTCTCTCTGCTTAGAGGGGTCATTGCATTTAAATTGTGGCCATTTAAATTGAGCACTGGCGGGGAGAGGGCTGTGAGATTGCCAGAGCTGTGGGGCATGTCTCAGACGTGTTAGAAACCAGCGATCGATACCCATCCACCTCTTCATTGACAGGCTAATCTCCTCAGCAAACATTTCATCAGTGCCTGCCATTAGTAAACATTCCATCTGGCCCAGGGTTTACTTCAACTGTGCCTCATGAGCGAGGAGGAGGGGGGGAGGATCTCATCAATTAAAGGTGCATGCTGGGGGGGGGAGAGAGCTCAGAGTGGAAGGGCCTTAGCTTTAATTGCTCTTCACCACCCGTATGACAGCTGATAGTTCTATCACACGATGACCATCCGGGCAGAAGGAGTCTGAAAGTGTGCGCCCATGACGAACTTCACATGCAGCTTTGCATTTTCAGGGTGTCTAAAGTTCACAATGAATAATAACACCTAAGAATTTTGTTTATTGAAAAAACATTATTGTGTATTGGAGTCATAGTAAATTTGGCTTAACCTGTTTGGTTGAAGGCCAACTTCCTGGGCATAGGACGAGGAGGCTGAGACCCCCCCATAGACTGAGGACTAAACCAGGTTTACATATCAGTTAGAGTTTTGTACATCAGGAATGATTATAATTTAGGATAGAGGTAGAGAATTGAACTTCCTGTTGTCCAATCTCCCAAACGTTCGTCATGAACTCTTGTTAGTACTGGTTAACAGCTTACTGCGGTCTGGCCTTGTGTCTATGTTCAAAGAACACAGTCTGGGTCTGTGTTTTTATTATTATTTTATTAATTAGCAAAAAGGAACACAAGAATATAAAGATGTGTATGAATGAAAGGAGGCCATTCTGCCTGTCTATCCTGATTGGTGGATACTAGCTAATTGATCTGAGGAGTTCATAGTGGGTATTGACTTCAACAACATGGCTGGGTAACGTGTTCCAAACTCCCAGAACTGTTCTCTGTTCTCCTGGTTTTAAGTGCTCTTCCACTTAATCTCCATGGTTTGTGGTTCGTGTTTCACTATTTAGGAAACTGTTCAAGAATGGTGAGGCAGTCTAACTCTCATATCTGCATCCAACATATGTAAATATTCTATATGTGTATACATTGTTCATATGTCAGTAAGAAGAACCATATTATTGCTACATATGGTTGAAATACTCTAACCATGTGTACATCATTCACATAGGACATAATATAGACAAGGAATGCAACCAGAACTTTCGGTGAGAAATCCTATACAGCAGAAAATCACAGGGGAGACACTAAATCCTGGAAATACTATAAATCTTGCAGAGGACATGTCTTAAAACCCCCAAATAACTGGATCAGAATTCAATCTGCCTGCAGTGGCCAGAAGGATGTATGCAGTGATTAGATTCTCAACAAGAGACTCAAAGTCATAGTGAAAGATCAAACCTCCTTACAGCTGGGTTAGAGTGAAGAGTCACAGCACCCCCGACTCCACAGGGACTGGGAAATACTGCTCTTTATCTGAGTTTGAAACTCAGATTAAGGCCTTACTCTCTGACAGAGTTAGCCCCCTCTGCTACAATGAAAGACCCATCTCAAAAAATTAAGAAAAGGATACTTCTTCCCTAGATTAATGGATTGTGTGTAACACTTTCCAATATCACTCAGACTAATGGACATACAAGGAATAAAATCCAAGAGATTTTCCCCAAAGATTTAACCATGTCTTGAGTGAACCCTCTAGTTTTGCAATTGATTTTTTTTCCTAAATCACGTGAGGCAACAAAGAAATTACCAAGCCATTTTTCTATTCCTCTGTGTCCTCTGGTCTAAATACCAATGAAAATCAATAGCGCAAAAAATGGCTTAATTTTGCAGGATGCTGACCAACACTGCATCACATTTATGCAGCAATGAAGTAGCAGTGCAAAGGCCCTGTCTGGACAAGCAAAAAGCTCTAGGTAAGTACAGCACTCACGTCAAGAAAAAAATGGGAAACTTTCAATTGCTGACCGCAAGTATTTGATTAATTCTGTAACACGCAACACAATCACATTCAATCCCCACTTTTCAAGTGATATTATGTATTGGGACAAATGGCTAACAGTAGTTTCGAATTGCTTAGGTATTCCATATTGCTCTAATTGTGAAAAAAACAGTGTAGTCTTAGTTCTGGCAAAATTCCACTGTCCCAATACTGAAGTTTTTCAGCCCTACAACTCCAAGAGTCTCTGTTCCCTGTAAATAAAGCATAAATTCTTGATTCAATAGTTTGGGTCTTTGTCAATGTTCTACTCTTTATTTTCTGTGTTTTCTGTAAATAATAATTGTTATTATCATTAGTAATTTGCATTTTCTTGAAGTAGCCGGGAGTAATTATTCAGTTTTAAAGGCTCTTCTCATCCACTGTGCTAAATTCTGGAGTAAAGGTACGTAATATCTGTCACAGAGGAACACAAATTGTTCCTTTGTAGCCTACGCATGCTGACGCAGCTACCCACCTGAACTACTACATGTAATATCTGTGCCTCCTAAACTGGTCCTTCCCCTAATTCAAGGTGATTTGCTTCCCAGATGTTTGTGCTAAAATGTATTTTGCTGAGCTCTGATGTTAACTGGCCTGGCCTGAACTCTATGCCTGTTGGTGTCTTCAGTGTCTCTTAAGAAAAGGCCTGGTTTGAAGACCATCTTTCAACTTGCTTTTTCACTGTTCTCAGTGATCTGTCTTGTAGTCTGCAGTACAGAACTACAACAATAAGAGTGAGAATATCCTCCTCACCAGTGGCTCTGTGGTCCCTAGGGGATACATGGTACCTCAGCCTTATCACCATTGTCTGTCAGCACTTTCAATAATACTGTCTGCAGGTAATTACTGCTGTTGGTGTTCTGTGCAGAAAGACAACTCTTTTGCAACACTTTAGGTCTTGTTCAACAGGTACAATACTATTAATATCAGTATAAGTCTCTTGAGGGTTAGTAAATTCAAATAATAATTGATAATAATAATAATAATTGATAATAATAATGATAATAATAATAATAATAATAATAATTGCTTACACTTATATAGCGCTATTCTGGACACTCCACTCAAAGCGCTTTACAGGTAATGGGGACTCCCCTCCATCACCACCATTGTGCAGCCCCACCTGGATGATGTGACGGCAGCCATAGTGCGCCAGAATGCTCACCACACATCAGCCATCAGTGGGGAGGAGAGCAGAGTGATGAAGCCAATTCATAGAGGATAACTTTGAATAACTATGAGTATATATGAAGTACAAATACAGAGCCCAAATACAGACACCCATATCTTTCACATCCTGCCCAGTCAGTACTTAGTAGCACCCTATATTGTTGTATTTAATGACAGTTTTAGCAATAAACTTAAAAATCGTCATGAGCCACCTGTTCATGGCCGTGATGCTCAATTGGACAGTTGTAAGTCTACCTGGGAGCCACAGCTGTCTGTTCACAAAGACACAACTGAACTGAGAAGCACACATGAACAGGAATTGGTATGGACGGCTCATTACTTACTCATTACATTATTTACTTTACTGGTTTGAAATGATGTTTCCATACAGCTTCCAGGGATTTTGGGTGCTGTTTAACTGACTCTACAGTACAAGATAAAAATTGGTTTGGTAGCCACAGCTTCTTGCTCTGCTAGGGCAGACATCAACAAACTCTTACAGCCAGCTATTGCCAACAAGTGAGGGTTTGAGTATGGATCTTACACTGTGTCTGAACCATGATAACATTGTTGCCTGCAAATGTGCAAAATCCCCAGGACGATGTATGTTCTTACCAGCTGGAATGCATCAAAGGAGGATTGTATTGATTTTCACCATTTTAAAAGCAAATGTAGTAAGATTGTGATGTTTCTGTTACTGGAGTGATAGAATTGGTTATATGAATTCGGGAGCTGAGTTTCTTCCGGATCAGCTGAGGTCCAGTACTAATGTACAGACAGAGAGGACTTTCATAGTTAAGCAATAGTACCAGCCATAAAAATAAGACGAAAGACTGTGCTGACTAGAACAGGGAACATGGATCTATGACCCCGTGTCTGAGAAAATGCGCAGCCAAGATGGTGACAAACAAGCCGCAGTATTTTTCAACCAGCCCCACATGCAGTGTAGGGGTGTCACACCATCACGCAGGAGACTCAGGAAAAAAAAACAGTTGACATTTAACAATTTGAGGAAGGTTTTGCCACAATATCCTCTCCCTGTTAATTAATGGTCCCCTTTGAGGTGATTAAGTTAAGGCAGGTACGCCCAGGGTCCTTCATTACACAGCGGTGCAATTACAGCAGGCTGGGTTCTGCAGCGTGCCTGCTTGGAGTAATTGGTAAAGGCGATTAGAACAGCCTAAGTAAGGAGCAAATAATATCCCTGGCAAATGTAAGCTAATTTGCAGGAGCTGGAACAAGTGTTAAGGATTGATTGTGTTGATTAACGGCCCCCGAGGAGGCTTAAGAAATCAGCTGAAAGGCAGGAAAGGTCAGCTGTTACAGTGTCTAACCTGCCCCCTCTTAATGATGCAAAGATAGTGTATTTTACTAGATAAATGCAGTAGTGCAGTGCTTCATCGTGCCTGTATTAGTGCTTGCTGTTTTTAGTGGACTGTTAATTATGCTGTATTACACTGTACCACATGGGTAAACAGTCATGAGACTGAGTTTTTTTATTGGATTTCTCATAAAGGACATACTTTAAATATGAAGTGAGTCTATACAGTACATGTTGTTTTGGCGGGCATCCGTTTTGTGGCTGCTGAGTGTTAAAAACTGAAACGGGTTTAGTTTGAATATATCCACTCTGTCTCTCCACAGAGAGAAAGGGAGAGGCTTATTTCACAGAGCAGTCGGCTACCAATGGCAATAAGGCTGTGGAGGGAAGAGCATTATTTTCTGAATATTGACACCAGCAGCAATGCTCAAATGAGAAGGAACCAAAAAAATAAATAAATTGAAGCCCTGTAGGTTTTTAAATTAAAAACAACGTGAGTAGTTTTATTTAGAAGTCACTAAACAGAACATTTCTAAGCACAAACAGTGGTCCGGCTTTGTTAATGAACAGGTATATTTAAGACCTGAGGCAGTCAAACATTCCTTCACTGAGATAATTTCAGAAGCTGGGAAGGATTTCAGGTACCCTCAAAGCACAAGTTTTAATTGGGAAGGTTTTACCGGTTCATATAATATTTTTTAATATTTTTTTTCATTTATTGAGTAATTTAATTAACCTAATTTATTTAGCCTGCAGCAAATGCTTCAAAGTTGTTTGGAGGCCTTCTGTTTGCAAAAAACAATGTTGTGTTTTCAATTTTTTTTCACAAAGACTTTTTTTTTTACTTTATATAAAAAGAATGCACACCAGAAAAGACCCTGTTTTTTCTGCCTCATCATTGTATAAATCTAGCATTCATATGCTAATATGATGGAGAAAAATGTCCAGAAATTAATCTCTCTTACTCCACCACTCTGTCCTTCCGCCTGGTCAGAGTATAAAGTTCAGTTTGCAGTTACAGCTGATTGAAAGATTCCCTCTTGACCCCAGAACACTGTCTCGCACTACGGGTCAAGTGATGTAGGAGTTTTAGAGAAACACAGATTTGAAAGGACGAGATGCACAGTGTCTTTCAACACTGTTTTTCAACTAGAACAGAATAATAATATACAGTGCCTGTCCTTCCAATGATGTCCCATTTTATTGAATTACAAATCGTGTATACACAGTTTAAATTTGCAAATTCAAAGTAATTTGGTGCACATGAACATAAAATTTAGGCTTTTCTTTTACTGACATTCACTCAAAAAATGGTTTAGTTTGAGCATTCAGGTTTTGATTAGAATAATCACTTTAAAAAAGTATGAAGTGGGAAATACATCTACATTTCAAACACTTTCTAAAGTCCATATTTAAATAACTACTTTAATCATGATTCTAGGTTTTTTTCATAGCACTTTTCATCCAAAGGCTACCAGAGCACTCCAATGAAAATAATTCTTCTGATCAGAAAAGTGCTGTTTTTGAAAACTCATTGGCCTCTAATGTCCTGGTGTGTTAGGTTAGCAGGGATCAATAGCTACTATACAAACTGAACATCAGCCTGAGATCCCCAGAATCTCTTACACCCTTCCTCCTGCATCATACACTATGCTGTTTGACGCAGCTCAGAGCACAAGGCAGAACTTCAAAATGGAAAGAAAAATTCTACTGCTTGTGCTGTCTCTGACTCCGCTGTTGTTAAAAATCTTGTAGTCACGTTGCTGAAGTTGTTGTTCTGGGGACCGGAGTCTTAGAGGTTTTCTGGAATCTAAAAACCAACATTGCCACCTAGTGGCTGAAGTGAAGACGGTTATTTTAAGTCCAGTCCTGTTCCTGGAATCGTATCTG
Source organism: Lepisosteus oculatus (assembly GCF_040954835.1). Taxonomy (NCBI): domain Eukaryota; kingdom Metazoa; phylum Chordata; class Actinopteri; order Semionotiformes; family Lepisosteidae; genus Lepisosteus; species Lepisosteus oculatus. The sequence goes on from NC_090705.1 coordinate 23,123,556, forward strand.
TAGGGTTTCATTCCAGCTCGGCTTTTTTAAACAATGTAAATCAGCTAATTTATGGCTTTATTGGACCAATTAAAAAAATTCTCCCAGATCTACAGTTGCTGTTCCTTAAAAGAGAGCTAGAAAGCCTACAGACATACCGGGCATCCAGGACAAGAATTACACACCCTTGCCTTTTCTTTAGAACTGGGGCCAAACTGCAAAAAAAGCCCTGTGGATTTCTTCAGATTTAGCAGTGAAATGTGAACCAGAGGACACAGGTTACATGTGGAACTGCTTGTAACACTGAGAACAGGTGGCATTTCATTACACAGGGCTGTGGAAGTCTGGAGCAACCCACGATGCTGAATCTGCCACCTTGGTCCATTTCTAGAAACAGCAAGATTAGATTCTCTGATTAATTAACTTCCAGATAAGCAAGATGAGCCAAATGGCCTCTTCTTGATAAAAAGGTTTACTCCATCTTATCTTTTCAAAGATAGAATATAACGGATCAGATGGCATTTCTGAAATGTGGTTCTGTACAGTATATGTGCTAGAAAAACAATCTCTCTATAGCACTAGTATCTGGACAAAAGATCATTTGTGCTGAGCACTGTCTGTTTTTCAAAGATGACAGGATATGTGATGATGGTCTGGCATCCTCTCTCCAAAGCAGATTTAAATAAAAAGGTGATATATAGATTGGGCAGTAAAAACATAAGACAAGACTATAATATAGTCATTCTTGTGGAGAAATGAACAGCACTGATATAAATGCTTCTTACAGTATCGGTGCTTGAACAACCAGCTATGAATATTTCTTAACAATTTCAAAGGTGATGCTGGTGGAGGAATCAGTGATTTATATGTCAGTTAAACAAGTCCGGAACGTGGCCTCTCCTGAGAATAAAACCACACATCAGTCCTTCTACGATGTCTCCACTTTTATTCATTTCTGCTCCATGTCGCAGAAGCTATAAAGTGAGCTTTACCATGTAAAACAGCAGAAAATGAGTGTCGTACCAACAGCAGCCAGCCTCAGGATAGCACTGTTAAAACACAATTCAGAGTCAATCTAGTCACAGCAGAAGCCAGACAATACTACCTCACCTACTGAGACATGTAACAGAAAAGAGAATGTTACTAGACCCTAAAAAGACTGCAAATCCTTGTATCTGGCTAGGGGGAGAGACAACAAGGAGACAAAGACCCTGGCACAGTACAGGCTTAATGACCACAGAGTGGACATAGAAACTGAGTGACGCAGGCAGACCTGGCTGCCCAGAGAGGACAGGCTTAGTGACCACAACCTATCCATAGAAACTGTGTGACACCAGCAGACTTGGCTGGACAGAGAGGACTGGCTCAGTGACCACAGCCTGGACATATAAAGTGGACACAGGCAGACCAGTTAGCTGACGTCCTCACAGAAATTTTTAATATCTCCTTGTGCCAGGCAGTCATCCCCGTATGCTTCAAATCCACCACTATTATACCAGTGCCGAAGAAGTCAGCCGTGTCCTGCTTCAATGATTATCGCCCTGTGGCACTCCCACCAATTATCATGAAGTGCTTCATGAGAGGCCAGTCATGAGCCACATAAAGTCCAGACTCCCTACCCTCTGGACCCCCTTCAGTTTGCATACTGCCCCAACAGGTCTACTGATGATGCCGTATCTCTTGCCCTTCACCTGGCCCTGTCCCACCTGGATAAGAATGACTCTTATGTAAGAATGCTTTTCATTGACTTCAGTTCATCCCCCAGAAGCTGACAGAAAAATTTAACTTGCTGCACCTTAACACCTCCCTCTGTAACTGGATTCTGGACTTTCTGACTGAGAGACCTCAGACAGTCCAGATCGGAACAGTAATAACATCTCCAGCACGACATGACAGTGGTGGGCCTCATTAGTAACAACGATGAGGCACCATATAGAGAGGAGGTGGAGCAACTAGTGGACCGGTGCACAAACAACAACCTATCTCTTAATGTAAACAAAACAAAAGAGATCATCATTGACTTCATGAGGGCCCACGCTGATCACTCCCTCCTGTACATCAATGGCTCCCCTGTGGAGACAGTTAGAAGCACCAAGTTTCTTGGTGTACACATTACAGATGACCTCACTTGGTCCCTCAATACCACCTCCCTAGCCAAGAAAGCACAGCAGCGTCTTGCGGCAACTGAGGAGGGCAAACCTTCCCCGCCCATTGTTGTCACTTTCTACAGAAGCAACATTGAGAGCACCATGACCAGCTGTATCACTGTTTGGTTTGGGAAAACGCTTCAGACCGCAAGACCCTGCAACAAATTGTGGAAACAGCTGAAAAGATCATTGGATCCCTCCCTTCCATTTCTGTCACCTATCACAACCGCTGCTTAAACAGGGCCTCCAGTATAGTAGATGACCCCTCCCACCCCTCCCATAAACTCTTTGCCCTCCTACCATCTGGAAAAAGATATCACAATATACGGGCTAGCTCAACCAGACTCAGTAACAGCTTCTTCCCACAGGCTGTCAGGCTCCTCAACACCCTGGAATCTACTTCCAGAAACAGGGTTTAAATCCCCCCAGTGTGTTGAGTATATTGTATTATTTATTTTCCTAATTTGCACTTTGCACTATGTGTATCCTGTCTACAATGTCTAGGTCAGTGTCCTGTCTGTTTTGCCTGTATTTGCACCGTGGACCAGGAGGAACAATATTTTGTTCCACTGTATACTTGTATATGGCTGGAATGACAAATAAACGTGAAATTTAAACTTGAACCTGGCTTTGCAGACATAAATAAATAAAGAACATAAAGAAAATAAAGAACTGATCATGTGCAATTCTACTTTTAGCCACCAAGGGGCACTGGAGTCTAACTTTGGCTACAGGAGCTGCAGCAGTTGCACCTACCAATTTTCTTGGTATTGCACCCACAAAATAGTTTGCTCTACTGCTTTTTTAAGCCACCATCTTATCCCACTGACATGTTTGAATAATGTCCCTTTCCCCATTTAAGTCTGTGAAATGTTCAAAATTTATATCGACTATATAAATCAATTAAAGACATACATACAGTAAGCTGTAGCAGCTATTCTCAACATTGTAGCATCAGGAAGGATAAATGTGATCCCACAGAAGCCTGTATAAACGTTTTGAAAAACATGCACAAACAAAAATCACCATTCTCTACATTCAATATGAACATGTAGACAGCACATATACATACGCACCTATTGTGTAACAGATATCATGAAGGAAGACATTTGACATACAAAGACAAACCACAGGCAAGGTCTACCACTCCTGAAAAGCTCCACTGAGCAATAGGGGCTTCTGAGACCGTCACCACTGACACTGTGCAAAATTTCAATTTTACATGCGCTACCGATTTTTTTTATAACTGGTACCTGAATACCAGTTCCTTTCCCACAACCTTGTACTGAATGGAGTGGTTGGAAAAAAAGGATGGAATATTCTGTAAAGTTGTTAATGATTTGTCTTGAGAATTACTTTCACACAAGGGGTAACTTAGCAGTTGCATATGCAATATAAATTTATAAGCGACTTCGTGGCCACAGTCTCTAGCCCATGCCTCTTGTGGACTTTGTTGAATACACATTCCTTTAGTACAGTATAAGCAAATGATGCCCATCTTACCTAGTCAATTCAATGGAGTTTTAAATTTAATCAGAGAAAAAAAAAGTTCTATTCATATTTTCAGTTTGTGGTAAGCATTTCACAGTGCCCAACAAGGAACTTCGCTCCAACACCACAAATCAGAGGACTGATAATAGAAAGGCATCCTTTAAAGATTAAAAAGAGCTTCAGGGAGAAAACCAACTGTACAAGGAAGTAGCATGCACACTCCACACAGAAAGCACCCTAGTCTGGAATCGCACACAGGCCCCAACAGCTGTGAAGTAAAGGGGCTGTAACCAGCACAATCACTGCATATTCTAATTATCAGCTTCTTTAGACACTTTCTTCTCCTACAGTTTAATTCATATTAGAAAAGAGAGGAGCATTAAACTGAAGATGTACTCAGACCACTTTGGCAAAAACATATACAGTACTGTATGTTTATTACTTATGCTGTTATTCCAGTTTTCACAAGTCACCCGTTAAACAGCTCTTTCATCTAGAGTAGGTGATTACTTTCAAGAAACAAAAAACACACATTGAACCGCAACGCTTTTATTTTACTCAACCGAAAAGAAGAGTCTCTCCCGGCTCTTCGCTTCGACCAGACCAACAGGCTGGCCCTCCCCTCTCTCTTCCGGGGGGCTGCACATACAGTACTTCCTGACAGGTGTTCTTTGTCACCCCAACCCGCGCACACACCCTCCCCTCGGAAAGTTGGTGAACAGCTGTCTGCTTTGATTCGTCTCACTGGTATTACTGCAGCAAAAATAGCCTCAGGTCTGGCTGGAGCCTCTGAAATGCTGTTATACTCTAAAGAATAAATCTGATTTTCACTTTTTCTTTTGCATGTTTTACATTGAAATGGGACTGTCACAGGAAATTATGGTTTTATCATTTAAAGTTCCCCCTTGCTCTTGAGTGCAGGAATAAGTCTATTAAGAGTCTGGGAAAACACAGTTCAGTGGTCTGACAACACAGTTTCTCAGAAGCTGAATACACAGTCAGACTAGCCTTACAAAGACAAAATTATCAGTAGGCTGACAAATGCAGCCCTGCCTGGCCTCTTGGTTTGGATAAGTCATTCTCCTGGATAAGCATCATGGTGTGACAGTGTAGTTGTGTTGCACAGACAGTTGTACTGCATTTCAGGGAAGAAAGGACCCCAGCCAACATGACATGAGCAGAAGACGTGAACAACACAAGCTGTAAACAATGTTTGGTTTATTTCACAAGTGTACTTTATGCAAAAAGAAGAGTAAAAAAAAGGTAATAAAAAAAGAAATTTGTCTCTCAGAATGACTCAAGTGTTTTGTATTAGGTGAATTATACATTCACAAAAAAAGCTCAGATGCCATTAATAGCTCAGTAAAATGTTTTTATAGGAAGCCATTTACTTCATTTTTTCCCCTATGCTGAAAAAGGCGCACATCATATCCCAAACCAGGAAGTATAGTACATGAAAAACTTATTTGAAATCCAGCTGTTCCATTTAGGTGATGATGGGTAAACATTTACAAAATGGATACACTTATTGAATGGTCAATAGCAGACAGTACCAGGCAGAGTAGTTACCCATACTGCTTCCAAAGGATTGTCAAATTACAGAGTTCACTTCAAAAGCTTTGACCACTGACAGAGAAATGATCTCAGTTTTCCACTATAAAATACATAAGAAATGATGCAACATCAACATCATTAGCGAAACGCCACAGGTACTGCAACTCTTGACTTGAAAATAATGCAATTTCATGTGCAGCTTTACTACAAGTAAACAGGAGTCAGCTGGCATTGCCATTCCATCATCTTCAGCAGAAACATGATACACTGGCAACCAGCCCAGACTCCAGCACCCAATGTGTAATGCCCAGGTATCAGCACAGCCTGCCTTGATGTCAGGATCTGAGGCTTTGGTCTTCAGCTGAACTTGCTCCTGTGTGCTGTTCACACACACAGAAATGGGCCCAGTGAATTTTATTCTAACTACCCAGGCAACACTGCTCTCCATCCCAAACTATAGGACTATAATAACGACTGAGGAAACTTTTTTTTCTGCAAGCAAAACTGCTTTAACACAAACTTAAAAACAGTTTTAAATACCATTCCCCTTCGTGATCCCATCATCAAGTCAATGGAGTTTTACAGGGGCAAAGTGAAAGAATATTTAGGATATGCCATCTTTCCACTTGCATACGGTATTAATGAGTGCAGCTTCATATTGTTTGATACCTATGCTTCCTTCATAATTCACTTTGCCATTGATTAAGGATCAATTATTTTTAAAAATTGTATGTTTTGTCCATTAGATGGTTTCTTCATTGTACCATTAGACTGCTTACTCATTATTCCCTTTCATTCACATAGAACACATTAAAAAACAATGAAACTTGTAATCAACCCTCCGCTTGGGTAAATGTATTTGTACATGCCTATAAACTGGCTACCGTAGAGTGCCACTGAAGGTACCACTAGGCCTGGATGTTTTAAACACTATAAGCTGGCAGGTGTGTCCTTGTCCCCGACTTCTTTAACCCAAAAAAGCCCGAATCTATTAGGTAAGTGTCCTGCACGATGGCCCAGACTGCTAAGGGAGTTCATTACAAACTTCACATTCCAAAGCTCACGGGTGTCATTTCCGTTAACCCAATGGTCCATCAATTCTGCTCCCCCACCCCCACCCCTCCCTGAAATGCAGGTCATTTCCTGGGCGGCAGCACGTTCTCCTCGAACTGGCCTTGGTTGACGATGTTGCCCGCGGGGGAGTAGCGGGCGACCACGAAAGTGGAGCCGTCGGTGGCCGTGGCCTTGCCCACGCCCAGCTCCCTGCTGCTCTTCCACACCATGGCGGTGAAGTGCCCTGCGTGGGGAGAGGGGAGGGAGTGAGGCTGCAGGCCAGGAGACGGGAGAGGATGGCGAGAGACAGAGGGGGAAGGGGCCAGAGCATGAACAGAGTTCCTGTAGGAAAGGCGTCAGCAAGTGAGACGACAAGGCAGAGCGAAAACAGAGGTTAAAAGGAGGAGCAGCACAAAGTGTGGTAAATAAAAGGATGATACAGAAAGGGACACATCTGTCCTTTATCCAGTATGACTAACTTTCCTGCGCGGGACCCCACACACAGGATGTCTGGCATGAAAAGTGCGTTGCTGGTGCCCTCTGTCAGGGGTTTTCTGCTGAAGTCACTCTCAGAGGTTCCAGACAGATGGAGGATGAGTAACTGGGAAACCCCACCCTGATGAAAGGTTCGGTCATAAGAGGTTGAACTGGAACTAAAGAGCACATCATGCGTGCCACCGCTTTTGCAATCTTTGCGACTGACTCGCTCATTTTGGTTTTCAGTGAGGAGAAAGTGTGTGGTAAAAACCAACAACGGGCATTCATATCCACAGATATCCACAGCACCAGCCAGAGCATTGTCACACGAATCAACATGGCTTTTGAATGGATGATAGCGGGTCATTTTTATAGAGTACTTTTCACCTCAAGGATTTTAGAGCACTCAGTATTAAAAACAAATGGACTCTGGAAATAAAAAGACATAGGAGACACTACAAATGGCAGGAGCCCATGCGGCCAATCAATTGCTACAAGCATCTCTCTCATCCAGTTGCTTTATTATTGGTTTCAATAATGTATAACTGCGTGGGCTGTTTCATACTTCAGCCACCACTTGGGTGCCTCCTAATCTGTAGCAGACACACAAAGCAGTCCACACTTGTGCCCAGTCCCTCCCCACCCCCCTGTGCTTAAGAGTTTAAAGGGCACAGCACAATATAAATAAATGGCACTAAGGACACCCAGTGAAACTAGGAGAAAGTCAGTTTGCCAAACAAGGTGAAGTTTTAGAAAATGGGGGTAACCCTAGTGAGAATCACTAGTCATACCCAGGGATCTGGAAAATGTGTACTTGTAAGTTAGTCATATTTAAATGTCCCTTTTCGAGTGTACAATATTACTTGCACTTACATTTTCTACCTGGCTTATTGAATACTATGTTGGGGAGCCAGAGCCTATCCCTGCAAGCAACAGGCGCAAATCAGGGTACACCCATGATGGGACCCCAGCCCATCGCACACAGACACAAACACTCACACAGCAGGGTAAAAGTTTCACAAAAGCAAATTAAAATACCCATATATCTTTGGACTGTGGGAGTCCAAACAAACAGGCATAGAGCATACAAATTTAATGCAGGCAGCACCCCAGGAGCTGAACCCAGGATTCCAGAGCTGGGAGGCAGCAATGCTGGCCACTGTGCCAGCAATCATAGATGTACCAATATTAATGCAAACTGTGATTCAAAATTTTCAAAAGAGAGCAGATACCAAATTACACTATAAGCCCCTGTGCATGTTAGGACACATTCCTAGGGTTTGGATGTAATTTTTGAATACCAAAAGGTCCATAATAAGACTACTGTTTTTTGTGAACTATTGATAGTATTGGGGGACAGTACTCTCATTTCCCTATAATGGGAGTGTGTACAGCATTTCATCCATCTCTTCACTCCTTCAATGCAGTCTTATTTTTGCTTTCAAGCCCCTAAAGCCATGCAAAGCATATTCATGGCAGATATAAAACTGATTATGAAGGAAATTGCAGGTATTACTCAATGTCTTCACAGCAAATTACATCCTCATTCCATTTACATTTCATGCTTTTGCTGGGAAATAGTCTATTAAGAACTAAGCCAGACACTAGTGCCTTGGCTATTACACACTAATCCTCTAATCGCCAGCTCCAATGAAAGCCATTGTCTTGTAAATGAGTGCTCTGAGGGTTCAATTGTAATTGTTGTACAGATTTGGAAACCTTACAATGGAGAGGCTTTTGAAAGACTTTGCAAAAATGAGGAAAAAAAAAATGCGTCCCTGGCAGGGCAGCAGGAAAAAAAAATGGTTTGAGAAAAAGTCTAAACAATTACCGGATTCTATAATATGGCAACATCAAAAAGGGGCAAAACGCTTCTGCTTTGACAGAAACTTCACAGTAATGCTGTAAGAAAGATCACAGTGAACCCAGCTGTGCCCTGATGTTCTATGGGTTCTGCAGAGCAGGTGTGGGCCCAGTCAGTGTAGCACTGTGATGGAAAATTGGGGGAAAGACTCAATTGGGAGAAAGAATCCCCATGTTCTGTGATGAACAAGGGAGCACTAGAGGACCAGTAGATTGTATGGTAGCCCATACACAATAGCATCATTTCTGCAGTCCTTACACAGGACCAAGTCCATGGTAATACCATGCTATAGAAAGTGGTAAACCCATTAAAACGTTTGACTGGATTGATCAAGTAAACTGGAAATAAAGGTTCAGCCATGAGTCACAATCCCAGTACTTAATTAAAGCTAGTCATGACTGTGATTCAAGAATATTTTACCAGGACAGTTCTGGTGAATTACATGTTTGCATAAGAGTACAATAGCAGTATCTGGGATTTGTTGTTACAAGAAGCCAAACCACAGCCTCCCCAATCGCCAGCATAAAAATCACAACCAACATGTTCATTACAGGAACACAAATTCCCCATCCATCCTAAAAGCTGTACTGTAATTGTTATGTTTTGTCAGAGCTGTAATATTCGGATTAGGAGCGAGTAAGCAAGAGCATATCCTATGCACTGTGTGTGCCACAGCCCTCAGATTAAAAGTCCGTTCGGATTAAAATAGCAACCAGTATTTAAATTTGCAATGGGCTGGGCCTGAACTAGCAGGAACACCATTCTGTGCTTAAAGATCCTGTAATTAGCTGGGCCTGAACCAGGGGTGGGAATATTGTGTTTGAATGCGAGTCCTGCATTTGTTGTTGGGTGTTTTAGCGGAGAAAAAGTGACCACAACCAATATTACTCTCAGGAATCTACACCCTAAGCCCTCCAGTCCTTGCACCCTACTTATATTAAACAGGTTTTAAAATATATTGGATCAGATCTTAAACAATAAATACCAACATAACTTGGTCCATAACCTGTATGGTATATCCCAGATTTCCCTTTAGTCTAAACTATATGGGACAATGAACTCTGCTTCTTCCCTTCACTCTCTTAATCATATGGGAGAATTAACTGGCTTTCTCCATTCAACCATATGAGAAATGTTCTCTTCCCGGGTCCCGAGAGTGTTCTCGCCACGGCTAGTCCGATACCTTCTCCTGTAGATTCATAGAAATCCAGTCGATATATTTCATTCTCGCAGCTCTATGCAATATCCTGCACATCTTGTCTCTTTCCATTGTCTGATAGCCATATACCCACAGCTCAGACAGCTGTTACAGTCAAATCAGAGGGCTTGCTATTTGGTTACACTACATTTGGAGCAGGTATATTGTTTCTCTGCCAAGAGTCTGAAACATTTCATTTGTCTTTCAAAAGAAAAATTAAAACAATATTTATACAAAATAAAATTTCCAGGCAGACCCATTCCATTCCACAGCTCCTCTCACTTGTTGTTTGAAGTCATTAAAAAGAAAGCAAAAAATTATGAGTTCTCGGCGTTGGATTAATACGGACTTATTTAAAACAACTTCTTAATCTTTCTCTCCGTACAACGCCATTTCCTTACATTACCAAGACTGGCGATAGTTTTGCTTGTGCTTTCAACAATTTTAAAAGACTACTTAATTAAAATTGTATTTTTACAATCGTGTAAATATTTTACATTGCTCTATAAATTGACCTGGACTTGCTCTGGCTATAAATATGTACAAATGGCCACTACATATTCATCCCAGCATTTCTAAGGGTAAGAAAATTCCTGAGCTATGAGTCACAAGCAGTGAACCGTTGCTGCTGCCTTTTCTGTTCTAAGCCTGCCCTTTGGAAATCTCCGGGTGGCTTGCCTCACAGATGTAAACCATACTGCATCGCTCAAATGACTGACTAAATAATCTGAAGTAAATATTTAAAAGTGCGCTTGCAGCAGCATTCCCATTTGAAAATGTCTTATCCACACTCAGACCTGTGGTGAAAGGGGGGAGGCAGCTCTTCAGTTGGGTGAATTAGACCTTTCAATCACTCAATCAGTCAACGACTGAACCATTACTGAGCCAAGAGAAAAGAAACTTGTTGGGCAGACGCATTTCATTCACTCTTGCAATTATTTCCTGGACATGTTAATGTACAGACAATGGCATGAGAAGACAGAGGAATGAAATATAATGCTTGAGGTATGCATAAGCAGATGAGCCAATAGAAAATGCCCCAATGCCACAAATATTGTACAAAAATGTCTTTACCATAGTCTGTTCTTAATGTAGTTGGACATTATCCGATCGCGCGATCAAAGAAGCATTTTCCTAGAGTGAATCTTTGGGTACTGGGGGCAATCACACCAGCCTTGATAAAGAGTGCAAGAGATAAGAAACTGTCAGTACCAGCAGGAATTTAACATCTTGATTAGGTTGAGATTGATAAATTAAACTTCCTACAAGGCACTGCATTTGCTCCACTTTAAAAGGCCTAAGCTGCCTAGTGTTGGCAAACAAAATCTTCACTTTATGTATGCAGCATCTCATCTCCAACAGAAATGGCATTCAGTCATTTTCTTCTGTGAACTCCAGTAACAGGATTCAGCAGTTGCCATTAGTCTGGACATACGACCAAATGTTAGTGAGTCAGACACTGTGGAATTTGCTCTGCGCTTAACACTAGAATCACTCAAAAACCCATTGGGGACTGTTGATAAACATTACAGATGCTGGCCTTAAAAAGGAATTTGTAACTCTGTAAACTATCCCTCACAGTTTTATTGAACACAGTCCCCACAGAGCAAGAAGCACTGCATGAAACAAGCCCTTTAGCGAGAGTAATTGAGGACTGGGGTCTCAATGTAAAGGACACCAGAGTGCAATTTTTAGAGCAGCATCTTCCATTGAGATTTATGGAGGTCGAGATTATATTAGCTCTCTACATTTAGAGAACTCTAAATATGTCTGGATACTAAAAAAACTTCCATTTGTTTGCAAGGAAGGGGGAAAAAAAATTCCCAGGCAGACAATGAATCAAGCTAGATAATTACATTTGACAACTCTGTTACCGCTGTCAAGTTACAGCCCAGGTGCGACTTCTTCACTAACATCCCATCCCACTACAGAGGTTTCCGTGGCAACAGTTTCACAAAACAGACAGGGGAGAGAATCTTCCCAACACGTCAACTGGTCTTATGAGGTGCGACAACATGCTGTTGTGTAATGTACAACGTGTAATGTTGTTGTGTAACGTGTAATGTACAAACTGCTCAGTGAGTAGCAGTCCAGAAGCTACCTCACATTAGAAACAAGGGCAGAGAAAAGCAGGGAACAGCAGAGATGGGGCAGGAGGGGAGTAGGCTAAACTCACCGGTACCCGAAGAAAATCCAGGACAGTTGTAGTTGTAATTTTTGATTTCACTGTACCACCGGTCAGCTACCTCCTTTCCTAAGAAGATGTGGAAAGAAAGACAGGTCAGTCTTCCAGTCTTTCGGCCTGACTAGGCTCACGGTCTCTCAGTTGTTTTGGTTCCATATTAAAACATGACCATTGCCTTCCAATTAGACATGACAGACATTACCCATTTTTTAACTCGGCCTTGTTCCTGAATAGTCGGCCGATTTGCAGACTTTGCTGTAAAACCAAACCCACTATCAAGGCTTTTCGTCTCTTTCCACATGGTTTTCTGGAGAACAAACAGTGGAGTTTAGCTTTCCCCCCCAGAGGACATAAAGGTTACAAATGAGAAGAGTTCAATCGCCTCATTCAACTCGTTTTGAAGTTGTAGCTCATCGATCCAAGGATCTTGATTGTTTCTGGGAAGAAACCAGTGTATTGGCTTCAACAACAGGGCTGGACAGCTGCTTCCACAGTCCCATTACCTTTTGCTTTAAGAAGTGCCTCCTGTTCTCCTGTTTGACAAGCAGTTCCACAAAATGTCCTTTTATGTCCTCTGTTTTGCGTTTCCTTGTTTATTTCTAAAGAGCGCTGTTGGGCTGACTTTGTCCATAGCATTTTGGATTTTAAATCATTATTTTTTCTTTCCTCTCACAGTTTGGAAGGCTCCTGAAGGAGGATGGTAGAAGACCCCTGATTTTCTTATTGCTGGACACTGGAGACCTACTAACCATCTGAACTTACACCTTTTTCAAACTCTAAAAATAGTTGAAATGCTTTTTTTTAGCACTGTTGACGCTTGGTCAATAACTGTCAAAGCTGATTTTGCCTCCAGAATATGCATCGGAAAGTTGTCACCCAAAAGCAAATTGCAAAAGAGAGACCCGGCTTTATATATACACCCACCTGGCTGGTCGTAAGAAGCCCAGGCCAGATTTTCGCCACAGCTACCCCGGCTTGACTCAGGGCTGTGCTTCAGAACTCGTGTGCTGGCCAGACTGTCTGCGTACCTGTAACACAGTAGCGCACATCCAGGTAACAAGCTATAATTACTGCAATACCGGATTACCCAGCACACCTACAACACAAAGAAATGACCAGAGTGAGTAGCAGATCACAGTCTGTAAAGAAAAGAATTATTCATCGAGTCAAATGTACCCTTTTCCGGCTATCAGCACTATACCGGTCTTACAGTGCTGAACAGGAGAATGTACTTTTCAAGTAGTTCCAGAGGGTACCTGTGTATAATACATCTCTTTCAAAAGCACTTTGGAATTAACAATTAATGAATGTCAGAGCTAGGAGACACAAATGTCCTCCGTCAATATTATTTTAAAAAAGTGCTCGTTACTCATACACTAGACATCAGACATCTTGTTTCAGAAAGAACGGTGATTGTTCTAGAGCACTGTTTCTCTTTGTGCTCAAAAGTATATTATAAAATACTGCTTATTAAGCATTTGATTTTACTGTATTTCATACCCTCTGTTCTGTAAATATTCTTTAGATCAGCTTGAAACCATGGGTTTAAACAAGAACAAGTTTATATTTAACTGATGTTTTTTTATCCAAAATAACTTTCATTTTAACACATTTATATCACCCAATATTTTACTGGAACAATTCAGAAGAAGTATTGCGATAGACTGGCATCTCGTCCAGGGTAAACCCTGTGTTGCTTGCTTGAATAGGCTCCTCTAAGTCTGACCCTGTGACCCTGAATTAGATGATGTCATTAGAAATTGGTTGGAATTCGGATCTACAGTATAGTAGCTCAAGGGCACAAAAAGCAATGGTTCAGTTGGGATTCAAACCCACCACCTTCAAGCCCCTGAACACTGCTCCACATTGCTGCCCACACTTACAGTACTTCTTTTGGAAAGAGCTGGTTACTCACCGTTTGGCTTCTTTGCTGAGCTTGTTGCTGAGTTTTAGGGGTGGAACCTGATGCTGCTTTCTGTATTCGTTGTGGCTTTTCAAAACCTCTTTGGCAAACTGCTTGGAAGCTGAAGAGGTGAAAGGACAGAAGACCCGATTATTTGTTGTGCAGAAGCTCACAGTACAGCCAAAGAAGTGGTCCGTGACCCTCCATCTACCAGAACCAAGAACCCAGGTGTGCAAAATAAGAAACAGAACCTCGACAGGAAAGGGTCACAAATTTTCAGTGATAACGAGACATTTGACAGAACTTTGCCCTTGATGTAACTCGCCCTGGCATGTACAGTTCTAAGAAAATTTGACGCTCAAGGTTAATGTGGTTGCTAGGGTCTAATAAAAAAAAAACTCTCAGCAGCCATTCAAATTTTTAGCAAACTCTTTATAGTAACTGTATTACAATCAAAGCTGCTTTTGTCTTTTCAATCAAATATTGACTTATTTTTCCTGGAACCATTGTGATAAGGACCAGAACCTAACAATGTTTTTAATCAGGTGGATCACAAATGGATTACGCACGCCTTTCCCAAACTGACTGGATACCTCTGAATGGGTTAGGTCTTTTAGCACAGCAGTAATGATTCCTTTCACTGGGCTAGGCTCTTGGTCCACTTTTCAGAACATTTTTGTCCACTTCAAAGGCTGAGGTGGGGTACACATTGGGTACCTTTGCAAAGTTAGTAAATCTTCATTAAAACTAAAGATCAGCAGAATTAAGGAGCAGAGGTGGAATGGAAACCCCAGACACTGCAGCTGTGCATAGCCTTTAAAACTGCACAACAGTCTCTCCAGAATTCTCCTGCAGTAATTTCCCTCTTACTGACCCTAGTGTCTGCCAAACTCATTATTCCTCATATTCCTCAGATCGTAAAGTGAATTACAATCAACATCTGTATTTGGTATTCTATAGCATTCTCCTAACATGAAAAAAAATCAGAGCCTAAATACGCTTTTTGATATGTTGCACTACCTCCCCCTCTTCTGATTTTCCTGTCTCACTGAAAAAGTGTAGATTCACTAAAGTTCTACTCCTCTCCATCAGCTTCCAGGTCACTGTATTTACAACTACATAATCACCTGCTAATGCAGCAACATCTAGCTCATCTATTATGTTTCAAATACTCCTTGCATTTAGGTGCAATATTACAAGTACTCAATTGCAAGAGTAACCTAAAAGCTGAAACTCTTTGTTACAACTGAAAATGACATTTGATTAAACAAATTGTCTCTTCACTTATGCTGGACTGAAACAGAGCAGTTGACAATACAGCAGGTACTGGGGTGACGGTTGTTCCCGTTCAATACCAGGTTTTTCAGACATTTTCAGAACCAAAAATTACAGTGGCTTCAAGAAGTTAAAAAACTCAAAGTGCCATAAGTTTTCAAAACATTTAGGCTTTTCATTCTGTAGAACTGCTTTGCAAGAGACCCTTTGCACTTGTAAGAACCAGTGCTGTATGGACACAAAGAGTGTTCAGAGTATGGAGAGGCAAGGCCCTGCACGAGCCTGCGTGACAGACGTCGGTCCTGGCAGGATGAGCCACAGACCAGTGTAAACCACTTTGACATCATTATCCATCACAGCTGCCTCTTTGGATTAGGCCTCTAAATCCATTTATGTCACAATAAATTATTTGAAAATGAAAAACAGCTTAGAGCCAGTCGCTTTCCCAGCATTCTACAGCAAGGTGAAATTGACCAAATAATTAGCTCGCTTGCACGCCGAGAAATGTCTTCCGATAGCACCATTACTTGGTCAGAATGAGCGCCTGAATTTCCATTTTATCACAAAGACATTCCGAAGCATGAAATTGTCAGTTTCACTTCAAAGAACAAAGTAATAAAGAAGAGACACACGGTGGATCCTGCCCCACCACCACAGAAAATGATGTGTTTCCTGAAACACACAAGAACGGTGACAAGCAAGAAGAGATCGTTTGGTCCATCTAGCATGTCCAGTAGCAGAGTGATCCAAGGACCTTAGCCAGCTGTTTTTAACGTTTTAATGCCTAATTAAGCTGTCTGTTTTGACAATATAGCTGGGCACCTTCTGCCAGAATCTCACAAACGTTACGAAAAGCTGCCTGCTGGGGCTTATTAAAGCTAAAAACTTGGAGCAATGCATTGTCTCAGTCACTGCAGTCTTACAGGTATTCCTGAACAGTACTGTAGTGAAGTACTGTACCACATCTCATGTACCTTCAGTGGGCAAAAATAATACCGTTAAACTTGGCAAAACCAGACTCATTTGTATGCAGGATTTGTCTGCCATTACACTGGTGTGTAATTACTAGTGCAGAAGCATTGAAAGGGTCACGGCAGTTTGAGAGTGTAACAGATTAATCGGAAACTGATCCAAGGACCCTCTGTAAAGAGGCTACCAGAGTGAAGATTCCCCAGTAGTTTGTAATCAGCCCATTATTGTTTCCTGCTAAGCCAACGTCAATGCATCTCAGTGATTTGGTCAATTTCTAATTATGAAGAGATGAGACAACAAATATAAAGGGATAGCATACTTAATATTCTAGAGATTGGCATTAATCAGCCTGTCTGATGAAATGAAAGCCTTGGACATAAAGGATGTAAACCCCCATCAACGTCAATGACGTCTGTTTACATCTAGACATATGAGAGCAGAATTGCAAGATTACAACCTGACCTCCTGAGCAACTCCATTTATACACTTAAGTACACAAATTTATCTGTTAACCATCCATGACCTATTACAAACCCACAGATTCACACAGCTATCTCCTGTACAGCTCTTTTCATCCCACTTACACCAAAAACTCCCTCCACAGTTCCTCAGACTACATCGACTCTGCAGTGATGACATGGATTTCCAGAATCAAGCCCACAAAGTGCATTGTTCCCCCCCATCAACAGAGGATACCCCACCCATGTTATCGATAGGGCCCTCACCCGGGCCAAAAACAGCCCTCGGATCATCAACTCGATCAGTAACTCCCAGTCTCTCAACTGCATTCCCTTGGTGCTTCCCTACCACCCTAACACACTTTCTATACCCATTAACAACTACTCCATTGTACAGGGCAATCCCTCCATCAGTACCCTTTTTTCTAACCGCCCAATCATCTCACACTGCCGACCACCCAATCTACATAAACGTCTTGTTCACAGCTCCCTTGACTACACATGACAGTCCTCCCCAACAGGCACCTTCCCTCCAACAGAACTCGCTGCATCACCTGCAAATACTTATCAAACAACACGCTCATTCAGGGCCCCTCAGGTCAACTCCAGATCACCCAGACGACATCCTGTACCTCCAGCAACCTAATTTACTGTATCTCCGCCAAAAAATGCCCAGCCATCTATATTGGGGAAACCGGAAGGACACTAGGAGACCGTTTCATTGAACATGTTAGGGGTGTGAAGATTAAAGACTTCTCCAAGCCCATTGTTTCTCATTTCATATCAGACAGCCATGATCACACTGATCTCGCTCTGTTCTCAATGAAGGGTTTCTCAACTCCCATAGCAGAAAAATAACAGAAACGAAACTGATCCTGAAACTAGATCCACACCATCCCCCTTCTCTCAATGACCAACTTGTTTTCGTGTGATCTTCTCTATTCTCATGCAGCTTTCAACTTCACACCTTTCTTCACCCTCCTGTACTTTGCACTTCCTGAGTGGCCTCTCTGCCCTTCCCCTCTCCCAGCTTTTGTTCTTCTGTGCTATTTAATCTTTGCTGTCTGCCCTGTCTTTCTCACACCTGAAGAAGGCTTCACAGCCAAAACGGTGTTTTCTCTCTTTTCTTTTCAGCATGGAATAAACCTATTACTTGTTCCATAGCATATACTGTACTTATGGTGAGTTAATAAGACAAACATTAAGATCATACAAGCTGGAAGTGCAATACACCAAGGTTTAAAACAATATACAGCTAGTGTGGATATCCAGCAGCAATGGAAGTGGTCTAATGGTAACTATTCTATTCTAATGGTAATTGTAAGTATGTTTACAGTGACTAATGTCAAGGAGAAATCGCTATGCCAGTATGAGAGCTGAGAGTCTTGAGAAGAACCCAGAGGTAGTCAGAGTTTGGATTTCCAGGGAAGCTTATTCCACCACTGAAGGGCAAGGGAGGAGGTTGACTAGGCTCTGGAAGAGGAGAGGGAGTAGCGGAGAAAGAGGATGAGTGGAGAAAGAGAGGTGCAGGACCATCCACAAGCCGGAGCAGAGTGGTTGAGACAGCAGTAGAAGACAATGAGGGTTTTGAGTGGACCTCTGACAAGAGCGAGCCAGTGTAAAAACAGGAGTAAAGCATTAGCATCAGCAGTGGGGAAAAATCAAGGTGAGCAGTAGAAATTCTGAAGGAGCGGGAGTGGACAGACATAGGGAATTGTAGACCTAGCAGAACGGTTTCCAGGGCATGGACTAGCAGTTGAATGATGTGGTTGGTAGGGAAGGGGCGTATTCTGGAAACGTTGCTCAAGAACAGGCTTGGGACAGTATTGGGAACAGGAGAGACAAGGACAGGAGCCAGGCTCCTGGAGATCTTGACAGAGGAGGAGGGAGAGAGGGTAGTGGGTCAAGACAATCAGAGAGGTCCACAGACAATGAGGCTGAAGACATAGAGAAAAGAGTAGGCTTTGAGAGTTTAAGATGGAGGGTGAGCACTGGACAGAAAGAGGTATACTAGGAGAGCTATTCTGTTCTAGGAATAAAAAGGGGGCAGGGACAAGTGCACCACATACAGTCATCAAGATGTACCTATTACTCTCCATTAGAAGTGTTCGCCTGTTCATTTGAGTGGATGGAGCAGGCATCTGTGCCATCACTATAAAGTATTAGCTGCTGACACTCCACCTCTACACTACTCCAAATAGCAAAGCGGTTTTCATGGTTTCAGACTTTCTAGATGAGGGATGTAAATGATTTTTTTTACTCCCTTTGGACTCATTTAAAACTAAGAAGGGAGTTCAGGCAGCCTGTATGCCTGGATTGGCATCTGTAATTCCCAAAGGGCTGTGATGAGAGCAGGCAGAGAGAGGGAAACAGGGGGCAGAGTGGAACCCATGGACCAGTACAGAAAAACATCACAGGATAAACCAAGTGAACACAAGGTATAGACGGCATTGAATAAATCAGACGTTTGTTGAGAAGAACAAACCTTTGGAGTTACCGTTGGTCATGAAAATCCTTTACTACTTTTTCACTTTATTAAAGGAAATGATCTAAGTCATTGCAAACAGATACAGTAACTGGAAAACAGTTATTAAAGGTTTCATATCAAAGTACTGCTTTTAGTGCACAGCTGCTTTTAGCAAGAACTTGACACTGCGTCAATAACAGTTAACATGAATATACACAGAAAATGGATGATTTGGGAGACTGATGCTTGCTTGCTTGCTTGCTTGCTTTCCACGCATTCTGGAGCATGAAATTGGCAGCTTCACTTGAAGTGATCGGCACAAAACAATCATTAAGGAGTATATTAAAGATGAACCGGGTTCTATGACCAATTCCAGCCTCACTTTAAATCCACATTTAAGAATGTGACCTTGGAAATACAACTGAGAAGGCTAGTAAAAAACCCACATTACAGAGATTGCACAACTCGCCACAAAATATCTTACACTAAAAGCTTTCATACAACACACCCAAGACTCAAGGGTAAAGTAAGGGCTGGAACAGCTGTCTATACAAAGCCAGGAAAGGATTATCCCATTTCCATAAACCCAAGACTTGAGAATGTGTCCAAATTCCCTTAAACCATTTGGATTCTCAAGCTGGCTGCTCCAGTTATATTCTTTAGAATTTCAGCAACACTAGTCAACTGGGCTTTAAAAGATGCACAGTCACAGCTCTGTGAACAGGCCCTATAGTCTGTATGCAAAGAGACAGAAACTAAGATCCAGGTCTAAAATAAGATATGAAATAGCAGTTTTAGTAGCTAGATGCTAGTCTGTCAGCGTCCTACATCTATGCCAGACATATCCACTATGAGTATTAGATTTAAACATTAGATATGCAAATTAGGCATTAGGCAACCATATGTACTAAAGTGTTAGGCCACAAAAACAGGTTTACATGCCAACAGAGCCAATAATATCAAAGGTAAACTTGCCTGACTGGCCCATGATGCTGCAATATTTAGTTGCTTCAGTCTGTGTGCTGAGATTCGGTTTGCTCCGTCCAGATCTGATGTTATCCCTCACACCAACAGTCACTTTCTTTCTGTTTTCTCCTTTGCACTCTACCCTAGAGTGAAACACAGTCCAGACATGCAGACAGCTGGAATGGGAAACTCACAGCATGCACTTTATTACATCACTGCCCATAACCACTCAACCTTATAAGGCATTATTTCCCTGGAAACTGTGAGCTGTAGCAGAGTCTGACTATTGTTCCCAGAGTAAAAGTGCCAGTAAGGTGAAACTGTGGCCTTAAAGCTGTAAAGACCAATTAACATGGCTCAGCTGCATAGTTCTTTTAAAAAATAAATAGCCACATGGTGGCTTATCAGGGAAACAGATAACTCACTATGCATTTATTACAATTTTATTTATTTCAGTTGTCTAAACATTTGTGGCTAATCACGTTAGTCCATTTCACATTTTATTAACTGCTGACACTTCTCCTTAATGCAAAAACCAAAAAGAGAAGAGCAATTATTTTGTCTCCAGAAGGTACAAGCCTGAAATTCCCTGCACCTGGGTCTGTTTTTGGAACAGCCTGCATCAGTTAAAAGCTGACACGGATCAGACTGCACCTGGAGTTTCCTTGTTAAGTGTCAGTTTCAGTACAGTTTGACAGATATTTCTCAGCATTTTCAATGTGTTCCACCACAACATACTTTTCTGCACAAAGAAATAAATAAAACAAAAACAAAATGCGCTAAAGGCTAACATCTGATGAAAGAAACTGTGTTCATGGCACAATATTTTTGGGAGGACAACAAATACAAGTGCAGCTTATTTTAATTGACCATAATTAAAAGATTCATGGAAACAGACACCTTCACCTGTAGCCATTTTAGGAACATTAAAACCTCTGCCAGTTGCATTATCCTATTATTCCAGAACAAAGCGTAGAAAGAATTAGTTCAAATGGACATTAATTGCATTTAATGTTCTAGGAGTGACACTGCTTCTGCATAATTGTATTATTTTTAAATTCAGATGGAAAGTGAAACAAGTGCAAAGTGAAAGATTTTATTTTAAGCTGGGTCACACTTTGACCTGAATCAAAAGAAGAAACTGTTGTTTTCTTGATGTCTGCATTCTGTTTCACTTTTGACTTTTGTCAAGATAAACACTTTAATCAAAAGCCAGCTGGACAGCTTCTGATTTACAGTAGCTCAATCAGCCAGTGCACTAATAAAGACAAATGAACCCCACCCCTCTCTCAGTTGCAAAGGCTGCTGGGGCATTAAACACTGACAGCAACAAATCTCTTAAAAACGGAGAAGAAAACAAGGAAGAGAAAAAGAAAGAGTGCATGCTTTTGAATATGTTCAGGAAATAGAACTATTAGCAAAATGATGAGATCCACTTGGATTTATTTGAGAAAGTCATCAGATGATGCCCAGGGTAACTGGATTTTCTGAAATATAAAGGTGTGTCTGATGGGCTAGTCTCAGGTGCAGGCTGTAGTCCTTCTAAGGTAAGGCTGTGCCTCTAGCACAGGCTCTGATCTGCTGTTATCCTCACCAGCAATGAGAAGCTTTCCGATGATTCTATGAAATATTGAAGGTTTTAAGAAGAATAATGGAAGGGTGCACTAAACTAATGCTACCAGAGATGCCTAGAATTCAAACTCCTGTTGTGCTTGTTGTTAAGACCTACTATAAATTAGGTCAGATGGATCAGAATCTAGAATTAAATTACTTTAAATTTCATAAACAAACTATCCCACCAGGGGGCAGTAAAATACCCTTATGACCCATTTTATTGAAAGTCTGCAGGTTGGAAGCAGGTACTGTATTTGTGTGACTGGTCTGGGGACTGAAGAGGCTTCCTGGGTGCCAAGAGATGCTCACTGGGTCGATGAAAAATGTTCATTGCTTCCTTACTGAGCATTTAAAGTGCTTATGAATTGTGGAGTGTAAAGCTGGCCAGCATGCCTTTTGAAGGGAGGGAGAAAATTGGAACACGCACATATAAAGAGAAACGCTAGTGGACGTGGGGAGATCATGCAAACTCCACACAGAAGGGCAAGAATCAAGAGCTGTGTTGCAGCAACACCAGTCATGACCCATAAAGCAATGTCTCAAACATTTTCCATTGTATGTTATACTCACGCCCAAGCTTAACCCCTCAAAAAGACATCTTTTTAGATCACATCTGTTGTGGCTGAATAACAACAATAATAATACAGTTCTAAGGAAAACATCCACAGAAACACTTCATCCTTTAGTGATAAAAAAGGCAAAAAATAATAATTTCAAACACTCAAAACATGTCCACATTGCAAAACCATTCTGGAGAAACACTAATTGATCTGACTCCAACCCATCACAAGTACCACTTACGGTTAAGCCATTCAAAGCCAATTAAAACAGTTGAGTTACTAACCACTTTATCCAATTCAGTGTCGCAGGGGAGCCAGAGCCTATCCCAGCAACCAACAGGCACAAGGTTGGATATGTGCTGGATGGGACACCAGTCAACATCAGGGCAGGCACACAGACTCACACATGCACACCCTCACGCCAGGGGCCTATTAATCTGCCCATATGTCTTTAGATTGTGGGAGGAAACCAGAGTACTCTCAGGAAACCCACAGAAACACAGAGAACATACAAACTCCACACAGATAGCACCCCAGGTCCAGAATTGAACCCAGGACCTACACACTGCTAACCTGCTGCAGGCACCACCATGCTGTCCTATATGAACAATTATTAACATAGAATCTGAGAGCTATGAGACAGGAATGTTAGCCATCACACCACCATTTTGTCTAATGGAGAATTATCCCTCTAGTATAATACTTAGGACCAGTTAATGGAAGACAAGAAATTGTTCTTATAATGTCTTTACATTGTGAGCAGTTACTGCATTTATAATTCTCATCAGGTATAGGACTGAGTATCATTTAAAGGGTGTCTTTTATGACCAACATAGCATAAAGATTGGAACCACATTTAAAAAAAACACAAGAGAGTCCTTACACGGTCACCAAAATTACTTCCATCTGTTATCATTTCTACAGACTTGCATACTTCAATTGCAAGTTCAATTCAGTGTTACATTCCAGAAATTAAAGCATCATCTGAACATGTTGAAAAGAGCCCATTACAATGTAATTGAGCCTGGACAAACTGACCCATCTACTAGAGGCCTAAACATCCACAGCAGACAGTCTCACAGAAGATGGAGTGTAATTATATGCTTCCACTTACAGTATGTTGATTAGTTTAACCTGTCTCAGTTCAGGGCTCCTTCCCTGTGTCCATGTACCTATTCTCTGCCTAGTAATAAATAACACTCCTCTTCCTTTGTCAGAGCACACAGTTTCTCACAATGGGTACAGTCAATATTGGATTTGTTTAAGCAAGTGCTAAAAATGAAACAGCCTCTGAAAAAGTTAAGCATGAGTACCCTTCTAGAGTTAAAGGAAATGTTGCCTGACTTCTTAAGTAAGAAAAACACTTTTTTTTAAATGTTGTTTTAGAAATTACCATGAATATAGATGTGAATGGGGAATGAGGCTACATTTTTATATGTGCATATTCAGAAAAACCACTACATTATTTCCAATGTTTGTGTTTCCAAATAAATGCAAATAAATCTAGTCTACTCACAAAATATTATTCAGGAATAAAAAAAACAAAGGCAACACTAACTGGCCAGACCAATTTTCCCCAATACATTTCCCCTCTCCATTCTTCACTCCCCTAAAAAGAAGGACATAAAAAAAAACTCTTTCAGCTATTTCACAAGTATGGGAATTACATAAATATGAAACAAATTGTGAAATCACTGATTTTGAACAAAACTGTATTAATATCTTCTTTGCCAGGCCATGGGTGTTTCTTCATGTTTTTATGTGATCAGTGTATCAGAAATGCCTTCATGTGTTTGATGTTAAGAAAGTAACTCGGCACAATACATAGGAGGGAATGTATACTGATGGGAAAAAAAGAAATGCAACACCGCCTCCTTCACACTCTCACCTTCCGATCTGCATGGAACAGGCTGAAGAGTGACTCACCTGTGAAGAGGACCTGATGCCACTGCTGACGAGTCCATCGCGGCCTCTGTCTGGCCCAAGCCAGTTGGGTGTGACTAGAGGGCCTCTGACAGGTCGCCTTGCTCTAAGGCCAGCAGCATGGAGCCTCACTGTCCTGTCAGGGATGTGGGCATTGTGTCTGCTGGCAGTTTCAGCAGCAGTACGGGTGGCAGATCTGAAACGATCTCTCAGATGGACCTGTCTGATGTGTTGGTCCGGGTCTGGTGTGGTCACTCGAGGGAGACAGTCATCTGTCCTGGCGGTCTGCTGAAACCTTCTCTGCAGTCAGGACACAGTAGAGCGGCTTACTCCATAGTGTCTGGCAATGCTGGCACATGACATGCCTGCCTGCAGCATGCCAATGGCCCTCTCTCTTGCTTCTGGTGACATTTGAGGCATTATGGAATGCACAGAAAACTGACAAAGCTTTGAATTAAGGCCTTTTTAAAGGTGACCTGATCAGGCATTGTTCCACCTGGACGTTGTTGGGTAAAAGTGCACCTAACGAGCTTTCTTGTGATTGGCAAGTTGCAATGCCTCACTGCACAAGCTGTACTGCTGGTCAGAGGGCTTAAAACAAATTGACAACTTTTTGTGAAAGTACATAGGCTACAGTATACTGTAACTATAGTATTCTTGATCCAAAAAATGTTGCGTTTCTTTTTTCCATCAGTATATATCACCTGCAATAAATAATCAAAAGAAACTATGGGGCAAGTATTTAAAATACTGAAAACAGGAGAGACTGCTTCACCTAAACTGTTGTGAGTGTGCCAAACAAGCTAACCAGCCATTTTCAGTTAAGATGACACCCTGGATTCTTTCAAGAAACTGGCTGGATGAGATCCTCTAATCAGAACGAGAAGCACTTCTTCACATCAAGGGTTATGGGAGTAAGTTACCTGTCATGCTGTTGCAGATGCTGCCCTTTTTTCATTTAAGAAACTGCTGGATGAGGGTCTCCAAGAAGGACAAGAGGCATTTCTTTACACAAAAGGTTATGGGAGTGTGGGACACGCTACCCAGCCATGTTCTAGAAGCTGTTACCCTGACATCTTTTACAGAATAGCTGGTTGAAAACATTGGATCAAATACCTACTAAATAACAATGAACTACCTGGGCCAGATGGCATCCTCCCATTAACAATAATGTTCTTAATGCTTGACCCTTGTAGCCAAATAAAAATGTTTATAATATTCACAGGTGATTGTTTGAACTTCACATCCTATCTAAGCTATAAAGGAGATTATACATGTAGTTTGTGAATCACAATTCATTTAATTTAGCGGAGAAATAATTATCATGACAGGATCTGGAAAATGGTAGACAGGGATTCTCAAGAATTGACAAAAACTTGAAAAAATTGAACAATTTACAAGTACAAAAAAACACTCGAATTGGTTTTCTACTGTCTCACAATATGGAATCTGACATATCTGGGGGTCAGAGTCTCATTACAGATACATGGTGGAAGTCAAATTCAAAATCAATGAGAGAGAAAACACATCACAAGACTAGTTTATATCTTTAAACACAATCGCATATGACTCCATTTATCTCCTTCCAAATTAATTCAGAGTAAATTTATGGAACTTAAATCACAACATGTAAATTGTTGTTATTTAAGTGACTTAAGATATAAGCCTAAAAGGCAGCAAACTTATGACCATTTAGAAAGAAAAGCACAGCAGGCCCCAGTGAGACTTGAACTCACGACCCCTGGTTTACAAGACCAGTGCTCTAACCGCTGAGCTATGGAGCCACCCACAGTAGCACAGTCCCAACACAGCAGCAAAAGAAGTAAATGCAAGTGACTCAGGTGAACTATTTACATTGCAAATGTTTACTTAGAGACCTGATGATTCATCTCAGTGCGTAAAACCACATAGGGAGGTACAGTAAAAAATCGCTTGTAGCATATTGCATCTAAAAACAGAACACAAATATTTCGCAGACAACAGAAAGTATCGAAATCACAAAATAAAACCAGTTGTCTCCCAATGAGAAAGCATGAAAATAAATAGTTCCAAATTATAATGTAACTGTGTTAATTAGGGGGACTGTTCATTTTCTCATAAAGATTGATGGTAAGAGCAACAGAACGGCATTGTGGAAGAAATATAATATCTATAAACCTATAGACTATAACATTTTATTTAAAGGTTTTATTCAGGTCACAAAGGCTATAACAATCTTTCAGAACATTACTGAATTTACCCAAAGTACATGCTCATAGTAAATGAACCACACCCTGTATCACCCTGTATCATAACACATGAACAAAAGCACAATTCATTTTTCAATGTTCTATAAGGGATTTGTGCAGAATTTGCACTTGAGCAAAAAGCTGTGGAAATCATTCTGTTGATTGTGAGTTTTTACAGAAAAATATCAAAAAAATATCAATTTCAAAATTAAAACTAGTCAAGATGTGGTACTCAGATGCCATAGAGACCCTGAGACAGTGTTTTGACTGTATAGACATACAGTATTAACCTCTTCTTGCACCTCTTTGGATTTTGGATGAATATACTTATTCTGCTACATCTTACATTAGCTTCTGCAAAGAGGTCTGCGTCCCTACAAAAACAGCTAAAATACAGGGCAATGAGAAGCCATGGTTTTCAAAGAAATTGCAAGACTACAAGATCTGCATCAAAAACAGATGCAGAGTCTTTCCCTTGTCTGATCGCATTGGTCTCCTGTAACATACAATATTCTGAGCAAGGCTCCCCGCACTCCTCCTGATCTGTACTAACCACTGTAACCATGGAGGTCTTTAAAACGTCAAGACAAGATCTTATATCCTACATGGAATT
Source organism: Lepisosteus oculatus (assembly GCF_040954835.1). NCBI lineage: Eukaryota > Metazoa > Chordata > Actinopteri > Semionotiformes > Lepisosteidae > Lepisosteus > Lepisosteus oculatus. The sequence continues at coordinate 23,150,483 of NC_090705.1, forward strand.
TGTGGTGTAGAAATATTATGCCTGGATTGATTGACAGCAACCCTGTCTGGCAGGGCGATGAGCACAGGAATGACCACATAAGGCATTGATAAAAATAGCCCTGCAGATTTCTTCAGAATGAGCAGCAAAAACAAAGTACTGTAGACGTTCATTTAAAGTCGACACAAGGGGCACTTCTTCACCCCAAAGATTGTGGGAGCATGAAATAACCTCCTAAGCACTGTGAAAGGTAATACCCTGGCTTGCTTCAAGAAACAACCAGATGAAATCTGTGGATCGATGAGTTACTAACTACCAAATGGGCCAGGTGGGCAGAATGCCTTTCTCTCTTCTGCAACCTTCTAATGGACTTAAGAGATGCTTCCGGTAAAAAAAATCAAGCAGGAAATTGCAGTGAGTTTTCGAAAGAACAATTAGAACTGTTCTTTACGATTTGGGTTGCAGGAACCAGAAACAAGCTGCTCACCCTTTTTTTAATTCAATAAATAGCTGGATGAAATCTTTGGATCAAATAACTACTAACTATAATAATAATAAACTTTATTTTATATAGCGCCTTTAAAGGTGGTTTCACAAAGCGCTTCATAGAAAGACGACAAAACAAATAAATAAAAAGAATACACAGGATAAAACACAATTTCAATACACAGAAGAGACCGTGGATGGTGGAACTAAGTATAGTAGGACCAGAGGGGTGGAATGGAGAATGGAATGGAACCAGTTAAGTAAAGGCTCTTCTAAAGAAGATTTTGAGTCTGGATTTGAAGGAGTTTAGAGAAGATGACTCTCTGATATCCTTGGGGAGAGAGTTCCAGAGCTTTGGGGCATAACAGGAGAAAGCCTTGTCACCCATAGAGTGTAGATGGGTTTGGGGGATAGATAGGAGACCAGAATTAGAAGAGCGAAGGTTGCGAGGCGGGGAGTAGGGCGACAATAGTTCAGACAGAAACTGAGGAAACAAGCATGCAGAGCCTTATAGGTGAGCATGAGGATTTTGACGTCCACACAGATTTTGACAGGAAGCCAGTGCAAGGATTCTGTACTAACTACCAAATGGCAGAAATGAGCTGGATGCTCTCCTCTTGTTTGTAACCTTTCTATTATATTCTTATATTCAAACAGGAAGTGCCAACTGACTGGCCCCACCTTGGTGCCATAAAAACAGCTGAAGCATTTTCACAGAGCATGAGACTGCACCTCTCCCCTCCTATGGTCCTATCTGAACTGATAATGGTTTGCTGATTTTTTTAAGATTGTTGCCAAGGAGCAATGATATTTCCTGACTACAGAAAATGAAACCACCATGTTTAGGTTCCTCTTGGCTGGAGGACATGGGGGTGGTGTAGTGGGTTAATGGGTAAGTGGACTCATAGTTGGTGGGTTGTGGGTTCAAATCGTATACTGCTGTTGTACCTTAAGGGAGGTACAGTACTTTACCCTGGTTGCTCCAGTCTGCTGGACTGGCAGTCCTGGGGTGAGTCTTCAGATGAACTGGTATCCCATCAGGGAGAGGAGTCAGGTGCTCTCTGCTTCATGCCCAGAAGCCAGGGTGAGTTCTGGCCTGATGCTCTGTTATGTAGTCCACCTCTTTTCAGTCCAGTTGGTCCTATTTAAGTTAGCATCGCTGATTGAAGTAGGTCCTGAATGAGCACCAAGTTCATGCCAATTATAAATCTCATTCAGCTTTTTTAAAGTTGGATGTGAATATTATAATGGGACTTTGAATTGAAATTGAAATAAAATAGCTTGTGATTTAGAATTGACCTGAAGCAAAAAAAACAGACAAAGACAAAGAGATTACGCCGGACCAGTATGTGTGTGTCACTGTAATTTGATATTTTTGAAGCCAATCAGATCAGTTCCCACCAGTAATTAGTACTGGTGATTAAGGGCCCAGTTGGAACAAAAAGCAGCAGTTGCAGGACCAGGATTCCCAAGCTTCTGGATTTTTAAAATGTAGACAAAAGTTTGAAAACAACCAGGCCCCAGTGAGGTTTGAACTCACGACCCCTGGTTTACAAGACCAGTGCTCTAACCACTGAGCTATGGAGCCCCACCTGCTGTTTGCATCTCACTCAGACAATATGAAGAACACACCCCTGTGAGGGTGTGCCACTCAGGTACAGTATATTTAAGTGTCACATGTCACTGCCTTTGTTGTCAGTGTGACACTGTATAGCTGAAACACATGTCATTGAGGAAGTTCTCTTGCCACTGGTGAATGCAAATATCACTCATCCTGGAACAGCAGCTTGGAGAGATGTGTCTGTGTGGGTTAAGCCTGATGTGTGTCACTTCTGTACCTGTCACAGTGTGATAAGAATGACATTCACATCTCCTGATATCTTGAGGGGATCTACCGATTGCTGAGGGGGCCAATGGGTCCATATGGCACCACCATATTCTTTGAGACCGCAGGCAGCTAAGCAGAGCTCCTCAAACTCTGCTCCTTTACTACACTGTCTGTAGCCTCCTGCTGAGCAAAAGCCAGTGCTCACTGTGCATCATTGTAAGACCCAAGAGTCTGGTGCAGAGCAGTATGTGGAAACAAGATAATAAATAATAAACCTGAACCACAATATTCTGTAATTTCGCTTTTTAAATCACGCAACCATTCAGTTCCTCAATTGCATGAATATGACAAAGCAAAGTTTATTTTTTACATTTTTATTGCTATTGAATTACAAGGGAGAATGCAAAGAAAAATTATACCAGCAGGCCCCAGTGAGGATCGAACTCACGACCCCTGGTTTACAAGACCAGTGCTCTAACCACTGAGCTATGGAGCCAATCCTGCCTGATGCTCCCCTGTCAGGAAGTATGAGGCACACACCCCAGGTGAAGGTGTGTCAGCCAGGCAGCTTTGTACTCCACTCAGCACTCCTGTCATTGTCAACGAGACTCTGTGACTGTCAGAGATCTTATGTCTGTTATGGTCTGTTTTAACAATGATGTTTCTTTTCTATACCACTATAAGTGTTGAGTAGAATGTAGCTCCTTATTTCCACTCTTATGAAATCAAATGGGACAGTCTAACAGGACCAGACTTGGGGAGCTCTGGACTACAAAAAGATTAGTTCTGATACCACATTTAGCCAGTTCTTGAAACTCTGTGGCATACTGGCTTAACAAACTGTAACAAGTAATGATTAATGCTAAACACACTTTCCAGCTGCACATTGACTGTTTCCATTCAGTCCACAGCATTGAGTTCATCTGATCTGTCCTTCCAGTATTTTGAAGTCCTCGTTGAAGTCTCCCTTCAGATGATCACCAGCTGAACTAGTGCTGATCTTCCTAGATGCATTCCCTCAGTCCTTGATGTAGACATGGTCTAATTACAGCACAGTACCAATTCTCTGTATCCTCTCTGGGCTTTCCATTCACTTCTCTGCACTGCCCAAATGCCAACAACCACATGAAATAAAACTGTCAAGACTCCATGACTCCAGCTGCTTCTCATACACTGCACGTTCTTGGATGCCTGGGACTCTTGCTCAGCTTGTATTAAAAGTGTTTCCCATTTCCAACTTCCCCCATAAGCTCTCGCTTTCGAGACAGACAGGATTGCTCGTAAAACACTGACTGTATTTTTGGACAGTGAGGGGCATGATCAGTGTAGCAGGATTGAAATACAGTACCAGAGACAGAACCCATGAGGTGTTAAATCAATCAACTCATGAAGTGCATTTGGGTTAATGCTGAATCAAATAGTTTGGATTATTTTACAGGTAAAAGCGTTATGTCAAAACCTCCCAAAAAATTTCTATTTCTGAATAAAAATGGTACTAAAGAAATGGATTTCTCCAATGCTCAGTACATTACTTTAGCTTGCCAGGTAGTATGTATATATGCTAAAGTAAAAACAGGCTGTCCCAGTGGTACTGTAGCAAGAATATAATTATCTAATCATTTCTTATAATGATTTCTTATAATGATTTCTTGATGACCTCACATAAAATGGTTTCTAGTGAAATAAATGTTGTAGTTGTTGCTTCATCCCTAGCTGTAAAGGTTAAGAAGAGGCTCTACAGCCCTGGTAGGACTATTGCACATTTACTTTAATTTACACAGTGAAGTTGCCTTTTCTGCTACTCAAAAAAACATGAGGCGATTTGTGTTCATTTATTCTCATTTTGTCATCATTTATGATTATGTAAAAATCCAACTGCTTGTGGGCTGAATCTAGACCCACAATTTTTAGTTATGGTTCTT